>NC_057865.1:29200417-29538125 GCF_019393635.1 Dromiciops gliroides | reverse complement strand
AAAGACTGGCTTTCCCCACCCCACTGGAAATCTGATGTACAGGGGCTATTTCTGAGTGAGGTCTCACTCAAACAGGCAGAGGATCTTTGCCCTGGGTCAGTTTGCCCCTCCTTAGGCAACTTGGGCACCCCCTGTTCCCAGGGACTCTCCATATTAATGCTCGACTTAGTGCAGAAACTTAGCCCACTGTGGCTCAGACCTCCAAGATCAAGAGATCCACCAGCCTCACCTCCCCTTTCCACACTCCCCCACCCAGAAGCTGGGATGACAGCAATGTGCCATGTGCTGCCGCACCCAGCTACTCTAAGTAATAAAGCAGAAGCCTGTGTTATTCTGTGTCCGAGGCAAAGACTGCAATTAGTCAGAATAAAGGTACTGCTCCTTGAATTGGGCAGCTAGGGAGTGTCAGTGCACAGAGCCCTGGGCCTGGAGTCAGGAAGACTCATCTTTCTAAATTCAAATCTGGCTTTAGACATTTAGCTGTGTGAACCTGGACAAGTCACTTCACCCTGTTTGCCTCTGTTTTCTCATCCGTAAAATGAGCTGGAGAAGGAAGTGGCAAACCCCTCAAGCATCTTTGCCAAGAAAACCCCAAATGGAGTCATGAAGAGTTAGCCAAGACTGAAAGGACTGAACAACATAGAGACTGGATCTGTGATTTCATTGATATAGGGAACTTCTTACTAAGTCCACTCTCTCTGCTAATGGAAGTTACAGCATCTTTGCTGTAATTCATAATCTTAGAGAATTCAAGACCAGCAGAACTCCCAAGTGCATTCTGAACAAGATGAAAATGGAACTGGGAAATATTTAACAAAATAAATAAAAATACAATAGGGCAGAGAATGTTAATATCTAGGTTTCTAAGTCAATAAGTGGCTCATCCTTACATATGGTTTAATGACCCCTCTTTCCATTTCAGTTTGATACCTTTGCCCTAGAGAAGTGAAAGGGTTAACTCAGTGACTGGCCCAGGGACACCCAACTGGTAGGTTTCCAAGGTCTTCCTCTGTCTGAGGTTAGCTCTCTATTAACTACTCCACCCAGCCTTTCTTAAATAAGACTTGCTATTCCCTTTTTCATAGCACATTAGGGTTTCCAAAGCACTTTCTTTACAAAAATCCCATGCATAAGTGGTGCAAATATGGAACACCCATTTGGCAAATGAGGAAGGATCCTTAATCTGACAAAGGCACAGGGACTTGCCTAAGGTTACACATCTGGTAAATTATAGAGCCATGGAGCAAATCCAGGGTTTTTTCCATTATACCATACCTCCTCCCAATCAAATTAAGTTTTATATGAAACAATGAATTCAGTAAAATCAATGGTAACTTGGGGGTATTTTTTCTTTTCTATGGACGTATGTTAGCAGAAGTATAGGGCAGCTAGGTGGCACAGTGGATAGAGCACCAGCCCTGGATTCTGGAGGACCTGAGTTCAAATCCAGTCTCAGACACTTAACACTTACTAGCTATGTGACCCTGGGCAAGTCACTTAATCCCCATTGCCTCAAAAAAAAAAAAGTATAGGGTAGTACAACTGCAGAAACTCCTAACAATGCAGATCTAGGCAAGTTGTCTCCCTCATTAGATTGTAAGCTCCCTGAGGGCAAGGATTGTCTTTTGCCTCTTTTTGTATCCTCAGTGTTTAGCATAGTTCTTGGCACATAGTAGGTGCTTAATAAATGTTTAACTTGCCTTTAACTGTCTTGGAACATTGTCGTAGGGCACTGAGAAGCCTGTAGGTGTCTGAGAAGGAAGCTGAGCTCAGGTCTTTCCAATCCCAGAACTGGTCCTCTCTGTTACACTATGCTGCTGCCCCCCCCCCCACCAAGTCTTATTAATACCTCTTAAAAGGAAATCGACATTCAATGAAGGGGAAATGAAACAAAAGTGTTTGGACCTAGAGGAAAAGGCATAGTATTTTGCAAAGCCAAAGACAGTGAATTCCTAAATGAAAAGAACTGTCTGATGAGCGGTTAGGCATTTCCAATGCTCTAAAAATAGGCATGCTGCAGTAGTGTGTCAAAGCAACTTATTGTCACATAAGTGATATGTAACTTGACGTTCAGTTGCTTAGGGATTCATACCAATTTTCTGAAACCAGTCTCTGTAATATTAAACATAATGCAGTCACTGATAAATTAACAGTTACATTGCTTCAGCTTTCTGCTCACTCCAGTACTTTCTATAGAGGGTCCATTGGCAGCAAGGCATCCTGCTGTTAAGGGAGGAACCAAGGGAACATCTGTCCTTCCTGAATCAGGAGTTACTGTCACTGAGCATTGCAGGTGCCATGAAGACAGACCAGCAATGTAAACAAATGGAGGCAACACCTTTCGATCCAAAATCTCTCTCCCCATCCTGCACTGGGTTATCCTTTCATTGTCAAGAAAGAGGATGGTGGTTTTGATCAAAACAAACAAAAAAAGCTGCAGATATCAAAGAGACCACAGTATTTATGGAAGGGGATAAAATCTGCCTGGATGGCTTGGCGCCAAAGAGGAGACTTTCCCATCCAGGCAGGAAGGATGCTGTGATGGCGGCCTCCCTAGGAAAAAAAAAATCAATCGCTCCAAACCCAAAGCCAAAAATAACCTCTACCTCTCTCTAATCGTCCGCGAAACAACAGACACAAAGAACTGAGGCTGCACTAAACATCTATGTCATTCAACAGTGTCTACCAGAAGCCAACTCCCAATAGCGAGTAAAGAGGGGAAAAGAGAATGCTGAGGGAGACAGGCAAAGCAGAATAAGGGAGTATGTAATACCCTGAAAAACTGAAACCCATGAGAATCCCAGACCTCCTATCAGTCTTTCCTTTTTTGCTCCTCCTAATGAAAAGCTTAGTAGATTTAGAGTCAGAACACTGTTTCTACCATTTTTTAAATTGTAATTTATTTTGTTTTTAATTTATGGAATAAAACAAGCATTTCCATAACAGTATAATAAAAAAGATGATTGCACATGAAACTGAAAATCTATTATGTACAACTTACTATTCTTTTAAAATATATAATAAAGTTATAATGTAACATTTTTTTCTTCCCTCCCCCCACCCTGCTCTAGAGATGGCTACTAGTAGACACAAGTATAGTATAATTTTAATTGTTTTATTTTTTTAAAATGAACATTTTTATTTAAAGTTTTGAGTTCTAAATTTTATCCTTCCTTCCCTCCCTCCTCTCTCCCCTCCCTGAGTTGATAAGCAATCAAATATAGGTTATACATGTGCAATTATGTAAAACATTACCATATTAGTTCTTTTGAATAAGAAAACTTGAATAAAAGAAAAAAATGAAAGAAAGTGAAAGATAGCATGCTTCAGTCTGGATTCAATCAATATTAGTTCTTTCTTTGAAGGTGGATAGTATGCTTCATCATTAGTCCTTTGGGATTGTCTTAAATCATTGTATTGCTGAGAATAGCTGTCATTCATAGTTCTTCAAAGAATATTGCTGTCTCTGTGTACAACATTCTCCTGGTTCTGCTCACTTCACTATACAACAGCTCTTACAAGTCTTTCCAGGCCTTTCTGAAGTCATCCTGCTTGTCATTTCTTATAGCACAATAATATTCCAGCACCATCATATACCACAGCTTGTTTAGCCATTCCCCAATTGATGGACATTCCTTTGATTTCCAATTCTTAGCTACTACAAAAAGAGGTGATATAAATATTTTTTTATAAATAGGTCTTTTTCTCTTTTTGGGAATGTCTTTGGAATATAAACCTAGCAGTGGTATTGCAGGATCAAAGGGTATGCATAGTTTTATAACCCTTTGGGCATAGTTCCAAATTGCTCTCCAGAATGCTTGGATTAGTTCACAACTCCGACAAAGTGGATCGGCATCCCAGTTTTCCCGCATTCCCTCCAACATCTAATGTTTTCCTTTCTTGTTATATTTGCCACTGTGATAGGTCTATATGTACATCTATTTATCAATTCTTTCTCTGGATGCTGAAGGTATCTTCCTTTATGTGTCCTTTGTAGTTAATTTGGGTATTTATAATAGTCAAAATGACTTCTCTCAAAGTTGTTCTTTGTTGTTTGATTTTTTTTGGTGGGGCAATGAGGGTTGAGACTTGCTCAGGGTCACACAGCTAGTAAGTATCAAGTGTCTGAGGCCGGATTTGAAATCAGGTCCTCCTGAATCCAGGGCCAGTGCTTTATCTACTGCGCCACCTAGCTGCCCCCTCAAAGTTGTCCTTAAAGCAATATTGCTGTTACTGTATACAGTGTTCTCTTGGTTCTTCTCATTTCACTCTTCTTTATTTTGTGCAAGTCTTTCCATGTTTTTCTAAGATCATTAGGCTCACCATTTCTTATATCACTTATTAGCTCTGCTATAAGGCAAGTCACCTAACATTTCTGGGCCTCAATTTCTCCATATGTAAAATTGGGGGGTTGGCACAAGATCACGTCAAGGATCTCCTCCCTAATTTCATGCCCTAATCCTTCTTTATCCTAGGTGCCACAGAATAAAATCGACTGGTTTCTGAGGTTTCCCCCTTACTGTTGAGTAGAAACAAAAACAAACCAAAAAAACCCATGAAGAGGACCAAAAAAGCAGATCCCTGGAGAAAATGAGGACCTGAGGAATCCAGATTCTCTGACTGTACAGTGTAAAGCATTTTAGAGCCTAAAGAGACCTTAAAGATGATTCAAGCTACCCCTCACATGTTAAATATGAGGGAACTATGGGTTAGAAAGGTGAGGTCAACTAACCAAGCATTTATTAAGTGCCTGTTGTGTGCACTGGAGTCTTGGGGATGGCTCTGGAGTCTGAACCTGTGTTAATTCCTTTCACTCATACGAATTGGCAAGCAGTCATCACTTTTAGTCTTAGCTCCTGGAAGCACTAAAAAGTAAAGTGACTTAGAGATCTAGCTTAGTCAGAGTCCCAATCCAGGTCTTTGTTATTCTATATCACTGATGCCATTGTAATGCCTTTTGGCTCTGAGAACTCAAAGACGAGGGGGGGGGGGCCCACCCACCCAAACCCTCAATGATCTTACATTCTACTAAAGTGATTTACCAGATGGTTACAACTCATGGGTGGCAGAGACAGAAAGCCAGGTTATCTGATTTCCAGGCCAGGTTCAAAGACAGTGCCTGCCGTCTGATATCTACATACAGGCTTTAGCAGACAAATTAAGAAATGGCAAAGCATATGTATGTGTGCACTTTCGTGTGCGTGCGTGCATGTGTGTGTGTGTGTGTGTGTGTGTGTGTGTGTGTGTGTGTGTGTGTGTGTAAAAGGCAGCTTTATCTCATTAGAATTCCATCTTCACTTTTTAAAAGAAAAAAAGAAACACATTTTCTAAAAATCCGTTTTGGGGGAATTGAAGAATACTCATCGGAAACTCTCCAAACGCTCCTCAGGAGACAGCTCAGAAACCCCTTTCTCGTACTTGGTGATGTGGGCTCCCTCGGAGGTTCTGTCTCTCCAACCCACAGAGTTAACGATCAGAGACAAAGGTGGTTATTAGGAGATGGTTATTAAGCAATGCTTTGGTAAACTAATCAGTGTTCCTGTCCAAATATTTAAAGTGATTCTCAGACAATCTGAGCTGGCCCGGCACAGTTGTAACTTGAGCCCAAGGTCCTGAGAAGTCACCTCCTCCAGGATACTTTTTAATATGTGGCCCTTTCTAATCATTAGCCCTTCAACTGAACTTTAAAGGGAAAAGGACTCAGGTTAGAAGCCAAAACATGAGCAGTCTGAGGGTGTGTGGACTTTCTACAAATTCTTTTTTGTTGTTGTTGTTGTAGTAGTTGGGTTTTTTTGTTTTGTTTTGTTTTGCTTTTTGCGGGCCAATGTGCCCAGGGTCACACAGCTAGTCAAATTCTTTTTAAACAGATGGCAGCAGCAGCATGGTGCATAAGAAAGGGAGCCAGATGGGCAAGTCAGAAGACCTGAGTTCAAGTGCTGGTTCTTTTCCTTCTTTCCTGTGTGATGTTGGACAGACACCATCTTTCCGGGCCTCAGTTTTCTAATCTGCCGAATGAAGGGGTTCTGGGGACTCTTCTAGTTCTAAGCCTAAAATTCTCTCATAGTGATGATTGTAGCAGAGTGTCAGATCAGTAGAATGGAATAATCAGGCTTGGGCTGGAAGTTGGGAGGCTTATCAGAATCCATGCTCTGCTCCTGACTATCTGTCTGTGTATCTGTGGACAAGTCATTTAAATATGCTGAGATCTAATTTTCCCTTGGGCCTTGACTAATTGAAAAAAAGTGTGTGTGTGTGTGTGTGTGTGTGTGTGTGTGTGTGATATTGTATAAAAGGACTTCTCAGATCTCTTTCATTTCTAAATCTATGAACCTGTGATCCCACTTCCTACTAGCTCTGTGGCATTGAACATTAAGCCTCTCATGACTTTTTTTCAGCTGTCTCATCTATAAAATAATACCTTACCTGCCTAAAATAAGGGGGAGGAGACCAGATAATTTATTTATGTCCCCTCTGGATGCCAGATTTCTGATTCATGGATCTGTTATTTTCGCTGACTCAGTCTCCTGAAAACTTGAACAAGGATTAGAAACTGCTCTCTCTGCGATGTTGACCACAGATTGCAGCTACATAGACTGCAACATGGAAAAACAACCTCTCCTCCAGCTCAGAGAAAATTTGGCACAATCGCCAGTCTGGTGTTTGGGAAATAGGAGTTGGATGGGATGGGGCAGACGCATGTATAAACCAGAGTGTCTCAGCCTCCAGCACTTACATCTCATTAGCCACCAATTACAGTGCTCATCATTTAAAACAGAAAGGAGGGCGGGAGAGGAATTTTTGTATCTCTTTTATCTAGGCTGCAGTTTAAACTTGGCCTTGGCATAAGATTAGTGCAGCATGTAGGAAAATGGAGTAGATAAAGTAGAGTGCAAACCCATTCTTTGGATTACATGTGAAGCTATAAAAAGAGTAGGGCTGCATGGATCAGTCCCAGACAAATACTACCCCAAGGGAACATGAGAAAAAACACTTTGCATGGTTTGCAACCTGTAAAGGTGTTGGATTTTCAAAGGGCTAAAAGGAATGGCCATTTGCCAATACATGAGCTTTGCAGGCTCTAACCTGAACAAACCCTTTTAAAGAGAAATACTTAAAATCTGGAATTTCAGAAAATGTCCTGATTCATATTGAAAGTCTGCATTTTTTTTTTTTTGGTCCTGGTGAGTTGATATGTCAGACAACTGGAAAGTTGGTCCAAGGAAAGAATATTCAATTTTGTTTTCTGTAATTATTCTTGTTATTACTATTATTTCTTTGTTCTTTTCTTTCTTTCTTTCTTTCTTTCTTTCTTTCTTTCTTTCTTTCTTTCTTTCTTTCTTTTTTTTTTTTGTGAAGCAATTGGGGTTAAGTGACTTGTCCAAGGTTACATAGCTAGTAAGTGTCAAGTGTCTGAGGCCAGATTTGAACTCAGGTCCTCCTGAATCTAGGGCCGGTGCTTTATCCACCCCACCACCTAGCTGCCCCTGGGATCTCACAATTATTAAGGGTCAGAGGTGAGATTTGAACATGTCTCACTGACTACAAGTCCAGTACTAGTATCTATCTACTACATACACCACGATTGCCTCTCAAATCATGTAAATTGTGTGAGCTTTGGGCAAATATCTAGGACTATAAACAACAAACAGGTTAAAATTTGCATTCATAAGTGAAAGTAGTTTTTTACATTGACATGGACATATTATGACTACGATCATTATAATTCATCAATGAGTTTAGGAAGCTCACTCCACTTCAGAATAGGTTATTTTTAGGGAATTGGTAAGTAAATAGGGGCTAAGGGGGTCTTTCTTCCTTTCTTTGGCTCTAGGTTTTTATTTTAATTTATTTTATTTTTAACTGTGAGAGTCTCCCTAGTTGCTAGTGCTTTCCTTTCTGAAATTTTGTTGTTCCATCGTTTTTCAGTTGTGATCCCATTTGGGGTTTTCTAGGCAAAAGGTGCCGGAATGATTTGCCATTTCCTTTTCCAGCTCACTTTACAAATGAGGAAACCGAGTCAGAGTTTAGTGACTTGCCCAGAGTGGCGCATCTAGTACGTGTCTGAGGCCAGATTGGAACTCCGGGAGATGTCTTCCTGACTCAAGGTCCGGTGATCTATCTTCTACTCCACCTAGCTTACCTTCTCTGTGTGTGTATACACATATGTGTATACATGCATGCATATACACATACATATATATCTACACACACACACACACACACACACACATATATATATATGTTTGCAGGTATCTATTTACATCTTGTCTTTCCCCTCCCCCTCCTCCATGTATAATCCTGGAGGACAGAGACTGTTTTCCCTGCCTTTTCATCCTCAGCCCTTAGGACAGTGGCTGGCAGAACTTAATAAATGCTTGTTAAATAGAGACAAAGCTGAACCAGATGAGGAAAGAATCATAGACCGTCAGGACTTCGAAGGCCCATCAGGGTCTAGGCCTTTCATTTTTCCAGAGGAAGAAAATGAGACCCAGACTGGGGTAAGGCGTCTCGCCCAGGTCACCCAGACATTTAAAGGCAGAGTCAGGAATAGAACCTGGGCCTTGGATTCTTAAGTCTCCCTGCTCCACCAGCAGAGAAGACGGGATGCAGGAAAACAGATACCTGCTTCCAACACCTGTGCCTTCTTAATGACAGATCGTCAAAGCCAAGCCAAGAGAAAAGCCAAGTCTGAGGTTTTAAGGACGATGGCTTTTTGCTTGTATCAGTCCCCATGAATGCTAGAGATTTGGGCAACCACCATTAGAGACAACTCTCTTAAAGAAACTGAGAGGCTCCATCTGAATTTTCCCATGCTGCTTGTGTTGGGGGTCAACTCTATACTGATATTTTCCTTCACTGCTTTAGACCACGCAAATAAAGCATCAAGCAACAAGGTCTTTAATACCTTTTAGCAAAACAAAAGGGCCCAGTTCTGGCCAATGGAAAATATCTTACTTTTCACCTGCCCACAGGAGTGTGACCCAATTAACTCAATCTTCTCAATGCTTTCCTAGCCAGCCACTTAATAGGATTAAGTTCCAAAGTAACCCTCACTTATTCTCCCAAGGGCCCTAGGGCCCTGTTCTCCTAATTCTCTTCGTGTCCCAATCTCCCGATTTTTTTCTTCTCTCCCTTCTCTATTCATTCTACATCTCTTTCGAGTCGCAGAGATCAGTATTAGCTTTTCCTCACATGCTTTCAGGATGAAAAGAAATCCATCTGGGCCTTGGGAAAATCAATTTATAGGCATGCGGGAAAGCTAATGAATTTGGCTTCTCTTTATGTCACCTTTTGGTAATTTTTTTTCCCCAGAATATGGCTATGCATTTGGGCAGAGGGAGGGAATGGTATGTCTGTGTGCAGAGATATTAAGGAAATGGAATGATACAGTGCGAAGTATCATTCTTCCTGCGATCCTCCCCGGGAGAAAATAAAAGCAAAAATAAAGAACAAGACTTAGTCAATTGGATTTCTAGAGCACTGTCCACCCAAAGGTCTGAAAATGCTTTTTCATGGGTTAACTTTCTTTCCTCTGAGAGGGAAAAACTAAATCATGGAGGCACAGATGCAGAGAATTAAACCAATGCCCATACGATTTTGTCTCTATTTACTATACTTTGTATTCTTTATTACAATAAGTAGAAAATTAATCTATTGTAAAGACAGAATGGAAGGAGGCTCAATGGCTGGATTTCCTCCTTGCTAGAAACTCATTTTCCTTCTTAGCTTCTCCACAAATCTTTCTGTCTCCACAGTGGAGATCGTGCTATGGAATCTGACATTTTTGCCATCCTTGTTGATAGTCTCTGAGAAGGGAATAAGGCAAGTGAGCATTCTGATCATTTCAAAGCTTGTTGTGGCAGCTAGGTGGTGCAGTGGATAAAGCACCGGCCCTGGATTCAGGAGGACCTGAGTTCAAATCCAGCCTAAGACACTTGACACTTACTAGCTGTGTGACCCTGGGCAAGTCACTTAACCTTCATTGCCCTGCCCCCCCCATAATTTTATATATATACACATACACATACACACACACATATATATATACATACATACACACATATATACATGCATATATATATGGTTGAGAATTCCACAGTGAGAGGACTTTGGGAATTTATAATAGAATCTAGTTAAAGGATTTTTATGAAATAGGCTCCTTTTGATATTCTTCGCTTTTTGTACTACACATGTTCATGGAAAGTTGTGTGTAAACAGAATTTCTGCAAACTAAATCATGCAATTGCAGACTTAGATCTGGAGAGGACCTTAGCACTGGTGTATTCAGTACTCCCATTTTACAGATTATCTGGGAGCTAGAGAGGTTAATGGCTTTGCCCAAAAACACACAGGCAATTAACAGAGCTGGGATTTGAACCCAGGTTCTTTGTCTCTCAATCCCATGCTCCTTCCATTTCATCATGCTGCTTTATGTGTTTAAATGTCTCCCTGGAGTTGGCTATTTAAAAAAAAACAACATGTTTCAAATATTTTAAAATTCAAATTATCCTTTGGCAAGGCATATACTCACACAGCATATCTCTCCTTTATCTATTTAGAAAGTTCTATCTGAGCATGAGTTTTTCTTAAAATGAGGCTCAGTCATAGCACCTTCAAGCTAATAGATATCTATCTATTGGGATAGATACCTACTGGGAGAGATCTATCTGTCTGTCTATTATCTATATTATCTCACTCTTTCTACTAATAAAATTGATCTGTTATTAGACAGCAAAGTCGAACAAGAGTTTCTGGAGGCCCAACACATGACCATCATATAGTAGATAGTCAATAAATGCTTGTGGATTTATTGACTAATATTCTGGGTAAGGTGGGATAGAGCAGAAAAATGGATGAATTTGGAGTCAAAGGAATGACTTGTCATAGTGGGAAAAAAACCCGGAATTTGGAGTCAGAGGATCCAGACCTGAATTCAGGCCCTGCCACTTGCTATCTATGTCCAAGGGCGAGTCATTTAATCATCAATCAGCAAGTAATTATGAAATGTTTACGGTGTACTGGGCACCATGTCAAGTGGTAGGAATATAAAGAAAGACAAATATATTATCCCTGTCCTCTATGAGCTCACATTCAAATGAGAGAGATAATGTTAGACAGTTATATACATATAAGATATATAGAGAGAAACCTTCTGGGCCTTAATTTCTCAACTATAAATGAGGGGCTTGGTCTAGATGGCTTCTGAGGGTCTCTCTGAACCTCAGTTTCCTCCTTTATAAGACAAGGGCTCTAATGGCATGACTTCTTGGGTCCCTTCCAACTCTAATTATTAATATCATATAAAAGGGGGTTGGCTCTTTGGATGAGGTGGTGGTAGAAGGAAACAGGGAATCATTTATTCTATATCTCATCCATCAGCATCTTTGTCATATTTTATGGTTTCAATTCAATTCAACAGAAATCCACAACAATTTGTTAAGGTCCTACTGTGTGCAAAGCACTGTACCAGACCTTGGGGATATACAAATATTCCAATGGATATAACATCTCATAATCTAAAAGTTCCCACCAACAATTTTCCCCAACCCACCTATGCCAGTGTGCCCTGTGCCAGTCTTGTCCATATCTTTCCATGGCTTTATCACAGTGGAAGTGGGAAGGCATCTCCCAATATGATGGAAGCCTTCTTCACTAGGCCATGGGAAGACAAAGATAAAAACCAGTGCAGATGTTGGTCTCAAAGAGCTTACATTCTACTGAGATTCTAGAGGAGAAACAGGCTAAGTAATTCTGTCCGTTTTTAATGTTAATGCCCTGCCCTCTCGCTAAAATAAAGGTCACACTCAATCCATTGGCCCTAGTCTCCCCCCCCCCCCAATTCTCCAGAGAAGGGAATTCTGGGGCCATCATGTTTCTGTTTGCTTGTCACTTAGTCCTGCTGGCGGCATCAGAATGAAGGGAGCAATATTGTACCGTGATGCTGTTTCAAACGCGCCCAAGTTTGGCATATGTTTGATGCTTGGCTCGTCCTCCTGCTATGTCACCGGGTACCCACTTGGAATCACACTTGAGCGTGTGTGTGTGTGTGTGTGTGTGTGTGACTGAAAGAGAGGGAGGGAGAGAGGAAGAGAGAGAGAGAGAGAGAGAGAGAGAGAGAGAGAGAGAGAGAGAGAGAGAGAGAGAGAGAGAGAGAGAGAGAGATCTAAATGGGGCATTTATTTCCTGCTGACAGAAACAAGGGCATATGCTCTGAGACCACACCATGCTTGCTTTACTTTTGACACATCTGCTGGAAGGAGACTTAGAGAAAAAAGAAAGAAAGAAAGATGAAGAAGATGCTTTCCAAGAGGGAAGGGGCATGTGTTGATAAACAGTCATGTTGCTGAACTGCCAAGATCTCACATCCATCCTGTGGGATGTATGTGGCTGAGGGAGTCTTCACTCGAGGGAAGGAATGCCTTTTAGAGTCACCTTCCAATAAGATTGAATATTACCCAAGAAGGATAAAGACTTTACCATGAAAAACCAGAACAGTGGATAGAGCACTGGACTTGGGTTCAAATCATACCTCAGACACTCACTCACTGTGTGACTATGTGGATACTGTGGGATTTTTTTAAAAATAAGGATGTTGTATCATTGCACAAGAACAGGATCTCATATCCTCTGAGGTCTCTTTCAACTCAGAGTTCCTGTGATTGCGTGATCATGACTAGTTAGGTCCCTAGTGCAAAAACAAAAAGAATTCAGGGGCTCCTAGATTTAGAGTTTGAGGGGACCGTAAAGAACATCTGCTTAAATTTACTCATATAAAGATTAGGAAAGTGAAGCCCAAAGAGCTAAGTGACTTTTCCAAGATCACACAAGCAGTGATTGGCAGACAGCATTTGAACTCGGGTGGTCCAGATAGCCTCTGAGCTTCTCAAACTATGATTTTATGACTAAGTCTCTCTAAGCCTCAATTTCCCCACCTGTAAAGAGAAGGGGTTGGACCAGATGGCCTTTGAGCTCTCTCTCAGCTCCAAGTTTATGATCTTATGATTCTTCCAGTGCCAAAATCTTCCACCTTGCAATAACGATTATTTCTGTCACATTTTAAAATTTCACAAAGGAAATGGTATAATTACAATCCTTTAAAGAATTGTAGGACACATATAGAGAACAATAACTTTCAATGGGAATGATTTATAATGACAAAAAAAAAAAAAACCCAACCCAAGTGCAACCAGCCCTCTAAGTCTAAAAATAAAAACAAAAATAACATGAAACAAGGAAATACAAAGATCGTTGCTGCATATTGGAATTGCCACTAAAACAGTCCCTTCCCACCCCTCAATAATTCAACCAACCAAAGATAATTCCTTAAAATGAGACATGTTTTCGGTGGCACTATTGATTTGCTTTAACAACAAGAAGACTGGGAGGGAATCACATTGAGGAAGGATTCCTTTTGAAATACAAAAGAGTCACTTTAAACCTGGATGCAATTTAGGATTATTATGATGTAAAAATGTAGAAATTAGTTTATGTTTTGAATGGTGGATTTTGGACCCAATATCAAACAGTAGGAAGAGTTGATGAAGCTCAATGTGAATGAGATTGAATTTATAGAATGATAAAATGTAAGAGGGAGGAAGTTCTAGTTTCCCCTTTATCTCTTCAAAAAAGAGATACTCCATAGGGACAAGGCTAGGAAGTCTTACATTCAAATCTGTCAAACTCCCAGACATTTGTCTATTTTAATTGTCCATTATTAGTCAACTGAGCTTCGGTCTGATTGACATTCTTGCATTGATGGAAGGTAAATGCCAATTGTGAAGTTATTATCCCAATAGTCTACTATTGACAAATACATTTTGATGAATGAATTTCATTAGAGGGATGCCTAGAATTGAATATCTGGTGACATAGTCATGCTCATTATCAGCATGTCATGACAATTGCTAAGTATGATGTTACAGACATTTTGTTAAATCATAGAGGGAAATCAAACAATGATAAGTAAATGTTTGTTTTGTGATGCTCTGTAAAGTCCTCCTTGACTGCCTCATGGTGGACCTGGGTCTTGAAAGTTATATCAGTAGAGAGTAAACTCCAACAGGTTTAACTGCTACAGAATAGCTTCAAATGCAATCCTGGAATCATCAGTATCTGCTTTCTAAGGTCCAGTCTAGTTGGGTACTGTAAGGGCTAAAATTCTAGCTAGTCTGTCTAAAATATCTAATGAGTGGTTGCCAATAAATTATAAGCTTTAGCAAGAGTTAGGCTTTTAAGCATTTATTAAGGAGAATAAGAATTTGGTAAAGAGAGAGAGAAACGCCTAGATTCCTCTATCTATTAAAGGGAGAGAGCATTCCTAGCTCCCTTCTCCGCCAGAGTCCTCAGGAAAGAGTGAGAGTCAGAGCGCCAGCCTCCCCCTTCCTCCTCCCACAAGCCAACATCACTTCCTGACGCCTAAGAAAAGCCGCATGGTCCTGCCCTCAGAGGCCCTCTCCTCATGTTGGAGTTTTCCTACAGTAAGTCTCCAGCAGGTGGCGTCATTCCAATCGTTATAGTACAGAGAAGCTTGTGACCAGTTGATGGACTAGTTGGTGATGAATTCTTTGACCAAGGCAGCCCATGGAAGAAAAGAAAATGCAAATTGGCTTCCAGGCCTGTTCAGCCTCCTTTCTCTTCTGAATGATACTGGCAGAAATGTTGGCAAAGATGGCAGATGGCATTAAGAATCACATCATTTTTTTTTTTTTTACCATTTACAACATTAACTTAAGTTCTGGTACTCTAAATATATGTTCCTTGTTTGATGATCAGTAAATAGAGGAAATGAATGACATCAACTGGGACATTTTTATATCAACAAAACTAGAAATCAGAAGGAAGTTGCCTCTCATTGAAAGGATGGTTCATAGGTTCACCTTGGGTAAATAAAGGAATGGGAAGAGTTTGTTTTACTGTGTGTCCAAAGACAACATGATAGATCCTGTGACATGGCTCAAGTGCTTGGTTCAAAGTCAGGGAGACCAAGATTCAAGTCCTGCCTATGACCCATCCTGGCTGCGTGACCCTGAGAAGCTCACATTAACCTGTTAGTTCTCTGGGCATCTCTAAGACTGTAAGTGGGAGAGAAACTCTACCAAGCTGCATTGGTAGAGGGCTTTCTCATCTAAGGGGCTCCCTATATTCCTATATAATATCATTATATTACAGGACCAGTCTGTAATCTGTATCACAAAGTCAACAAAAACATCATTTCATTGAAGATTTTATAATCACTTATTTCAATGCTCATGATATATTTGCAAAAAGACCACCAGGAAAAATAATTGCAACTTATGAATAATCCATTGCAGTAGATAGAAAAGGAGAAATTCTATGAAGAACTTGATAAATCCCTCCAAATGAAGTCAATATCTACTCTGTTACTTGGTAACCTTAATGCAAAGGTGGAAATAGATGGGGATGGTGAAAAATACTCTGCAAATTAATAACAGCCATTCACATTTTATAACACTTCAAGTACTTTACAGATATTATCTCACTTGATTCTCACAACAACCCTGTGGGGTAGGTGCTATTATTTTTTGTTTTGTTTTTGTTTTGGGGGTTTTTGTGGGGCAATGAGGGTTAAGTGACTTGCCCAGGGTCACACAGCTAGTGTCAAGTGTCTGAGGCTGGATTTGAACTCAGATCCTCCTGAATCCAGGGCCACTGCTTTATCCACTGTGCCACCTAGATGCCCCCAGTAGGTGCTATTATTATACTTATTTTAAAGATTAAGGAAATAGAGACCAAGAAATATTTAGTGAATTGCTCAAAGTTATTAAGTGTTTGAGTGGGGATTAATACTCACATCTTCCTGTCTCAAAGACCACTGATCTTACCTACCACAACATGTCTTCCTGTCTCAAAGATAAATGTTTTTAGCCACTGTAACACTTAGGAATGAGAGAGGCTGAAGACTTGTAGTCCATATAGCCTCAGACCTATAAATCATGAAAACTGCTTTCAAAAAAAGAACTGAAATATATTAGGCAGAGACAAAATAAATTGATAAAAAGGGAAATTGATTATGTTTTAATAGAAAGGAAATGACTCATTGCTGATGTAGAAATCATTCCTGAATCAGTTATATGTGTCTAGAAGACCACTAACATGTTAGGACCACATTCAAAATGAATACAAATCTAGGAGAAAGAATCAAAAATCAGAAAAAGACATTCCATGCATTGAAGCAAATGCAACCTGCCTAATGAGATATAGTAGTGTCATGTCATCCACCCTCCTTATTTTAGAGGCGGGATCTAAGATCCAGGAAGAACAAGTGATTTGCTTCAAGTCAATAAGCACCCAGGCAATAAGCATGTGAGGGGGGATTTGAACCCAGGTCCTCAGACTCCAGAACCCCTGCTTACTCTACTGTCCCAAGTGTAACCAATATGAACCAACTACCATAATGAGAAAACCGCAAGAACCTGTCATTCCCTTTGAACAATCTTTGAATACTGCCTTAGTCAGCAAGCACTTGGCTTATTTGACAAGCAGAGCTAAGGCAGCCTAGGGCAATACTGGTTTAGAATATTAACTCGTTTGTAAAATCTTACAGAGAAGGATAGCGGAGATTCTGAGACATACTGCCTCCTGAAACAATGAGCGTCAATGGAGAGACAAAATCAGTATGAAGTCATACCAATGAAATGGCGTGGGTTGAATTACCTTTGGGAAACTGACAAGTTCTTTAAATGAGCCCAGTTCTCTCCATTAAGGATGAATACAGAAGGACAACAAACAGATGAAACACTGAAAAGATCTTCAAACATTTTTAAGAATCTTTTTTCACCATTAAGGAGAGTGGATTATCTACATTTGGAATCAAACATCATAGTCTCCAGATGTACTTATAAAGGAAGTGGAAATAACATTGGGGAAAAGAAAGATGGGGGAAGTAGCTAGACTGGATCATGTCTACACCATTGAAGCCTATGTTGTAGGTAACATAAATTGCTGAGGGATCAGCTCTCAAGCAAAGGCATGGTACAAGTCTTAAACCAGGGATTCTTAACCTTTGCTCCACAACTAGGACCCTACATGGTAACATTTCAGGGGGTCTGGGAACTTGGATGGGGAAAAAATTACATCATTATTTTAACTAACCTTAAATTGCTACTTAGCTTTTAAAAATTACAAATTGAAACAACAACAACAACAAAACAGCATTCTCTGAGAAGGGGCCCATGGACCTTTCCAGATTGCCAAATGGGTCTGACACACAAAAAAGTTAAGGATCTCTATTTTAGACGTTATTGTGAAGAAGAAATGGTGACTGAGGGCAACTTCAATCACTACTTAAACTATATGTTTATATTTTCATCTATATAAAATTTTAAGTTTAAATATCCTGACACTCTCATTGAGGGACTTCTCGATGAGGATATCAAGAGGAAAAAGGCATGCTTTCCTGATTGATATTCCATATTTGTTTGTACAAGGAAAGCCACCAATTGACTAGAAATGCATTTGTGGCCACAGCTAACCAACCCAAACCAAAAATGAACCTGCATAATTAACAGGTGCCAATACAACTAATATGGAAGATGTAGGTTAGAGAAAATCAGCCCCTACAAAAATTCTCAAGGTTGCCTATGAAGTCAATTCCCAATTTACAGGATAATTGTTGTGAAGCAAAAATCTGACTGAGTCACTCTTCTGCTCAAAAACGTGCTGGTGGTTCCTGATGGTCAATAGGATAAAATATAACATTTTGAGCCCTCAAATGACCTCCATGATCCAGTTCTGGTTTGTTTTTCCAGACACAAGAGTCAGACACAACTGAACAACAACAAAATGGAAGGTGATCTCGATGAGAAGGCACTAGGAAGGAAGGGAGAGGGCTGGGAAAGGCTTCCTGCAGGATTTGGGATTTGGACTGTCCTGAAGGAGCCAAGGATGCTAGAAGTCAGAGATAAGGAGGGAAAATGTAGCAGGCATAGGGGGCAGCCAGGGCAAAGGCAGAGAGATGGAAGATGGGGTGTCACACGTGGGGAGAAACAAATAGGCCAGAGGAGCTGGATTGTAAAATGCGTAGAGAAGAGTTTGTCCAGAAAGATTGGAATTGTAGAAAGGGCTTGGGTTGAGGATAGGGGCTATGTTGTTTTTATTTTTGTATTCCCACCACCTACTCGGCACACAGGCCCTTAAATACATGTCCATTCTATATTCTTCTCACCAATGCAATGGTACAGAAGAGTTCCAGGGAACTCATGATAGAAGAGGATCTCCAAATCCAAGAAAAAAAAAAGAAAGAAAGAACTGTGGAGTATAGATGCTGATTGAACCATATTATTTCTTTTGTTTTGGGTGCTGTTGTGTTTTTTTTTTCTATTTTGAGGTTTTGCATCACTGCTCTGATTCTTTCTCTTGTAACAGGATTAATGCAGAAATAGGATTAATGTTATTATGTGTATATATATATGTGTGTGTATATATATATATGTATATGTATAGAGATATATAGATATAACCTATATCAGATTACCTGCTGTCTAGGGGAGGGGGGAGGGGAGGGAGGGAGAAAAATCTGAAATTGTAAAGCATGTATAAACAAAAGTTGAGAACTATCTTTACATGTAACGGAAAAAATAAAATACCTCATACATTTAAAAAAAAATACATGTCCATTGAACTGAGTAACTGAAACTCATTGCTTTTCTTTAACTGGGATGACACAACAATATAAAATTCATTTTTCATACAAAGGCACAAATGACCCATCACTCAAATAGAACATTTCTTTTCTTTTTCCAGGCAAGGAACTATATACATTGGGCTGCTGATATATTTTCATGGAATGACAGATTTATGAAACATGAATTCCGGCCCTTTCATTTGAGAGGAGAGGAAACAGTAAAGATGAGGTAAGTTCCTCGGGATCACACAAGTAGCAAGCAGCAGAGATGGGTTTAAACACAAATTCTCTGGCTCCCAGTCAGCCCGATCCAGTTGCCTCCTCACAGGTTCCTTGTTCATTCTCCCTTCAGCATGATGAAGAGTCCATTCTGTGACTTGTGGAATCAAAATTTTCCCAATAAAGCTATGATCAAATTTGTCCTTATTAATACCATACTGAAATCTACTGACCTAAATGGACCAGGAAGACATTGTCTTATTTTCATTTTTTTTGGTCCTGAATCTGTAATTTTCTTATGGTAAGGAATTGCTAGCATGTAATCTCCCCCCCCCCAATTGGCAATAAGTCTACAATTCATAATCTTTGAGAGTTCCTTAGTGCACTGAGGAATTAGGTGACTTGCCCATGGTCACAAAGTCATCAGAAGCAGGATATTCATTCCTATCCTAAGACCATCCATTGAGCTAGAAGGGACCTCTAAGGCCATGTCGAAAAACCTCCTCCTTTTACAAATAAGGAAACAGAAAACAAGGGAAATGATTAAATTTGCCCTAGGTCACACAGGTAGTGTCAGAGAAAGGCTTTGGATCTAGGTTGTCTGATTCCACCACAGTCAGTACTTTCTCTATTGTCCTCTGCTGCCTCTCTATTGATCTGGTTGTGGTGATCAATTGATTTTGGCAATTAAGATACCAATCATTAGGTCTGCAGCACAATAAACAGAGTGATTTCACCTGATTTAGCAGAGCAGTCATCTAACAGTCAATGGCATCACATTTGGGGGTCACCAGGTCAAAAACATTCAATCAGCTACTGAGTGGTATATCCAATCATGTGATAGGGACACAACCTTAGGGTAACATTTCTTAGAATCTGATTGTTCGAAATGTCTCCAGGAGTATCAGCTTAGAACATGTATATAGCAAACTTGCTGGTCAGATGATATACATATACACATATTTGCATATGTTTATATATACACATGTTTGCATATGTACACACAGATACATATATCATGCATGTAGCTCTGTATAGTATGCATCTGTGTATATATACAAACGTGTGTGTATACACACATTTATATATTACATATATAATGTTTTTATATGTGTGTTGAAGTGGAGAGGCAACAAGGACATATATGTGTAATATATCTTTTTATATACAAATCCACAATATACACAGATGTATGCATACATACACCATACACATATTTGTGTGTATATACATATTTGAAGTTGTACATATATATGTATATATGAACACATGTATGTCTACACATACATTTTAATACATTAATATATTTTATATATTATATATACACCAATATATATAAAGATGAAGTGAAGATGCAACAAGGTCATGTATATATAACAAATATTTTTGTGCACACACACACACACACACAGCAGTCCAATCACCTCATTTTAGAAATGAAGAGACCATAGTGTATAATGCCCCAGATCCCAAAGCTAGTGGCAGCAACATAATAATAATCAATTCCAGTTAGAAAACAATTAATATACCTGATTTAATTTGAGCCTCACAATAACCCAGGTCTCCCAAGTTCTGCAGTGTTCTTGCTCCAACACCATATATATATTTGTTATACACTCCAAAAATCCATTTAACATATATGAAACTCCACTCCCATACAATACAATGGACCTTAGAAAACATTTAGTCCAACCCTCTCATTTTACATATGAGGAGACTGAGACCCCCCAAATGTCGAGTGATCCGTTCAAATTCATGAAGGCAATAAGCGGCAAAGCCACCATCTGACCTGGCTCCTCAGGCAGCACCATGCCAATTTCATCAACATGGGTACTTCCTTCACCAACATGGATCCAAAATCCAAGACTAGGTAGACGGTCTCCAGAGTGTCTGTGATTGTTAATGACCCATACAGTTAGTTAGCAGCAGGTCCAGAAGTAGAAACCAGACGTCCTTATCTCTACTCTAGTATCATGACTCTGCCTCACTTAAATCCAATTCATGCAGTCTAGATATCAACCCATGATGTCATCTGTCCTCTTTGAAAACAAAGGAAAAACCAACAACAGCAACAATCATAAGCAAGCTAGTGCTCTGCAAACTATTTATCAACAATTTCTGCTTGCCCCATTTGCCCTTTGCCTGCTAGAAAACCAGAAAAGGCAACAGATGGGGATCGTTTCATTCCTTATGTTTATATCCCCCTGCCTGGAATGATACCTGGCACATAGTAGGCATTTAATTAATACTTGTTACCTGGTTGATTGATTCTCCTCTAGGCTCCTTAAGGACTATTTCACTTTTTTGTCTTTGTATTTCTAGGGCTTAGCTTGGTTTCTCATACATATTTAGCACTTAATAAATGCTTGTTGATTAATAGGGTGATACCAAATTCCTTGAAAGATATAATAACAGAGATAATGGTTTTCTTTTTCATCTGTTCTCTGACTCATTTCCTTTCAACTCTGGATGAATGCTCCTAAAAATCTTCCACCTGAATGACTTCAGATAGAAGTATGTGAGGTCAGGCTTATTTTGATGCCCATTCATAAATTTGTACTTTTGGTTATGGCCAAGCAGGTAGGAAGCTCTAACAACAGAGTGGTCCAAAATATAATGGTTATATTTTCCTCTAAGAAACACAGCTACCTCCATTAGATTAGAGTTACCTGGATGAACCCAGCTGATATAGGTATCATAGAACCAATAAAGGCCAGTTCTGATATATGAGAAAGTCTTGTCCGTTTAGTAGATGCTGCTTTCAGAGGGACAGCCTACTTAAACAAGGAGAGGCTTATCACCACTAGGCTAGCTGCATGGTGAGAAATTCTCAGCCCTGGCAAACCATAGAACAAAGAAAACACAAAGTGCCTTTTGGGTCTGGGCAACCCCTTTCTTCTTCTATAGCAATGGCATCGAAGTGATGGAGAAGGACTCAGTACATGTTAAGAACCAAGTTGGTTTTTGAACATCTCTAAAAATTAACTTAACATCTGGTACTTTAAATGAACTCCTTGTCCAGTGATCAATAAAGAGACATACTACAGGAAGAGCTGAATCATTTAATTTTTTTTTTTTTTTGGTGAGGCAATGAGGGTTAAGTGACTTGCTCAGGGTCACACAGTTAGTAAGTGTCAAGTGTCTGAGTCTGGATTTGAACTCAGGTCCTCCTGAATCCAGGGCTGGTACTCTATCCACTGCACCACCTAGTTGCCCCTGAATCATTTAATCTTAACATTCTCACTTTAAATGAAAGCAGAAAACAAATGAAAATTGAAATGACAAACAGAAGCTAAATGGGAGGATAGTTCTCTTTGGGAAGGTAAATAAAGGAGTGGGCAGAGTTAGTTTTATTGTACATCCAAAGTCACAAGAAACATCATTTCATGGAACTTTTGCTGATTTGCTGGCAGGGCTAATGATAAGCATTTACAAAAAACACCATCATGAAAATGAACACAACTCATGTGTAAACATCTGTTGCAGAGGATGAGGAGGTAAAGGTATTCTAGAATAGGGGTCTTTAACCTGGGGACCATGAACTTTTTTCTTTTAATATTTTAATAACTATATTTCAATAGGATTGAATGCCTTTGAAATCCTATGTATTTTATTTTATGTATTTAAAAAGTGCCCTCTTAGAGCTGACACAGGAATATAATGCCTAGATATCAAATAATTTCTTGAACAGGAATGGAAGGTATTGGACATGAAAAACTCTGAATTAACATCAAAAAATTAATTTGCTATATTCTCTCAGAAAACCAACTGGTTACCAATAGAGGAGTCATTTTAAAATCTGTTGTCTGTAGAGACAGGCTATTTTGTTACCTCTATTAAGGGTCAAAGGCAAGATTTGAACCTCAATTGCTCTTCTTTCAAGTCTGGAACTCTCTGCTTCTCAATTAGGAAACATTAAGTGAATTAAATGGTTTACTTGAAAAATAGAAAAATCTGAACTAGAACCAAGAATTGGTTTTTATTCAATCACAGATATATACTAGATACTATTTTAAATATCATCATTAACTGCTCCCACATGTGAATACTTACAAGTGAATGAGGTCAAAAGATGCCTCACTGAGTAATGAATATGGAGTCAGAAGAAAGTGGGGTTCAAATACTGCCTGGCATTAAATATTAATACAATAGTATTTATGTCACATTTTAAGGTTTACAAAGCACATTACTAGCATTATATCATTTAATCCTTGCAACCACCCTGGGTGGTAGGTGCTATTATTGTCCCAATTTTACAGATGAGGAAACTGAGGCAGACAGTGGTTAAGTGATTTCCATAGGGTCACACAGATGGTGACCTTGGGTAAATAACTAAATCACTCTGAAGCTATATTTCTTTATTTCACGGGGTTGTTGTGAGGATCAAAGGAGATAATGTAAATGATAAAGTGCTATATACCAGCTAATTATAATAATTAATAATAACCAATTTCTCTCTTCCTGTATACCAAAAGAAAGTATTTGTTTGTTTTACCAGATGTTCTACACGAGTGGAAACAGGTGTGAGCAGATAACTGAATAATTGAGGCCAAGAAGAATCAAATCTTAGTCTGAAATCCTCACATTGCTTGAGCAGCACAGCCCAAGTCCCCAAGTTTTGAAACCCTATTTTTCTGTAGTTTTCCTTTTTTTATTTTTCCAGAATTGTCTGCATCTTGAGCTGTGTTTTTCTGCTGCTTTTAAGAACTATAGCTACTATATATTCTCAGGCTCTTAGTGATTACTTAAAACTGTCAGAGGAGGAACCATCAGCTCCCTACTTGGACTTTGGACATATGCTTTGTATTAGGAGAAAAAGACAAAGAAAATGAATTCTTTTTTTAGCATTATTGTATTAAGAACCTTCATAAATAGTACCACATTTTGGAATAATAAATGCATTTCCTAAAGAACTATATTAGTTATAAAATCATACATCAAAAAGAAATTGGGTAGAGTGACAAACGGTCTTTTAAAGATGGCAATAATTGGCTTTGTGAACAAAGAGTATTATTCTTGCTCATGTGTTACATATGGGATGAATTCCTGCTGGGCCCCTGGAAGACAACTATGTTGTAAGTTTTATCAAGTTAAATTCGAAATTTCTGCCTAGTGAGGGAAGGATATTTGTCCTCTAGAGGAAGGAGTCTTGGTTCTCAGGATGTCAAAATGAAGTCTGGCCCTCACCCTATACAGGGAGAGGGGTTAGAGCGACAAATGAAAGGTCACTGGGAGAAAAATCCATCCGGGGAACCCTGAACTACAACATACCAGTGGTGACCAATCTCTGCTAATCTCTCTTTTTTTTTTTTTTTCAGTGAGGCAATTGGGGTTAAGTGACTTGCCCAGGGTCACACAGCTGGTAAGTGTCTGAGGCTCTGCTAATCTCAAATGAAGGACCGATGTGAGGAAAAGCTTCCTAACAATTAGAACTCTTTGAAAATAGAATGACCTGCTTTGGAGAGTTAATCAGTTCCCTCTGTTGGGGTCATTAGGCAAAGATTCCTCATTCCATTATGTCCTCTCTATACTTCCACCAAAGAGATTTTCCTAACGTGAAGGTCTGACCCCACTCAAGAAACTCCAGTGGCTCCCTTTTGCCTCTAGGGACCTATGTAAACCCTTCTCTTTAGCTTCTAAAGCCCTTTGCAGCCTGGTTTCTTCCCATATTATCGGTATTATGTGCTACTGCCTTCAATGCACTCGACAGTACAGACATAATGGCCTAATTGCTGTTCCTCATAAATATCTCTCTATATACTGTGTCTCTGTCTCTACACTGGCTGCCCCTCGTGCCTGGAAGGCTCTCGTTGTTCCCCTCGATTTCTTCTCCTTCTTAGAATCCATGGCTTCTTTCAAAGCTCAGCTCAAAACCCAGCTTCCTCAGGAGGCCTTTACGGGTCACTCCTGCTCCTACAGGTACTAGTGCCCTCCCTTCTAATGTTTTGTTATTGTTCACTCACTTCAATCATGTCTGACTTTTTGTGACTCCTATTGGGGGTAGGGGTTCTTGGCTCAGGTACTGGAGTGGTCAGCCATTTCCTTCTCCAGCTCATTTTACAGATGAGAAAACTGAGGCAAACAGGGTGAAGTGACTTGCCTAGGGTCACACAGTTAGTAAGTGTCAGAGGTCAGACTTGAATTCATGAAGAGTCTTCCAGACTTCAGGCCCCACACTATATCCATACTGCCACCCAGTTGCCCCCTTCTAAACTTATCTCATTATCTGCTCTATAGGCATCATCTCTGCCCGTTTATTTACATATTGTCTCTACCACTAGAGTGGAAATTGACTGTTTTCATATTTTCTTTGCCACACCAGTGCTAAGTGCAGGGCTTGCACTTATTGTTAACTCACTGATGGTCACTGGTCGTATGTGTTGTTGGGAGGAATGCTGAAATGGGAGAGGGGAAACTGAGTCTGGAGAGCAATGGCAGTAGTCAGGCTCATTGAGCATCTGTAGAGCTCACAAAATTTAAATATTGAAAATATTTTAGAAGAAGATTATGGAGAACCTGAAAGAGCAGCTGAGAGGTCTGAGTCTTAGCCTAGAAGAAACTAGAATCCCTGAAGTTTTCTGAGCAGAGGATTGACAAAGTTACATGTGTGCCCTACGCTTGTGTAGAGGATCAGCCCGAGGGTAGAAAGGTGGAAAGTGGGGAAATCCAGCTACACCAGGAGCTTATCACATGGGATGATCCATGTAGAACTAAGAAGGCCTCTAGATGCCAGGGAGTCTAACCTCCTCATCTTTACAGATGGGAAAACTGAGGATGAGATGGGCTAAATGGCTTGTATACTAAGTGCTTAGGAAACTTTAAAGTGCTATATAAATGTCTGTAACAATTTCAATATATTTTATATAACATTTATATATAAATGTATATATCGATAAATATAATCTAATATATAATATATTCATACAAATATAAATGTTTATATAAATATATAAGTATAAATAAATGCTAAATCTATTATCATTATTATTACACTGTTACGTGTGTATGTGTATGTGTGTGTATAGTTACACAGCTAATGAGTATCTGAAGCAGAATTCTCATTCAGGTCCCTCTGACACCAACCCTAGCACACTCTCCACTATGCCAACACAGATAACTCCTTTGAGTAGGGGTCAAGCAAGTAACTGAAGATTACCTACCTACACATTCTTACAGCCATGCAGTCTTGAACTCTTCCAGCTGACTGGTGAGATACCAGTCTACCTGCAATGACCACAGAATATACCCTAGAAAACATTTTTGAGTTAATCTCTGACACTGATGCATCCCCTTAGGTTTTGCCTCTTTGTACTGCAAGTAAACTGCAAAAAGAAAAAAAAAACCCAGCATTGCTAATTGAGGCTTATTCTTAATTGTTTTCCAATTATTAAAGTTTATTGCACTTAATTTATTCACCCACTCCACTTAGCCCTTGCATTGACCTTCATCCAGGACACCTTGGATACTATTAGAACATATAGCATCCTTCTAAGGAGTTTTCTGCTTTATTACCCGACCTCTCGAGGAGCCTAATGCAATATTGATTTTTAAAAGCTTCCTTCCTTTGTATTTGGGTCATCTAAAATCCAGTCAACTCAACATTTACTGATTATTATCTAACAAGCACATTTTTGACCTGAGCATTTAATATGAATCGGGGGCCATAGTGGAAGAAAAGAAAAAGAGACACTTGGTTGTCGGGGCCTTTACCAGATAAAACACCCACACTCATTTCTAGAAATTGTGTTGTTTAAAGGGAAAGGCCCATTTTCTCTAAATCAATCAATCATTTAATGAATGTTCTTGAATTAAAAATAAAACCAGTGCTTGAGGCCCCAAACACCTAAGAATGCTGGGTATGGAATAGTCTCTTAAAATCTCTGGGAGCCAACATTAAATGATCTCTAATGTCCATTCCAGCATTAAATTTGGGAAGATAATTGATTCTGATCCTTTTTTCCTTTGGGGGGGGTGGAGATATGGTACTCTAAGTCCATAAGTATGAGGAACCCTTCTCGTGATAACCATCCACAACCAAAGCAATAACCACACAGTATATATCTAAGACAAGACTTGAACCCAGATTCTTTTGATTCCAAGGCTAGCCCTCAATTCACTATACTAGACTGCCTCTTGAAAGAGAACTGACTCTGGAGCTAGAGGACCTGAGTTCAAAATCTTGCCTCTGATTTTTACTAACTATATTATCTTACATTAGATTGCAAGCTCCTTGAGGGCAGGGATTGTCTTTTGCCTCTTTTTATATCTCCAACACTTAGCTCAGTGCCTGGCACATAGTTGGTGCTTAATAAATGCTTATCGACAGACGATCTTTCATAAATTATTTAGCCTCTCTGGACCTCAGTTTCCTTATTTACGAAATGAGGGGGTTAAACTAGATGGTTTCGAAGGTCCCAAACAGCTCTAGGGATATGATCCTACATTAAAAGGATTATTTGTAAAAAAGAAAGAAAGAAAAAAGCACAGAACCCATCTACTCTCCTCCCCCCCCCACTTTTCCTTTCCTTTTTAACCCCATCAATTCTTGCCAAGGAGCCATGACAAAATGCAAATTGCAGTTTGAGATAATGATTAAAATTCTTCCCTACATCACTGACACTGAGAGACAAGATAAGTTTTTGGCAGCGAGGGTGGGGGGAGGCACCAGATGGCTTCCATCTGGATCCCCATTGATTGTATAATTAAAACCCACCTCCCATTATCAGAATGGTAGGTGATAGACAGTTAGAAGATGAGTACCCTCCATGTTTTAAAGAAGCCTCCTCTCCCCCTCCCAACCACAGATGTATAAATATTAATGAACGCAATCTGCTTCTAAGCAGATTTAGCATGAACTTTTAGCAACCCTCCCTTGACAACTTCCTCCCTTACAAGAGGATTCAGTTTCTATGTTCTCGATAAAAATAGCAGCCCGACACTTGGGTTAAATCTATCATTGAGGAAAGCCTCTTGCTTCCAGTCAGTAAACCAGCTACCTAAGGTTATGTCATCTGAGTTTCCCTTAGCACCATAAAAGGTTGGACTCGAATACCAGAAATTCCAAGTTAGAAGGGACCTCAGACATCTAGTCCAACTGAACAAGAATCTCCTCTGCTACACACCTAATAAGACCTCATCTTGCCTTTGTGTGAAGACCTTCAATGAGGAAGAATCCACTAACTCTGAAGGCAGCTTATTCCACCTCTGGATACCTCTAATTGGTGGGAAGTTTTTTCTTAAGTCAGACCAAAATTTGCCTCTTTGTAATTTCAATTCCTTGCTCCTGGGACCAAAAAGAACAGGTCTAAACTTGAAGACAATGGTTTTATGATCCAGAAAAAAGGGGAGGGGGAGCACGCTTAAGAGAAGACCAACGTGAAGTCAATGACTGATGTTCAGGGTCCACAGGTGCCCTGCTGTGTTTGATGTTCTGGGATTATCAGCCCCCAAGGCTCTTGAAGCTACACTCTCTTCAATTCCAGGAGTCTGTCTTGCAAACTGCTGGGTAATCCAGGCTTCAATCTGGAATACTCTCTCTTTTCTCCCCCTGCTTTCAGCAAGAAAAATTTCAATTCTATCTCTAGTTGATTCACTTTCAATATCCTGGGGGAAAATACTTCCCACGCCTCTTGACCCCAGGAAATCTTGCTCTGAGAGCTTTTCACGGCTAAAGGCTCCCTACAGATCAAAGTGGTCAGAATTTCAAAGAGGGAGGGGGAATACAAGGGAAAATGTCAAAGATATCCAAAGAACAAATTGAAAACTCTAACCACACCTCCAGACTCAACACTGCATGTTACTGGAAGGATTTCATCTATTCTGTTTTTCCTTGACATGTGTCATCCGGTGCCTTAGACTACTTACCACCTATTTATAGAGATGAGTTAGTGAGAAAGAATCATTGTTTGCCTTCCTAGAAGGCTTTAAGCTATAGAGAGGTTGTGGGCAATGTTGTACAGTGTAAAGAACAATGTTTCTCAAGTCAAGAGGCCCTGGGACCTCCCAGTTCTGCCGAACTCTAACTTACTATCTATGGGGTTTTGGACAAGTGATTTAACCTCCCCTGGGTTTTGCTTAAATGAGGGGATTAGACTAGCTAGTGCCTGCAGCCATTGATAGGGCTAATTTCAGATCTTATAACAAGGATGAGCATGTATGCAGATGTTCATATCAATAATAACACAGAAAGAATAGCTTAGAGCACATATGAACAAGTGGAAGAGGGAAAGGGGTTTCCACTGCATTTTTGTTTTCTTTATCCACAATTATCTTCAAATTGGAAAGAGTGGAACAAATGTGGTTTAGAGGAAATCAAAAAGGGACCCATTTGAATCCAAATTAGTTGAAAAGGTAGAGCCCACCTAGGTATTTTTTTTTGTGTGTGTGGGGGGGCAATGGGGGTTAAGTGACTTGCCCAGGGTCACATAGCCAGTAAGTATCAAGTGTCTGAGGCTGGATTTGAACTCAGGAACTCCTGAATCCAGGGCCGGTGCTTTATCCATTGCGTCACCTAGCCGCCCCCCACCTAGGTATTTTGAATAAATTCAAATCTCCAAGTTCAGAAGAATTATGTCCAGGGTGCTAAACTTGCCAATGTGATTAGAGCGCTTTGGGAAATCATGAAAGATGGGAAGGGATTAGAAGAGTCAAGCTGGGCAGATATCCTGAACAAAAAGAAGGAAGAAATACAAATCAAAACTAGAGACCAGTGAAGATTGATTCTGATATCTGGCAAAATTTTAGAAGAGAATCTTAAATTGGTGATTTGTGAGCACTAATAAAACAAAACGGTGCTTGCTAGTAAACAACATGGTGGCATAGTGGATAGAGCATTGGGCTTGGAATCAGAAAGACTCATCTTCATAAGTTCAAATCCAGCCCCAGACATTTACTAGCTGTGTGACCCTAGGCAAGTCACTTCACCCTATTTGCCTTAGTTTCTTCACCTGTAAAATGAGCTAGAGAAAGAAATGGCAAACCATCCCAGTATCTTTTCCAAGAAAATCCCAAAGTGGGGTCACAAAGAGTCAGACATGACTGAAATGGCATAGCAACAACTAGACTGGTAGATGAAAGGGAATAAAATTTATCATTATATATTTGTGAAGAGGAAAGAAAAAAAGTAGAGTTAAATAGTTTGGTGTTTAGTTGAATAACCTTACCTATTGTTAGTCAAGAAACAAAATCACAAGCCCATCTCATTCAGGGACTTCTGAATACGCCAGGTCTAGTATGCCAACTTAAGACAGGTTAAGCTGGCTTCAGGGAAACATTCCAGAGTGTTAGTTAATGGGGCAATTTCCACATGGAGAGATATATCTTGTGGCTGGATGCAGGACTCCATCATGTTTTTAGTAAAAAATTTGACCATAAATATATAACTAACACATAACTTGGAGCAAGTAGCTAATAAAATGGGTGCCAGAAATAAAAGTTAAAAATCTGATACCATGGAACTAAATTAGAAGATCACACTACTGATGCTACTACTCATGTAACTTTAAGCAAATCACAACCTAACCGGGCCTCATTTTCCTCATTTGTAAAATGAGCATCTGAGATCCCTTCACCCCCCCACTCCACCCCAGATCTATGATCCTTTGAGCTTATGGTCTCTGAAGAACAAGGTTAACAGGAATTAATTCAAAGTCTTGCATTTGTACTGAAAAAAAAAAAAAACTTGTAAAAGTTAAAGATGGAGAATAATAGACCTAACAGAATTTCATGTGGAAAAGCTGGGAGTTGAGTTGATTAAAACCTTCAAATGGGTGAACACTGTGATTTGGCTGCTATAAAAGCTAATGTGATTTTTGGTTGCATAAATAGAAGTATAATGTCAAGATCAAGGATTAACTCTACAAATTTGTGAACTGTGGTTTAATAGGGACATGGAGAAATTGACAAGCAGTATGGGGAGTGCATAGAAAACCATGAACATCTGGGTTCATGCCCCATGCTTGACACATACAGACCGTGTTACTGGGGGTTTACGCCTTAAGTTCAGTGCCCCCTGGAAACTCTCTAAGACAATCTCATTTCAGAGAAGTTGCTGACCTGCAGAGGTAAAATGAGTTTCTTCACTGACACTTCCCTGTGCCAATTAAATCAGAGAGCCAACCTCTGTCCCCATCTCTATTGAGAAAGTCCATTTAAGGGTTGGTAACCACAATGATGAAAAATCTGGAAGCCATGTGATATAAAGAAGTGAGGACTGGTTGAAGGAATTGAGCCTGGAGGACAGAAGATTTAGGGAGAAGACATGAAACAGTCTTTTAATATTAATATTGTGCTATTCTTGCCCCAAGTAAGCAGAATTATATGAGTAGAAATTACTAGGCAGCAGATTTTGACTCATTATATAAAAAAACCAAACAAACAATTGGAGCTGTCCAACAATGGAATAGGTTACCCTGAAAAGTAACAAGGCCCCAATTGCTGGGCAATATTCAGGGAGAAGATGGGTTTTACCATCTGTCCAGAGATGCTGTTGGCTGGATATCAAGTGAGAGTTTAAAATAAAGGCATGGTTCCTTTGAGCTCTAGGCCCTAGCTTATTTGGAAGATATTTAGATACCCCAACCATTCTCTGTCTTCTGTTTGTGTTCTTCTCAGTGAGTCAATAGGCATTTATTAAGCACCTACTATGTAAAAAAAAAAAATACACAGACAAAAAAAATTAACCCCCAATCCTTGCTCTCAAAGAACTCACTCTCTTCACAGGGAGAGACAACATGTGAACAACTACAGACAAACAAACTAAATATAATCAAGAGAAAGAAGGCAATGACTGCCTTCTATGACCATGCAATTGTGATTATATTTCCCTATCTAATGTCTAGTCTGGCACAGAGGGGACAATGATAAAGCTAGAATACAGTATCTGGGGGCAGGAGAAACGAATTCTAATCTTTTCTGTGCCATTACTAGTGGTAAGACCCGGTCAAGTAGCAGTATCTCCTCTCAGGCCTCAGTTTCCTCTTCTGTAAAATGGAGAACTTGGACCATATGGACTTCTAACGTCCCTTCCAGCTCTCAGATCCAGATTTCACATATTGATAATTTGTAGCCTACATGATATAATAAATACCCTTTGATTTTTATCATCTTTGCTTCCTGGAGTTTAAATTGTAGCTACTCTCTGATTAAGTCCTCTTAGTGCCAGCTGCCCCAAGGTTATCTTTTCTCTGGGTACTTATTAACTAGACAGGCACAAATTCCATGATTTAGACCAAAAAAAAGAAAGAAAAAAAAGACATTTGGCCCCAATGAAAAACTATTTAAAAGAAACATTGAATGAGAGAGCTGACCTCAGAACTAGAAGGTTCTGGGTTCAAGTCCTGTCCTTGACACCCCCTCACACAACCCAACCCCACCCCACCCCCACCCTGCTCTGTGACCATGAACCTAAAAGTATCACAGGAAAAACTCTCTGACTATAAAATTTACAAATCTAGTCAACCCTGCCCTAAAAAAGTTAGCCAAAAACATTTGTTTCAAAGGACAGCATGTTCAGCCCGGCTGCTTTCTCAATGCAATGACACCCCTTTCATCAAAAGCAGCATTAACCTGCCATCTTCCTCAAGCTTTCCAACTAGCCTTTATCTTCCCTCAACTGGCAGGATATTTGACACATTTACCTTGTGGCTAAATGGTGTAGGAAATGGTTCTGAGAATAAAACACAAGACTGATTAGGACAGACTCAAAAGTGTCATTCAAACCAAGGCTCTTTCCTGGCTTGACTTTCCTGACTGGTCTGAGGACACAATGCCTGTGAAACTTTCTGGAAAAATATAAAAAACCCCACGTTAGTTCAAAGTGTCATCACTATCAAAGTTAGGAGGACATGGAACTGCTTCTCTGTTGGCAGTCCCCATTCAGCCACCGAACTCTCCAACATGGCTGTACACTAAACTGTGAGATCATCTCCAAGAAGTGGACATTGTTGAACACAGAGCTTACTCCATTCAACTGAACAGCAAACAATGTCTTACTCTGACTATAGCCGCTGCCAAAGAGAGTCACTACTGAAGGATTAAGGGAGCAACAATGCAATGAACAGAGAACAGGAAAAATCCAAAATTTTCATCTTATAATTGCCTTATTCTACATTTGGGAAGAACAAGTAACAGAAATCCCGCCCCCTGCCCCCCACCCCCAAGGTTTTCCTTTCATCCTTCATGGTGTGTATGGAGATGACCCTAAATTTTTCAAGGCTGTCAGCTGCATTTGGTCTACCAAACCAGATAGGATCCAAATATGGGTTCTGTGACAGACTACATGTCACAATATTAAAAGAATGTGGATTTACAATAGGGCAGCTAGGTTGTCCAATGGTTAGAGCATCAGGCCTGGAGTCTGGAACATTCTTCTTCATGAGTTCAAATTTGGCTTCAGGCACTTACTAGCTATGTGACCCTGGGCAAGTCACTTAACCCTGTTTGCCTCTGTCCCCATAGCTGTCAAATTGGCTGGAGAAGGAAATGGCAAACCACTCCAGAAAACTCCAAAAGGGTTTTTTGAAAAATGAACAACAAATGTGGGAATATGTTTTGTATGATTTCATATGTATAAAGGATGTTTATCATAATTCTTACTTTCTCAATGGGTGGGGAAGGGGTGGGAGGAGGGATAGAATGAGTAAACTGGGGGCAGCTAGGTGGAGCAATGGATAGAGCACCGGCCCTGGAGTCAGGAGTACCTGAGTTCAAATCCAGCCTCAGACACTTGACTCTTACTAACTGTGTGACCCTGGGCAAGTCACTTAACCCTCATTGCCCCACAAAAACAAAACAAAACAAAATAGAATGAATAAACTGAAAATAAAGATTAAAAATACAACTTCAAATAGACCAGATATATTGCTGGAAGAGATCTTAGGGGCCATCTAGTCCAACTGTCTAGTTTTATGGATGAGGGAATCTGAGGTGCAAAGTCACACAACTAGGAAGTGGAAGGCACCTGAAAGGCCAATGAATCCAACTCAGATGATGAGTCACTTCTTTGTTCAGATGAGGAAACAGTGAAGTGACTTGCCCAGGGTCACACAGGTATCATCAGAGGCAAAATCTGAACCCAGGTCTTCTGATCCCAGAGCCAATGCTGTTTCCATTGTATCAGGATACTGTTTTAATTACTATTTGCAAATTATATGAAATTTTACTGACACAGCTAGGACTTTAAAAGTGCAGGCAGGTACAACCTTGACTTAAAAAAAAAATAATAGAGAGATTTTTGGTGGTGGGATGGTGACAGGCCAGACACTGACGGGGGTGGGATCTAGGGGAGGAGGGTGGCTTCAGGGAGACAATCCACAACCCCTGCCCAAGGAAAATCGAGGAAATAGATGAAAATGGAGCCCGGATACGGAGACCCTAATGTATAGCCCATAAGAGCCAGGCAAAAGCAGAGGGGATGCTATTTTTCCACACCAAAAGGGGAAGGAGGAGGGTAGGGAGGGAGAATAACAAATATAGAGCAAATGCTTAGCAGCATTGAAAAGCAGTAAATGGTATGGCCGGGGACTGAATGAGTCACAGATAAGAAAGTGAGCCCCGGCAAGAGAATCGGGGAACTGTGCCCTCTTTAACAGTGGGATTGTGTGTGTGAGTCCAGAGGCTTGAAGGGAAGCCCTGGCACATCCCAGAAACACACAATAAACAAGCCCAGCTTTGATACGTGCCTGCGTCAGAGCCTCAGAACAAGTCATCTTTCTTGAACGATTTGGTGTTTTTATGGTGGAAAGGGGAGGTTTTTCTGCTCCAATAAATTGGGAGAGAACGACAGGCAATTAGTTTCCATTCACTTCTCTTCATGCCCCTAATGCCACTCGTGATGACAGTCAGCATCTTCATCAGAGCCGACTGTCTGAGGTATGCAGATCCCCTCCTTCGGCGCTCTCATTGATGGCTGGAGGGATGCTTCTTCTTATTGCCCATGCCTTCCATCAGTCTGGACTCAAGCATCAGAAGCCTGAGCATCTTCCTTCCTCGCAGTTGGCTTTGGCTAGGCCTGCTCTCCATGAAAGAAGGTCTCTCTTCTTTCGGGCCTGTCTGTTCCTGGCGGGACATCTTTACTAAGACTCTGTCCTTTTAGAAAGTGGGCACCCGCATGTCAATGCTACAAAAATGCACAAACACGGAGGGTGAGGACGGGTCCCAACTTTGATTGAGTGTTTCTGATCATAGATATACCAGCCTCTGCCTCTTCCTACCTCCAGGGGCCAAAGGAGAGCTGAAATGATTGAAGCTATCCCTCTCTCTAAAGCAATTAGACACGTATAGAATGCATCTACTCATAAGCCAATCAATTATATGGGTCCCAGACTCTTCTTTCTCTAGGGGAGGAAATAGGCATTAAGTGCTTACTATGTGCTAGACACTGTGCTAAGTATTTTATAAACATTATCTCATTTTATTTCTACTTAGGAGGGGTTCCATGGAGTTAATAGAGCCCTGAATGGAGGGGCAGCTTGGTGGTGCACTGGCCCAGGGGTCATGAGGATCTGAGCTCAAATCTCACTTACCAGCTGTGTGACCCTGGGCAAGTCACTCAACCCCAATTGCCTTAAACATCCAGGCCTGCCCCCCACTTGAATCCAATTCAGTGCAAGTCATAACATCATCACCATGTCATGGTCCTCTTGGAGAAGAAAGGCCAAACAAAAACAACAACATACCTGAATGGGAAGACAAGAAGAATTGGGTAGCTCTGGGAAAATCATTTAACTTCTCTGAACCCTAGCCTTCCTCTCTGTAAATGGAGGATGATTATAGTACCTACACCCTATAAAGCCTGACTTAACCAGAGCAGTCCTCCCCAGCCCAGTGCTCAGGGATCTCTACCTTCCCCAAACTCCAATGTCACTTAATGCCTATATCATCTTATCTGGAATTTATGTCTTATGTTTTCAGTCATCCTTTCCTATACACACATCTCTTCTCTCCAATTAGACAATAAGCTCCCTGAGAGCAGGGACTGGGTCTTATTCCCCTTTATATCCTTCACATTATAGTTCCTTATACCAAGGAGGCATTCCAAAAATAACAACCAACTGGCTGTTTGATAGTACGAGGTTTCTACCATCAAAAGTTTATCACCGAGATGATGAGTCAAGACAAAGATAATGAATCTTCACAGTAGCCCTAATGGAGTAGGGGCATTAAAAATAAATAAATCCATTTTACAGACTGGGAAAGGTATTAGTAAAGGCCCCTAAAACAGTACCTCTCAGGACAAGCAATTATTCATTACTCATTCAGACAGTGACAATTAACTTCTCACTTTTCATTACTAACATAATATAACCAACCAGTCAGTCAACTATCATTTATTAACTGTCTGCTCTGTGCCACCAGGGATACAAGGAAAAATGTAATGATAATAGCTAACATTTAGATAGCCCTTTTCAGGTTTGCAAGGCTGCTGGGTACACAAAGGTGAAAATAATGGGAATAATATTAGCCAACACTTAGAAAGCTAACAGGCAAGGCTTCCGAGGCCCTTCATGTAGATTAGACTGTGTGGAGTCAAGAAAGACCTAGATTTGATGGTTTTGAAAATCCCTGATAGATCTAAATTTATGATCCACTTATCTTATTTGATCCTCATAACAGCCCTGGGAGGTAGATGCTATTATCATTCCCATTTACAGATGGGGAAACCAAGGCAGAGAAAAGTGAAGTGACATGCTCAGGGCCACACGAGGTCTTGAACTCAGGTGTTCCTGACTCCAGGTCCAGTGCTTTATCTCCATCACTTCATTTCTCTTATACTGTCCCTGCTTCTGAAAGGTCAGCTTGTTTAATATTCATTCATCTCACTTTGGTAACTCAAAAATACATCAGTCCCTCCCCTGAAGAAGTTTATTTAGAGGAGACAACATGTACATGTTTTAAAAAGTACATACTGAGGGGCAGCTAGGTGGCTAAGTGGATAGAGCACTGGCCCTGGATTCAGGAGGTCCTGAGTTCAAATCCAGCCTCAGACACTTGACACTTACCAGCTGTGTGACCCTAGGCAAGTCACTTAACCCCAATTGCCTCACAAAAAGGAAAAAAAAAGTGCATACCCAATAAATACAAGTTAACAAAAGGTACCAAAACAAAGGCCACTGGATTTTAACATAAATCTAAAACCTGGGATTTCCTTGCTTACAAGTCATTCTCCAAACCCATAAAATGACTCTTGCTCATTTTTAATAAAAATGTGTTGCTTCAGAGACACCGAAGGACAATGGGCTTTGCTTGGATTCCTAGGCAGTGTTTTCAGGCCTTAGAGTCAACAGTAATAGCAATAATGATGGTGAGCATTTACATGGCACCTTGAGGCTTATAAGAGCAGCTAGGTGGCGCCATAATAGATAAAGTGCTAGACCTTGAGTTGAGAATACTCATCTTGAGTTCAAATCTGGCCTCAGACACTTACTAGTTGTGTGGCCCTGGGCAAGTCACTTCACCCTGTTTGTCACAGTTTCCTCATCTGTAAAATGAGCTTTAGAAGGAAATGGCAAACCAGTCTAGTATCTTTGCCAAGAACCCCTTCCCCCCAAAAAAAGAGTCAAACATAACTGAACAACAATGGTAAAACACTCTATTGTCTTATTTTGAGGTCCACTACAAGCCTGGGAAGTATTATTTATCCCATTTTACAAAGGAGGAAACCAAAGCTCAGAGAAGTTAAGCCATTTGCCACTGTTCACATAGTAAATCTCTGAGGTTGGATTTGAACTCAGATTTTCACATCCACAAGTTCTGTACTTTGTCCACTGTGCCACCTAGCTAGCTGCCTTTGGAGAAGCAAAGCCCATCGCTGGTAGAACGTCTAAAAGTTATGCTTTTGCCATAGCCTGACATGGCTATTAACAGTCAAACTATTGTCCCATAGGTGTATTCTTCTTTGAAATGGCTTTCTTAACAGCCTGTCTTTCTAAGAAATGCTTCCAAGCTCACAGCAGAAATGTCATAGCTACATTTCTATTATGCCATCCCTCCTTGTGAGAAGTCAGCTACAGCTGGTTTTTTTAATCCATTCTTCTTTATCCACAGGTGCCATTATGATGCAAATGTTACATCTGTGTATAACTCAAATAAGCATTTTATTGCAATTAAGATTTGAAAACTTTTCATGAATTGCTATTCTTCAATTAGACGAAGCAATTACATTTCATAAAACCATAACTTTCTTAAAGTTAAAAATTTTTTTAATTAATTTCTCCTTTTCAGTTTTTTAATTAAAAATTACTCCATAAAGAAGACAGAATAGAGTGAATAAGTATTTATAAAGCACCTACCATGTGTCAGGCAGCATGCTAAGTGTTTTAAAATTATTATTTCACTTGATCCTCACAATAACCCTATGAAGGAGGGGCAGCTAGGTGGCACAGTGGATAAAGAACTGGCCTTGGATTCAGGAGGACCTGAGTTCAAATCCAGCCTCAGACACCCGACATTAGCTGTGTGACCCTGGGCAAGTCACTTAACCCTCATTGCCCTAAAAAAAAAATAAAAATAACCCTATGAGGGAGGTGCTGTTATCATCCTCATCTTACACTTAAGGAAGTGTAACTTGCCCTGGATCACAGGGATAGGAAGTTTCTCAGGCTGGGTTTGAACTCAAGTCTTCCTTGATGCCGAGCCCATCGCTCTAACCACTGTACCACCACCTGCTTCTAGAGCAGGACTTAGATTCAGGAAGAGCCCTGTTCACAGTCTGCCTGTGGGGAATGAGGCATGGGTTGTTAGACACAGCTAACAGATCATGTTTTGCTTAACTATACATCTTTGATACAAGGAAAAAATGTAAATGAAGAAAAAAGTTATTGGGAAGTGATAGATTTTTTTAAAGCTGAAATAAGACAATTATGTTGTTATTTTTAATCTTGCCTCTGACACTGGCTATGAGATGGTCATTCTCAGTATTGGTTTTCTCATCTGTAGAATGGGTATTTGAATACATGGGGTACCTACCTCACAGGCTGGTGAGGCTTAAATGAGACAACACAGCAAAAGTACTTTACAGATTTCAAAGGGTTATAAAACATCAGTCATTGTTAAGAAATGCCTCCCTTTGACAATTTACAAATGAGAGTGACACTCTCCTTCTTAGTTGGAAATTCAGATGAGGAGAAAAAATTTCAGGACATCATAATTACAGCCGCTCATTGTGTATTATTCTTGTAAAACTGCAATGATGTGATCTTAGCCAACCAGTCTCCTTTTTGAGGGCACCTGAGGTATGACTCATCAAAGATCAGAACATAGGAAAATAGGCTGGGTGGATCAACTTGACCTAGCTTGGTCATTCAACCAAGTTTGGGAAATCCCTGTCACTCTAGTGAGCCAATAAGCTTTGCAGTCATAGTGTCCCTCCCAGAGAAGGAACCAAGAACTTAACTGGTAGTCCAAAGTTGGACTTCGCAAAAGGAACACCCAGAGTCCTCTGGAAGATGGATGGAGCCAATGTAACTCTCACAGGTTCTAGGGAAAGACAGGATTTACTATCAAAAAAGATCCCAGAAGGGGCAACTAGGTGGCACAGTGGATAGAGCACTGGCCCTGGAGTCAGGAAGACCTGAGTTCAAATCCGGCTTCAGACACTTGACATGTACTAGCTGTGTGACCCTAGGCAAGTCACTTAATCCCAATTTCCTCACACACACACACAAAAAGATCCCAGAGCCACTGTGAAGAATCAACCTGGCTAGCTCAGAGAAAGCAGAGAAGCTGGCTGGCATCCATTCCTAGGCTCAAGGATCAACAGCTGCCTTAGTAAATACAATTCAAACAAATTGAAGAGAACAGATAAACAACTCAAGGGTGAGAGCAGTACTTTTAGCAGTCATAGTCAAAGAGATCTCCAAAGGTAATTAAATTAGATGATGGCCTGCTGGCCAGGAGTCTAGAGAGGAAATTTCCCTTCTTAGTGGGGGCTCAGGGATTAAGGGTAACCATGGTGGAAAAAATGAGCAGCTGTGTTGAGAAAGAAAGATATTGGCTCCACAGACACTGATAAGATCAGGAGACACATTCTGAGAAGTACTGAACATCTCAGCAGTCCTGGAAGTGAGAACAACTTCCTTCTACTCAATGGCTCAAAGATGGAAGAACATTGGTCAGTCAGCACTAAGGTCAGCTCAAAACCCCACTTTCAGCAGGGCTGTTTCTCATCTGTAAGGATGAGGAAGGAACATTTCCATTTCTCACACGATCCTGCTTGTACTCGGATTATTTTCATTTGTCTTAGTTTCCCATTAAAATGTCCCATGTAACCGTGTGTATATTTTCTAGGACAGTGTTTTTCTAGATGATCGTTTGCAGAGGCCGTGACATCATTAAGGTTTTGTGGTTAATTTGTGTTTCTGGTAATATTTTCTTCTAAGATGCAGGATTCTATATGAACCTTTAAATTTTATTTAATTTTTAAATTGAGGTATTACATTTGGCGATTATTTGGCACAAAAGGGCACTCTTTTCTCTATTTTGCTCCCAAATTTTCTTGACTCTGGCCCTTTACCCCAAAGCCATTCCATACCTCAAAAATCCCCAAAACAACAATGGCAGATTTCATGAATATGTTTGAGTTCCCAAAGGATTCCATGTTTGAATTTGTTTAAGGCACGAATGGAAGCAGTAGACACACTTACACCTTGGTGCGTATAGATGGGGATATGCACCCCTACTGGCCAAAACTGAAGGTGGCAGTAAGGGGGGGGGTAACTCCAGAGATAAAGGAGACTCCAGAGCTGGGAAAAGATGGAAGAATAGAGTCAGAGCTAATTCTGGGCACTCTCTGTTCTGTTTGATCATATACAAACATGAATTGAACACTGTACAAGGAAAGGCATTAAATCAGTATTTTGAGGATGACTAGCTATTTAATTGGGGTAGAAATGGAATAGCAGGTGTGGTGGTACAAGTCCAGTCCCTGCTAGTGTGGAGGCTGAAGCTCATGAACTGCTTGGGCTCCAGGGTTCTGCTACAGTAGGGCTAGTGCTTCCACACTAAATCTGGCACCAACGTGGTGATTTGGCAGACAGGGGTGGTCTGGGACCTGTACTGCTTAAGGGAGAAAGAGAAGGATAAAGAATGCAAGGGAAAAGAAGGTAAGAAAAAGGAAGGGAAAGGAAAATAAGGGAAGGGAAGAGAAGAGAAGGGATTCTGAGGCCCAGAAAGGGAAGAGACTTAAAAGACATGCAAGAGGGGGCAGCTAGGTGACGCAGTGGATAGAGCACCAGCCCTGGATTCAGGAGGACCTGAGTTCAAATCCGACCTCAGACACTTGACACTTACTAGCTGTGTGACCTTGGGCAAGTCACTTAACCCTCATTGCCCTACCCCCTCCCCCCAAAAAAAAGGCATGCAGGAATTAAGTAGTCAGGATTGAAAACCAGGTTCACTAACTCCAAATATGCTCCTAGTGACCAATAAATCTGTAAGTGATAAATTTGATAGACCTATAGGCTTCTGAAAAGAGAGAGAATTGCCCAGGTCAGCCCTGCCCTATTTAGAGAACCATTTAGGGCCTTTTAAAAACCATTAAGACTATTAGCTGGGATTTAAGTTAAGCAGAAGGAACAAATCCCTGAACAAGTAGCAAGTAGAATTAGTTCTGCTCCTCCCTCCCCCTTTCTTTCTTTCTCATCAATGCAAAGTTTCTAAAGTTCTCCTAAGAACTTTGTAAGGGGCCCACTGCTTTATTTATTATTCAAATCAGAAACAGCTCACTCAATATACCTTGACTTCCACACATTATAGCCAGCATTTAAAAAGTGTCCTGACGCTTCTTAATAATTTCTCTGAATCTGGGTATAACTGGCCCATCTGCAGACACACATGCCTATCTACAAATAAGCAACATTCTGCAGACGGGCGACGTGATGCATGTAAATGTCATCAGTCGGTGCCCACTGAGCATCTTCAATACACTGAGCACCATATAGCATAGCTGAATTGAAGACACAGTTTTTTCCCCTCCAGGAGTTCATATTCTAAAGCAGGGTTTCTTATTCTGGGATTGGGTCAGCTAGGTGGCGCAGTGGATAAAGCACCAGCCCTGGATTCAGGAAGACTTGAGTTCAAAGCCGGCCTCAGACACTTGACACTTACTAGCTGTGTGACCCTGGGCGAGTCACTTAACCCTCATTGGCCCGCAAAAATTGAAAAAAAAAAAAAGAAATTTCTCTTATTCTGGGGTCCAGGGTTTGTGACCCTGTGTAGGGGAGGAAAAATTACCTCTTTACTTTCATTAGCCTAACTGAAATTTACCAAGTCCTCCAATTATGAGTGTACATAACAAACCACAGTAGGATTAGCAGTACTGGGACTTCATTACCAAGAAAAATCACAGATATTTTCATGTCATATTATAGTTGTTGCAGACATCCTGGACTATCATTTATGCTCATTGCTACTTCAAAGTGATTATAGTTGTTATAACTGCTGCTAGGTCTCCCTTTCTACAGACTATTTCATTATCGTTTATTTCCTTTGTGATCCTGTGTATTTTAGTGTAGATTTAGTTATATTCATATTAATTTAGATTATTTTATGCATTTAAAAATATTTCAGTGAACAGGTCCTTGGCTTTATCAGACTACCAAAGGGGTCTGTGATGAAAGACAACAATAAATCTTAAGAACTCTTGTCATGAAGCTGAAATCTCCCACTTTGCATCTTTCACAGTGTCATGAAACAGCAGACACTCAATGTTAGGCTGGTTAAGATTTGTAAAGCATGTTACACTTTTTACCTCATTTGATCCTCATAACAATCCTAGGATGTAGATGTTATTTTATCCCAATAAGTAAGCAGTTATTCAATTAATTCAAATAAAAATAAAAAGAAATTTAAAAACCCTTATAATTGTTTTAGCTTTAAGTGGGTACCACTCATTTATCATTTCTGCAGTACATATATATCCTATGGAGTTTAAGTGACTTGTCCAAGGTCATATAGGTGAGAAGTGTCAGAGGTAGGTCATAAGTCCTGATTTTCTCTATGATTTTCATAATACCACACCTAAGTCCTTCAAAGGGCAAGGATAAAAACCTTGTACCCACACAAAGCAGAAAAACCAAGCTTTAAAATTGGCAAGGGTGGGGGGATGGGGGGATGGCTAGATGACACAGTGGATAAAGCACAGGACCTGGATTCAGGAGGACCTGAGTTCAAATCTGGCCTCAGACACTGGACACTAACTGTGTGACCCTGGGCAAGTCACTTAACCCTCATTGTCTCCCTCCCCAAAAAAATAATAAAAATTAAAAAGGGATAGGAAATCTCCTTCAAACATCTAACAAAAAAAATTGGGCAGAGGACAATAGTTGGAAATGAAGCGGACATACAAACAAAAGATATCAATAAAATGTAAAAAGGAAGAAGGAAGGTGTGTTGCTTTGAAAATAATGTATAGGATTTATTACATGAGATAGAAATTTGTTATTTTATATTGAATCCTCTCCTATGTTCTGCTGTATACAGGGAAATGTTCTTTTTTCTTTTCTTTTCTTTTCTTTTTTTTTCTCATTTTGTACTTAAGTTTAAAATGAATAAAAATGGGGGCAGCTAGATGGCACAGTGGATAGAGCACCGGCCCTGGAGTCAGGAGGACCTGAGTTCAAATCCGGCCTCAGACACTTAACACTTACTAGCTGTGTGACCCTGGACAAGTCACTTAACCCCAATTGCCCCGCAAAAAAAAAATAAATGGAATAAAAATGGAAAACAATAAAATGAAACAAATAAAATGATGATTTTTTGGACTGGAATCTTTGTATTGTTGAAATCACAACAATATAATTCCCCAAATGCAACACAACCGCATTTCCTCTTCCTAGTCAGTTCAGAGTCCACATATCTCTCTGTTTTCATGGCTGTCTAACATGCTGCATGTACACAAGAACACACACACACATTGGTGTCAGTTTAATGGGCTGCCCATCCAACTATATGTCACAGTTTGAGAAAAGGGAAAAAAAAACTCCACCAATTTGGTTTTTCCAGTGTAGATTATTAAGCCTGTCTATTTGAGAGAATGGTTGTGGAGCTCCTAAAGGAGGCCCTGGAGTATTTTGAGCCTTGATATAGTCAGTACAATGTCATCCATCAGCAAGAGTATCTACCAGACTTTACCATCTGTAGAGAATTCTTCTTTCATTTGGCAGGACATCCTCCATGCAACCCATGATGCTTCACTAATGAGGGAAGTAACAGAGGCATGAGGCCCGATGTCAGGAAGACCTGGGCTCAGATCCCGTCTCTGACACATACTAACTGAATAATTTGACACAGCTTCATCATAACCCAGTTTTCTGTGCTAGGTGGCACAGTGGGTAGATCTCTGAGCCTGGAGACAGGAAGACTTGCTTGCCTCGGTCTCCTCAATTGTAATATGGGAATCGTAACAGTACCTACATCCCAGGATTGCTCTGAAGATCAAATGAGGTAATATTTGTAAAGCTCTTGGCAAAGTACCTGGCACATAGTAGGTGATTAACAAATGCTTGTTCCTTTGTCCTTTTCTCCCTAAGGTTCCAGACAACTTATAATCAAGGATATACATATATACACATAGGAAATTCACCCAGGTAGTCAGCCTCCTCAGAATTACTCTGTTCTGCCACAAGCAAGCATCACACAATTTTCATATTCTCCTTTCTTTTGCTATAATCAGAGAAAAAGGAACACCAGCCTAAAATCCTAGGTTCTCCTTGCTTTTAATGCTGCCAACAGGCAAGTCCAAGAGTGGAAAGAGAGGCTGTTGTCCCCATTCAGAAAACTGGTAGCCACTAATACAAACCCTAAGATCCTGGCAACTGGTCCCATCATTTCCTGGCAAATAAAGGGAGAAGAAATGGAAACAGTGTCAGTTTTTTTTATTCTTGGGCTCAAAGATCATTGCAGACGGTGACTGAAGCCATGGAAAGATGCTGGCTCCTTGGACAGCTATGGCAGGTGTGGACTACATACTAAAAAGCAAACACATCACCTTGCCGAAAAAGGTCTCTATAGTCCGAGCTATGGTACATCCAGTAGCAATGTATCAGCTGGGAGAATTAGACTATAGGGAAAGCTGAGCGCCACAGAATCAATGTTTTTGAATTGTGGTGCTAGAGAAAACTTTTGAGAATCTATTGGACACCAAGGAGATCAAATCAGTCAACACTTTAAGAAATTAAGTCAAGCTATTCATTGGAAGGTCGAATACCGAAGCTGCAGCTTAAATACTTTGGCCACACAATGAGAAGATGGGACTTATTGGAAAAGCCCCTAATGTAACTCAACTGCCATGCTTCCCATATTGGTGAAGAGTTATGGAGATTGAGGAGGGGGGAGTCATTTCTTGGCATGTGGCTATCATGAGCAAGAAGAAATACAGAAGTGGAAGAAGACAGGATGTGTTAACCTGAAATCAGATATTTTTATGCTGGGTTGTCCCCACTTAAAATTTCTATCCAACAACTTCCCTTTAGTGGGTATGTAACCCATTATGCATGTGAGTACAGACCACTATGACCTCAAAGACCATCTATGTCACTGAATTTGTATATGAGTTGTCCCCAGGAAGCCCAACTGACAAGTTGACAACATTGGAACATCTGACAGGAATCCCAGCTCGAGAAATTCACACTGGAGAACCCCATTGAAGAGCAGACAGCAGCTCTCTATTTTAACACGGCAGGGAAAGAAACAAAAATGTTCTACTGATTTATTAATAGACCATCATTTAGTCCAATTGCTTTAATTTGCAGCGAAAATTTGTCCTTTCTCTTATGAAAGCTGAAAGCAAAACTAAAGGCTCACTTCCACAGCCTTCTCTGATCTACTCTCTACTCAGAGATGTATTGGGGGAGGAGGCACAAGCTACAAAAAATCAAAACCCCAAACCAAAAATCTCAGGAAGCTAGTTCCAAGTCCCACATGCATTTTTAGCTGCTGCTCAGCAATCTCCTCCTCAGCATTCCCCATTAGTCTACAAAGTCTGACTTCTCATAGATGATTTCATCTTTTAGCTTATACCATTGGCCAGCATGAGGTAGCCTGGGGTAGTGGAAAGAGGCCTGAAGGCCCAGGTTCAAGTGCTGCTTCTGAAGTATCCTAGCTACTTGGTCCCAGGTAATTCACTTAACTTCTCAGTGTTCTAGCCCAGAGGTGTCAGATGAACAATCACAAAGCTCTTGATTATGGCAGAACCAGATTCAAATGTAATTGGGAAATATCGCATAAAATAAATGAAAATACAGTGAAATGTAGATGATATTAATACGTGGTTTCTAAGTCAACGTGCAGCCAATGTGTATGTTGCAGGGGTCCAATTTCTATTTGGGTTTGGTACCACTGTTCTCTATATTGGAGAGAAGGGACTTGGTAGAGGGAGCTTCCTTACTAGGGACTTCCCTAAACCAATGAAATCACAGATCCTGTCCCTCTAGCCTGCTGGATAATAAGATACATTGCCTTGACTTGAAGGTGCTAATATGGCGCACTGGCAGAAAATAAGCCCCATGACTGTCCTTTGACAGTCTTTTTTATTTGAATCCAAATCATTTTTTATCTTTGAATTTTTTTTTATCTTTGAGTCTCAATCAATTAGTACCACTCATGGCACTCAGTAAGTGCCTAATAAATGTTTTTTTGAATTGGATGGTAAGTGTTTCTGCCCAAACTGCTAGGTTTTATAATGATAGCAAAGAAGAAAGGATCAAAGTTGGAATAATAGTTGGGGGGAAAAAGATAGTAACTGACTTGGCTTTCAGCTTCCCTGCTGGGGCTGGCTGCCTTGAACAGAATATGATGATTCTAAAGCTATAAATAAAAAAGAAAAAAGAAAACTCTGACATCCTGGAGTCAAGAAAGACATCAATAAGAAGGAAGATGACTAGAATGCTTAGAACTAAGCCTGATTACTCATCTTGGCTCAGCCATCTCCAAGTGAAACAAATTGAAAACATTGCTCATTTCTTAAAAAGAAAAAGAAAAAAGAAAAGCAAAGAACCTTGTGAGAAACACAGAGGGACAGGGCTGGTATCCCCCAGGAAGCACAAGATCCCAATTGTGAGCCCACATCACCTTTCCCCTTTTGTACGGCAATTCCCAGGATCAGTGCTTGGGAAAGAAACTCCCAGATGTTTGGGATGGGGGTGGAGGAGGGAGGCACTGAAGCTCAGTGACTGGTAATTGCCTATGCAGCTGGTTGAGCAGCAGACATGCAAATTGACATATTGGTTTGAGGTCATTCTCAGAGCTTTGCTGCTGACAATATTTACTGTCACACTGAGTAGCGTGATGTGCATGGGATGGCTTTTTGAGTTCTAAATCTGCCAGTCTGAAAGAAACAGACAAATACATTAAGGATCTACAATTTCACCAGCACAGGTATCCACTTTCATTAATGAAGATGGGCATCTGTCTATGACTTAGATTCAATTCATTAAGCAGATAAAGAGGGCTGCACTTGGAATTCAGAAGTGCTTGAATGGTACCTCAGGCACTCACTAGCTGTACGACCCTGGTCAAGTCACTTAATTTGTCCAGATCTCAGTTTCCTTATCTGTAAAATATGTTGGTTGGACTCGGTGAGCTCTTAGGTCCCTCCCAGCTCCAAGTCTATATTCCTATGATCCTATAAAACATCTACAATGTGCCAGGCATTGTACTATCTATCCACTGGATGCACAAAAAACAAAATACTAAAACAATTCCTGTACTCAAGGGACTTACATTAAGCTGGGAGAAAAAAGCATCTAGATAATCAAATATAAATATATGAGTAGTAAGTCTGTCAACATTTACATAAATCCTAGGTTGCTGTCTGAGGTCCAAAGAGGTAAATTGGCTTTCCCAGGGTTTCAGAGAACTAGTAGGGTTTGAAACAAGATTGTCCTGGCTCCAAGCCTATCACTATATCCATTATACTACATTGCCTCCCCTCAGAATGCACAAAATGACTTGCCTATCCTCCTCTCTCCAGAACACATATAGAATTGAGGTCTTTTTTTTCTGCCCAGTTCTTTCTCTGAGAGAAGCCTGCCCTCAATGACAGACAAGGCCTTTTCATCTGTGATGACCCATGATGCAATGCCCAGCAGCATTTATTTTTTCCCCCTAAGCACTCAAAGATAGTAACCCAAGTTATGTAATAATGAACTTCATACTTATTGAACAAATTAAACCTGGAGTCATAAGCAGTGCCTTCGGTCAATGAAAAACTTGTCTGAAAGACCAGACCAATCTATAACAATCTTGTCCTTTTTTTAAAACCAAAAGAAAGAGATTAAGGTGCATGAGGCAAACTGGAATAAAGTTCACAGAAGAGAATGTTGCAACCTTAAAGTGATGTTGATGTTTTATCAGGTATGAAGCTAAAGCCTTCCAGGAAAGCTGACACATAACCTTTTTTCTTCTTTGCTCCTAATATTTTGTTTTCCACTTTGGATAATCCAGAAATCTCTCCCACCTCATTGGTTCTTTGCCATGTAATGACAGATCTGCTGATTCTCCCCAAATCCTTAAAAAAAAACCCAAACTTTCCTTGACCCTTCTGCTCCATTTGGCTCTGTCCCACTTCTGTCTCTTCTTCACTGTCAAATTTCATGAAATAATTAACATGGGATGAGTAAGTATTCTCAGTGCCTATCACTCCATCACCCCCTGCACTCTGGCTTCCATCCCTATCACTCTACTAAAATGACAAAAGACCCAATTCTCTAATTCCCTGGTCATTTTCTGACTTCAACCTCCTTCCTGACATTGAGTCACCCCCATCTTTCTGGATAGTCAGTCCTTACTCCTTCGGTTTTAGGAGTCACCACACTCTTCTGCTTCTTCTTACTCTTTTTGCACTTATTGTTTATACTTCTATAAATATTGTAAGGTCCTTGAGGATAAAGAATGCTTTATTTTTGTCTTTGTGTTCCCAGTGCTGAGCACAGTGCTTACCATGTAGGAGGTTCTCAAGAAATGTTTGTTGATTGGTTGTTCTGTCTCTGTCTTTTCTCATCTTTTACTTGTTCTCCGATGGTGATGGTTTGACACCAGCCCTCTCCCCTCTCTACATTCTCTCTTTTGTTCAACTCAATCATTTCCATGGCTTCCATTATCATTCCTATGCATAGACTTCCCAAATCAATTTCTTCATTGCTGACCTCTTGTCCATGTTGGAAATTCTTCTATAGTTTCCACTTCCACAATATCTCTTTGGATATGGCCCCTTCTCTCTGCTATCACTTGCAAAAGTTCACCTCATATCTTATCACCTAGTTAGTCATCAAGCTTCCAGTCCACACCCTCATAAATCCTTCCCCCAAGCACTCCCCTAGTAAACTGCTATGGTCATCTCACTCCTTTATTCATAAACTTTCACAGGCTCCCAACTACTAACTGAATAAAATCTGAACATCTTCAACAATCTTACTCCAACTTCTATGTCCGGCTTAACCACATCTACTGGGTGTTGTAGCCAATATGAACTTATCCTCATGTCCGATTCTTGCTCTTCTGACTCCTGTCTGAACCTTTTTTTCCACCTCTTTCTCTGTGCTAGAAATGGAGCCCCCACATCCATCTTCTTTATTTCAATCCATTCATCAATCAATAAACATCTATTAAGCACCTATTATATGCCAGGAACCATCTTTCTTTCAAGGCACAACTCAAAGAAAAGCAAAAAATAGTCCCTTCCTTCAGGGAGCAAGGTAGGGGGAAAATATATAGATATAAATATAGGTATATAGCTATATGCGTGTATGGATATACATATGGATATACAGAGACACACATATACAGTATATATTCTATTTATTATATATTCTATTGTTTATATTCCTGTTACTTTCATTATTCAAAAGAAATAGCTAAGTTTGGAAGAAGGATAAGTTTTAGGGGAAAGATAATGAGTTCTGCTTTGGACACATAAAGTTTGAGATGAATGAATGAATGAATGAATGAATGAATGAATTTAAAAAGCACATATTAAACACTTGCTATGTACCAAGTGTTAGGAAAACAAATAGAAAAGTTAGACAGTTCCAGCTCTCAAGGAGTTCACATTTTAAAATTTTGTTTGTTTATTTGTTTCTGTGGGGTTAAGTGACTTGCCCAGGGTCACACAGCTAGTAAGTGTTAAGTGTTTGAGGCCGGATTTGAACTCAGGTATTCCTGACGCCAGGGCCGGTGCTCTATCCACTGTGCCACCTAGCTGCCCCAGGAGTTCACATTTTAATAGGAGGAGACAATACATATATGATTGTTTAGTTTTAGGGAAGATGGGAAGACCTAGTGGTCCTTAGAGCCCAGCAGCAAAGTAGAGGGGAAGGCATCTTCTGTAGCATCTCTCTCTCTCTCTCTCTCTCTCTCTCTCTCTCTCTCTCTCTCTCTCTCTCTCTCTCTCTCTCTCTCTCACACACACACACACACACACACACACACATGTTTTAGACATTAAGCCATTGGGCTGAAACAAGAGTTTTGGTGGCATCTTGCCTACATCTTCGAAACTATGGCTACTGAGGAGGTGGGGGCTATAACACCTACACCTTAAAATGCCCTGAGGACAGGGATTATTTCATTCTTTGTCATTCTGTCCCAAACCTCTGGCCCACTGCCAGACTCACAGAAGGGCCTTGATCACTTTTTATGGATTGACTGACAGTTGCCAGATTGTGTCTCTGTGAGCTCTGCTTCCCTGGATGAAGGTGCCAGAAGTAGGGCTGAAGGCTTGAAGGGTGTGGCTATGCTTGGGCTCTAAGGGCACCAGGTCCTGGGCTATCTCCCTGAGATGGTGGCTGAAGTGGCTGTGATGATGTGGCCTGCCTGCCACACGTGACCTCCTTTCTTCCCCTTTGGTGTATTTGGGTTCTTCAAGCAGTATGAAATGCTTCCCAATAGCCCTCATGTGGCCCTCTGTGCTTCTCATGAAGGCTTCTTGCCAAGAGAATCACCCTCAGCATTCATGGAACTATTCGGTTTTTCACTCTGCCCTATTTTTACAGCAACAGAACTTCCCAAGAGTTATCCAAGGAGTGAACCAGACCTCCTGCAGATAAGCAAAGGGCTGACCTTTACACCGATGCCTCTCTCTATTACAGTGTTAGCTTCTTTCATTTTGTGTTTGCTCAACAAATAACAGTCTAAGCTCAATGAAGTAAGTGAATCAGGAGAACCTTGCTCCAGCTCCAGGACTGCAATTCTTGACTAAGGGTGGGAGGGCTGGGATTCTGAGAGGCTCATAAACCATCTTCAGAGTCTTTCCAATTTTCGTGGGGGTTTTTTTGTTTGTTTTGATGGGCAATGAGGGTTAAGTGACTTGCCCAGGGTCACACAGCTAGTAAGTGTCAAGTGTCTGAGGCCGGATTTGAACTCAGGTCCTCCTGAATCCAGGGCCGATGCTTTATCCACTGTGCCACCTATCTGCCCCTCTTTCCAATTTTCAATAATATCATAGCCCCTATAGGTTGAAAAATGCAAGCAAAAAAACCCCTAATAGATAGTGAGAGTCTATCAATATATGTTGATGATAAGCAAGAGGGAAATCTAACCCCATAGCCTTTACTTATATCCTTGCACACCTGGCCCAAAACTAGTTTCCTCACTGCTTGCCATTGTCACAAGAGAAATCCAAACCAGATAAAATTCATTTTTATTACGCTGCCTTGTTGTGCAGTTGAGGGGGTTCATCAATAATTATCATAGCCGATATCTGCATAGCACTTTAAGAAATGCAAAGCCTGGGGACAGCTAGGTGGAATGGTGGATAAAGCACCAGCCCTGGATTCAGGAGGACCTGAGTTCAAATCCGGAATCAGACACTTGACACTTACTAGCTATGTGACCCTGGGCAAGTCACTTAACCCCCATTGCCCTGCAAAAAAAAAAAAAAAAAAAAAAAAGAAGAAGAAGAAGAAATGCAAAGCCTTCTACATCCATTGTCTCACTGGGTCCTTGCCATATTCCTCTAAGGTAGGTAGGTGCTATTATCTGCCTCAACTTCCAGGAGACCAGCATTCAAACTTAACCTCAGAGATTCACTAACTGTAGTGACCATGGGCAAGCTCTGTCTTCCTCAGTTTCCTCAAATATAAAAGGGGGAGGGAGGAGGTCTAAGCCAGGTGCTCCCCGACCTGAAATTCTTCTCACCTGTAACATCTGACTGATGTCGTTATCGTTAGTTTCAATGCCACCCCTTTGGCTAAAAAGGCCCAATGAAGTGCAAAGAACAGAGCTTAGCCAAACAACATCCCACAGACAGGAGGGACTTTTCCACAATCAAGCCCGATAAGTGTTTTGGGCCAAACAACCATGAAATAAGCACAAGGCTAAAGTCCAAACACTGAGTCTCCTCTCTAACCCTTCATTCAACAAATATTTATTGAGTGCACAGCACTGTGGGAGAAAAAGAAACCTAAAGCTTTGAGGAGCCTACCCCCATAGTTAATTTCTCCCAACTTTCTACTAAGGGAGAAAAGAAGTTTTCAACTAGAGAACCAGAACAAAGATATTAGATTCTATCCTGGTCACTCCATCATAGAAGCTGCATCCTTAGACCAATTAGACCCACTGCCCAATTGATGCTAAATAGAGGGACCTACCTCAAATAGGAATCTAAATTCAACTGGTCTGATAGGATGTAGTTTGAGAGCTAAAAGGGATCTTATAGAAGCCATCTAGCAGAAGTTTGCTTTTTACAGATGAGTAAACTGAGGCCCAGAAAAGTGAAGTGATAGTAAGTAACTGAACTGAGATTTAAACCCATGTCATCCCACTCAAAAACTATTGTGCCATATTATCTGCCCTGGATTTGTTAAGAAAAAAGTCCTCAGTTTGTTTGTTTAAATACTTTCCAGCCCAATGGATGTTGCCTAGCCTCAGGTCCTGCTCCTGAACAATTTTCCCCTTCCTTATCAAATTCGAGAACCTCTGAGTTTTCTCCCAATTTAGATTATTCTATTATTACTCAGTGACATTACAAAGACATCTGGCTCATTAATGTTACAAGTTTAACTACAGCTAAATGATTACCTGTAATAAAACGTATCCCACTCATACTGATGGATAGAGGGATAGTGTGATCAGAGTTAGAAAGACTTGACTAGCTGTGTAACTGTGGGCCAATCGACCTCTCAATGGAGAGATTGCCAGTGAGGGAAGGATTTTCCATGCCAGGAGTTCCCTGTATGCCAACAAAATCACAAGTTCAGACCAAAAATACGTGTATGTGTGTAGCCGCAGTGAATATTTGGAAAATAGTTAGATGAGTTAATCAGTTCAAGTAAAGTTCTATTGAAAGTTAATGTTTTACTTTGATATTCTATGGCTTTTTCCTTTTAATAAAAGCCAGACTTATCGAAAATACACACACATACAACATAAGACATAGACATAGACATATATACACCTACTCATGCATACACAAACACACATACACATATATTCCTCCTCCAAAAACCAAAACCCAAACCCATTGCCTCCTTCATTGCAGGAGGATGTTTTTATTAATGAGAAGAGCCCTATATGAACAAGAAATAATGGAATACATATTTGCTTATTTCCTTATCCAGCTTCATCCAAGGGCCAGGAGCCTAAGATAAAAAATAATGGGCTTCCAGGCCCATTGTTGATTCTACTCTATTTGGGAATTGGATCTATCTGCTTGGAGAACACTCTGCCTTTCTAGTCTTGGTGACATACTTGAAGCATTCTGTCAGTTGGTTTCACCAAATTTCTCTTCACACAACATGGCATCACATCATTAATAAAGAAAGCTTGTGGGTCATGCCAGCTAAGCTTGCTTCCTATGCCAGCTAAGAGAGGAGCATGGGTTTCTGAAACCATTCACCATGGCTTTTATAGTGGGCTCAGTTCATCTAGTTGTCTTTGTTGTCACCAAAGAGAATTTCTCTTAAAATGGTCATCAGATAAGACTCAGTTTGGCTGGAAAATGAAAATTTTGGTACAGGGAATTAAGGCATAAATTTAAAACAAATGTGAAGGGTTGATTATCCAGTTTGTAGACTATTCAAGCTTATTGTTTCTCCCGTTTCCTTCTTCAATTCACTAAAATGTTCATTCATTCCTTTGCTAATGAGTGTCCAACACTTTGTAATTTGGAGTTTTCTTGGTGTAGATACTGGAGTGTTTGCCATTTCCTTCTCCAGCTCATTTTGACAGATGAGGAAACTGAGGCAAACAGGGTGAAGTGAATTGACCAGGATCACACAGCTAGTAAGTGTCCGAGGCAGGATTTTAATTCAGGAAGATATCTTCCTGACTTGAAGGCTGGCATTCTATCCACTGCATCACCTAGTGGCCCCAGGGCTTAGTATAGGGCCAGGAATATAGGAAGTAATAAAGGCTTGTGGGCTGACTGACTCACATTGAGCTTGCAGTCCACTAAAACTCCCCTATATTATTTTAGGCAGACTTCTGTCTAATCATACCTCTCCTATCTTATACTTGTCAAGTTGATTTTGTGACTGCAAGTCTATGGCTGATATTTATCCGTATTAAATGTCATAACATTCAATTCAACCCTGTGTTTGAACCTTTTGGGGTCCCGGCTTCATCATCCAATGTGAACCACACCTCCTAGCTTTCTGCCTAGCTTTCTGCAAATTTGACAGTCGTGATATCTCTGCCACATCTACAATTAAAATGGTTAAACAGCTCAGAGCTAAGCACAGATTCCCTGGAGCACTCCACTGGAGACCACCTTCCAAAGTGATGATGAGCCACTAACAAAAATACATTTCCATGAATAGTTGTTGAGTCTGTCCATTCAACCAGTTATAAAGTCATTCCACAGTCGGACCTTGCTCTCCATAGCTTTCCATCTTTTTTCACAAGAATAATATAAACAACTTAGCCAAAGGTTTTAACTCTGCTAAAATATAGATAAACTATATCTATTGCCTTCCCCTTATCTACCAATAATAGTAACCCTATCAAAAAAGCAATACGATTAGCCAGGCATGACCTCTTCCTGAAGCCATAGTGCCTCTTTGGGATCGCTGCTTCCTTTCCTAGATGTTCACTAACCATCCCTAGAATTTTTGCAGGAATTAAGGTCAACCTCATTAGCCTGTAGACTTTATTCTCTTACCTTTTTCAGAAAATCAAGAAAGCATGAGTCTTTTCCCCAGGATCACCACTGGCAGGGTCTCATCAGTCATAACTATTTTTTCAAGACTAGGGATGTGGCTGGCTTATCTCCATCAGGGGACTTAAACTAATCAAGGGCAGCTGAGTGCTCTCTTTTTTCCTCCTAATTTGTAGTAGGTATTATTCAAACCAATAAACATTTTTAAAGTGCCTATTATGTGTCAAGCACTGGGGATGCAATTAGTATTAGCTTCCTATTGGCCATTTGTGTCCTGTACTAACTAGTCCAAGGGTTGTTCTCCTTGGTAGGAAAAGGAGAAGCCACAGAAGAATCAAGCAGCTTTACCCTTACTCTGTCATGTTATCATCCTCTCTGTCTTCACAAAGTAGTCCTTCTTCCTTCCCTCTCTTCTTTCCTCCCTTCCTCCCTTTCTTCCTCCCTCACTCTCTTCTTTCCTTTCTCTCTCCCTTTCTTCCTCCTTTCCTTCCTCTCCCTCTCCTCCCTTCTTCCTTCCTTCCTTTCCTCTTTCCCTGGCTTCTTTCCCTCCATCTTTTCCTTCCTCTCTTTATTTTTCCCTTCTTTCCTCTTTTCTTCTTCCTCATTCTTTTTTCCTTCCTTTCCTCCCTCCCTTCTTCCTTCCTTCCTTTCCTTCTTTCATTCCTTCCTTCCTTCTTTCCTTTATTCCTTCCTTTCCTTTTCATTTTCCCCTTCCCTCTCTCCCTCATTTCCTCCTTCTTTTCCTCCATTCCTTCCTTTCTCTCTCTCTTTTGTTATGTATCCTTATATAGGCTGTAAAATCCTTGGGGGTAGGAATCTTGCAGGATACTGGGTGTCCCAAAAGTTTTAGTGCAATTTTAAGACTTTGGGGATCCCTAGTATTTCTTAATATTTCTATACTCAGGCCTTAGAAGAATGTCTCCCACATGGTAAGAGTAGTATGGTCCATTGAAAACATGAGCAAGATTTAGAGTGGGAAAAAACACTGAATTCAAATCCTGACACCTATATGAGCTTAGACAAATCACTTAACCTCTCTGGGCCCTAGGTTCCTCATTTTTAAAATGAGGAGGTCATATAGAGGGTGGCTAAGGTCCCTTCCAGGCAGCTAGGTGGTACAATAGATAGAGCACTGGGCTTTGAGTCAGGAAGACTCATCTTCCTGACTTCAAATCTGGCCTCAGACACTTACTAGCTGTGTGACCCTGGGCAAGTCACTTAATCCTGTTTGCCTCAGTTTCTTCATCTGTCCAAAGGAGATAGAGAAGGAAATGGAAAACCACTCCAGTATCTTTGCCAAGAAAATCCCAAATGGGGACACAAAGAATTGGACACAACTGAACAACAGCAAAACAACAACGTCCATTCCAGCTCTTAAATTTATAAGCCTATGAGACTGAATTGCAGAACTGAAATCAATGATAAAGTTGAGTACAATGACATGAAGCTTGATATTTGTTGAAAGTATAAACAAAACAGTCTTCTAGTCTGACTCATATATGGGAAAAAGGCTCCCAAGATTATCATCTACCTTCTTTCTAGTACCAAGCCAGAAAGAAGATAATGGTCCTCTACTTTGTATTCATTCACTCCACAGACTCAACTCTGCTTTGAGGAGTGGTGCATTTCTTGGACACAGTTTTTCAATAGGTAGTCAGCTAATAGCAGAAGGATGGGGAAGGTGCTTTTGCAAAAAAACCAGACTCCTATGTCTTTGGCAAGGCTACTAGTGTTTTCTCGGAGTTCTTTCCTCTTTACTGCATTTATTTTTATAAAGCCAGGGGCTGTTTTATCACAAATATGCCATCTAACATTATACTTAAGGAGCCGACTACTGTGGGAGGACATGAAATCTCATTGTATGGTGAAGTCTAAGAATACATCAGATACCTCCCAAGCCCCACCTTCTAAGAAGTATCAAGTCAGAGTCTCCCAGTGAAGAAAAAACTTGGAGAATCCCAGAACCTCCCAGTTGAAAGGGGCCTTCACAGCAATCTAGTCCAATTCAGATGGGAAGCAGCATCTCTTCTTTTATAGCCAAATCTTAAAGTGTAAAGCATGACATAAAAGAAAGGAGGTTATTTTTACCAGTGATAAATCTCTAAACTCAAGCCAATTTATATTATATATTAAGTTCTAAATTTCTTATCTTCTCATTCATTCATTCATTCAACAAGCACATTTTGGGTACTCTACTAGACAAAAAGACAAAACCAAAAACCTGCCCTCAAGTAGTTTACATTCAACCAAGAGGAACAATGGTAGAGAGAGAAGTCAATACATATAAAATAAGTACAAAATAAAAAGATGGGAGAGGGGAAGCTCTAAGAACTGCAAAAATAAAAGAAGATTTCCTGTAGGAGGTGCCCTTTGAGCTCAGCCTTGAAGCAAGCTAGTGATTCGATGAGGGGCAAGTGAGAAGGGAATATATGAGGCGTCTGTTAGGCTGTTGCACATTTTATAATTAAGCCTTCCAGCAAAGTGCTTTCTCTTCTAAGGTTCCACTTACTTTCTAATCTGTCCTTTAAAATGCTCCTACAAGGGGCAGCTAGGTGATGCAGTGGATAAAGCACTGGCCTTGGATTCAGGAGGACCTGAGTTCAAATCCAGCCTAAGACACTTGACACTTACTAGGTGTGTGACCCTGGACAAGTCACTTAACCCTCATTGCCCCACAAAAAAAATACTACAAACTGACTCTTCCCGAGAATCTTTCACAAGGAAGTATGGGTAGAGTGCACTTGGAGTCTGAAAGAGCTTGGCTCAAATCCCACCTCAGATTCTTATTGCCCATGTGAGCCTGGGCAAGTCATTTAACCTCTGGGCTTCAGTTTTTCTCATCTGTAAAATGAGAGATTAGACTAGAAGACTTCTAAGGTCCCTTCTGCCTCTAAATTCTGTAATTTTAGAAGATAGCTAAGAATTTGCTTAGCTTTACTACCTCTCTATGGCTCCTCATTCTCAATCCCAAACATTGAGTTTCTACATCCATCAAATGAGGGGATTGGACTAGACATCTTATCCACATATGCCCTAGTGCCTAGTACTTATGTCCATTTCTAACAAGCTAAATGCTGGCATTAATATTTGACTATTTAACTATTCATTGTCAGTTAAAGAACCATTTTTATTTCACTGGGAAAGAAGACTATTTTCCCCCTAAAATTTACTAAAACCCACAGGGAATACCATCTAATATTCTGTATATGCAATTAAGCAGTTGGTAAATACTTTCTCTTTTTTTGGTGAGGCAATTGGGGTTAATCGACTTGCCTAGGGTCATTGCCTAGTAAGTGTCAAGTGTCTGAGGCCGAATTTGAACTCAGTTCCTCCTGAATCCAGGGCCGGTGCTCTATCCACTGCATCACCTAGCTGCCCCAGTAAATACTTTCAAACAATAGTCCCAATTGCCTGACACTGAGCTAATGAGAAGAGTAGGGCCTTACCCTACCACACCACCACAAATGCGAATGAATTAGAAACAGTCAGTCAGCAAGCATGAATTAAGCACTGACTGTGTCATGTACCATGTTAAGCCCCAGGGATACAAAGAAAACCCAAACAGTTCTAGCTGTCATTGTGGTCACAACCTAATAGGGAAAAAAACCATGCAAATAAATATGTACCTACCAGATGTATACAGGGTATACAGAAGGCAATTTCAAGAGGAAGTTATTGTATCATTATGGGAGATTGGGAACTTGCTTTTATAGAAAGCAGGGTTTTAGTTGATGCTTGAGGGACACCAGGGGGACTAGGGCACAGAGAAGAGGAGCAAGAGCATGACAGGTCCAGGGGACAGCCAGTGAAAATACAGTTGGGAGATGGAGTGTATTGTACAAGGAACTGCAAGTATGTCACTAGATTGCCGCTATGAGGGGAGTAGGTGTGAGAACACTCGAGAGGGAGGACAGGGCTTGGTTGTGAATGGTTTTATTTTTTAATTTAAACTTTTGCGTGTGTGTAAACAGTTTTTAAAAGCTAAACAGAGGATATTCTATTTGATCTAGGAGGTAAACAAGGAGCTGCTGTAGTCATTTGGGTTGGGAGATGGTGTTGCTGATTCTGGTGACTTGATTAGACTTGTAGATTTGTGGCTTTAGGAAGATCATTTTGGTGTATGGGTGGAACATGGACTTGAAGGGAGAGAAGTGAGACAGAGACACCAAGCAGTAACTGGCTGTTGTGAGAGTCTAGGTGTGAGGTGTCATGGGGGCTGCACCGTGGTGCTATCTGTGTCAGAGGACATAAGGGTGCTTAAATGAGAGATGGTGCAAACAACAAATAAAAAGAACTGGGCAATAGATTATAAATGGGGAAGATTGAGAGTAAGGAGTAGAGGATGACAACTCGATGGCTGGGGAGATAGTGGTACCCTTGAGGTAAAAGGAAAAGAGGAGAGTCCAGTTCAAGATATCCAATAGACAGTTGAAGATGAATATTGGGAGAAAGGGTAGGGTTGAGCATGTAGATCTGAGAATCATCAGCATAGAAATGATCCTTGAATCCATGGGAGTTGATGAGATCACCAAACAAAGTAGTGTTGAGGCAAAAGAGATGAGAGATGGGACAGAACCCTATGGGAAGCCCATGGTTGATGAGCATGAGCTGGATGAATAACAAGTGAAGGGAACCTCAGAGGCCAGCTGGTACGATGGGTACCAGAACAATAATCTTCCTTACAAAAATATAGGAAATGTGGTAAAAAAAAATGTGCATAAAGACCTTCAGTTTAAGAGTGTCTGCTAACTTCACCAGCAGCTCATTCCACTTGGGGTCAGCTCTCATTGGGAGGAAGGCCCATTGCTAATATTAAGAGGTAATTATGATGTGGAAACCAAAGACATCAATAAGGGTGATTTAAAAAGAAGAGACAGAGAAATGGAGAGTAAGAGGAGAGAGAGAGAGAGAGAGAGAGAGAGAGAGAGAGAGAGAGAGAGAAGAAGAAGAAGAAGAAGAAGAAGAAGAAGAAGAAGAAGAAGAAGAAGAAGAAGAATGATGGTGGTGGTGGTGGTGATGGTAGTGATGGTAGTGATGCTGATGATGGAGGAAGAGGATAAATCCTAGCTTCCAGTCCTGGCCATTAAACAGCCCATTGCCAGAAGAACCACCTCAATGTGATTCTTCTTCTTCTTCTTCTTCTTCTTCTTCTTGCAGGGCAATGAGGGTTAAGAGACTTGCCCAAGGTCACACAGCTAGTAAGTGTTAAGTGTCTGAGGCCAGATTTGAACTCAGGTCCTCCTGAATCCAGGGTCGTTGCTTTATCTACTGCACCAGCTAGCTGCCCCCTCAATGCTATTCTTCTTACCAAGGAAGCAAGTTAAGGCTTAAGGGATAGAATCAGAGCAAGTATGGGATCCACACTTGAATCAGCGAACATCCCAAGCCCGAAATGACACCTATAATCCAAATTCTTCTAATAAGGTGAAGATAGCTTCTTGGTACAGCATGGCTCGTTCTGTGCTTGGGATAGCATCATAATTGCTTCTGGGTATAAAAGAATGATTCCTATTCTCCCCAATATCTTGATCCATTCCTAATAGTAAGCCAGGCACTTAGGGAACAGATGAGCCCTTTCAGGTCCCTGGGAACCATTTAGTCCATTACTGCTGCTAATTTAGCCATTAGTTGAAACCTTTTCCCCCACTAAGCTTTTGACAAGCTGCAAAAACCGAATTATCCAAGTTTTCCTCCCTTCTCCTAAAGTGCATTCAGTGGATGAAGAGTAACTTTGAAAATGCCCCAGGTCTTCCAAAAGCATCTACTTTACCACTGGGCATCACTGCCCCTGGGGAGAATTCAATGGTTTGTTTACTGCCCCCTCTCCAGGGGACAAAATAAAACAAGCCCCTGCCCCAAATGCTCAGTAACCAAAGGAAAACATGGAAGCTTAGTCAATCAAACAAATAAACATTAATTAAATGTGACTACAACATGTCAAGCAACATGCTTAGTGTCTCTACAGGTGCTTGAGGAGCTCCTTTAATAAATGCTGTTTTATTTTTTCATTTTAAAATTCTGGTTGTGCTTGTAGATGGCCTAAGAATAAGTCCACAAGTGGTATGGGATAGTGGAGAGTGTACTGGCCTTAGAGTCAGGAAGTCTTGGTTTCCAGTTCTGCCCTCGATACAAAGCAAATCTAGGCTTGTCATTTAATGGCTCACTGAATGTAAGTTATAGATGAGTTAACAATCTGTATCAATGGAGGAAGTTCCCTCACTGGGAGTTTTCTACACCTATGGGATCAGAGATCCAGAGCCTCTCCAAAAAGCATCATTCATTTAATATTACAAATCTTTTCCTTGAATCACACTCTACAATGTCTGCTGAATAAAACAATACAAATCATTGTTGAGCTCTCAAGCTTAGATAGTTAGCCCAAAGTTTTTAGTCCATGAAAATTGATATTAGACCTACAAAGGCACCCAGAGGTCTCCTTGGCCAAGATGACCTCTGGGAAGGTTTCATTTATAAATGAAGAGACTAAGAAACAGGGAAGTTAAATGATTTATCCCAGGTCACACAGGATTTGACTCAAATTGAGGGTTTATTCCATTGCATTAAAATCCTACCCATCCCCTTAGCCCCCAAAAGTTTCTAGTTTACTTTTGAGAAATTCCATTTCATACTTTTTAAAGTATGGAAGCTTTTCAATGACATTCTAATGTAAAATAACTGGAGTTATGTGCCCATCTACCCCATTAGAGGGGAGAGCAGCAAGGCTGAAATAACAGCGGTTATATGCACAATGATACATATTCTGCCCACAAAAATGGGAACTTGCATAATAAGCAGGGTTCAACAGGCTTTCTTGTGATTTTATGCTTTTCTGAAACACTGAGATAATAAAATTGACATCATCAGCACCCGCCACTTAGACATTGGAGACAATCAGACATATGTGATTTAACCATCGTAACTGGGAAGAATGATATCAAGGAACCATGGTATGGGGAACAGAGCGAATGTAAGGCACCATAGAAAGACTGCTGAATTGGTATTCAAAAGTCCTGGATTTGAATCCTGGCTCTGCTAATTACTAACCGTGTGTCCTTAGAAAAGTCACTTTAATTCTCTGCACCTCAATTTTCTCAACTGTACACTGAAAGAGTTGAACTGAACGATGATTTCTGAGGTCTCTTCTAGCTCTAAATCTATGATCATGAGACATCGGTTGAAATCTGGACTCTGACACTTCCCAGTTACATAACCATGGGGAAGTCACTTAACCTATCTGTGGGTTAGCCACATGAATATTTCATTCTCAAATATCTAATTTCAAGGATGGAAGCCATGATGCTCATCATAAAAACAACAACAAGAACAAACCAAATAACATCTAAACCATTTCTATTCTATTTTAAAATGTCTATGATTTTTTGCTTATTTATTTATTTACTTATTTGTGAGGCAGTTGGGGTTAAGTGACTTGCCCAGGGTCACACAGCTAGTAAGTATCAAGTGCTTGAGGCTGGATTTGAATTCAAGTCCTCCTGACTCCAGGGCCAGTGCTCTATCCACTGCACCACCTAGCTGCCCCATATGTCTATGATTTTTCAATGGGACAGTTAGATATTGCAGTGGATAGAGTACTGCACCTGAAGTCAGGAAAACCTGAGTTCAAATCTGGATTTATACACTCACTAACTGTGTGACCCTGGGCAAGTCACTTAATTCTATTTGCCTCAGTTTCCTCATTGGTAAAATGAGCTGAAGAAGGAAATAGCAAACCACTCCAATATCTCTGCCAAAATCCCAAAAGGGGTCATAATGAGCCAGACAGGACTGAACAACAATAACATGATTTTCAATGAATTTATCTTTCCCTTCTTTTTTTGCATAGACTAATAATACAACTATTTTTTTCGCTCCCTGAAGGGATGAAGAAAATAAAAACTATTTTCAAAGATAGAATGAAACCACTTTGGAATTAAAAGCTATATTTTAGGAAATACACACAATCATTCACATGGTAGATACCTGAGGTGTGATCAAATGGCAATAAAATAGTCATCAAGAAAGACCATTTTATGAGGGCAGCTAGGTGGCACAGTGGATAAAGCATGGGCCCTGGATTCAGGAGGACCTGAGTTCAAATCTGACCTCAGACACTTGACAAGTACTAGCTGTGTGACCTTGGACAAGTCACTTAACCCTCATTGCCCCACCCAGAAAGAAAGAAAGAAAGAAAGAAAGAAAGAAAGAAAGAAAGAAAGAAAGAAGGAAGGAAGGAAGGAAGGAAGGAAGGAAGGAAGGAAGGAAAGAAAGAAAGAAAGAAAGAAAGAAAGAAAGAAAGAAAGAAAGAAAGAAAGAAAGAAAGAAAGAAAGAAAGAAAGAAAGAAAGAAAGGAAGGAAGGAAGGAAGAAAGGAAGAAAGAAAGAAAGGAAGAAAGGAAGAAAGAAAGGGAAAATAAGACCATTTGGGGGCAGCTAGGTGGTGTAGTGGATAAAGCACTGGCCCTGGATTCAAGAGAACCTACGTTCAAATCCTGCCTCAGACACTTGACACGTACTAGCTATGTGACCCTGGGCAAATCACTTAACCCTCATTGCACAAAGAAAGAAAGAAGAAAGGAAGGAAGGAAGGAAGGAAGGAAGGAAGGAAGGAAGGAAGGAAGGAAGGAAGGAAGAGAGAGAGAGAGAGAGAGAGAGAGAGAGAGAGAGAGAGAGAGAGAGAGAGAGAGAGAAAGAAAATAAGGTGGCTATAGGCAAAACATTGAATTCTTCATCTATCCAAAGCTGGCCACAGCTAAAATCTGGAGTGAGGAACCTGCAACCTTTTTACTAATAAATGTAATGCATCTCACCTTGCTGTTTCCTACTCTGCCATCTTTTATCAGCTAACCAGCAATTAATCCCTATTAACATGTTACAAGGTAGACTGATGATGTCTTCAAGTACTGGCCCTCTAAAGAATATTTACATTTTAATAGGTGACTCCTGAATATTAAAAAGTCAAAAAGACTCCAATGTCATTCCAAGGACTGTGATAAACCCTAAGGAAGGTCTGGTGTGGTAATAGTTTTAGCCTCTCACATCCTCATGTGAAGAAGAATACTGGGTTTAGAATGAGAATATTTGGGTGTGAATCTTGACTCTGCCACTTACTAGCTTTATGATCTTAGGCAAATTAGCTCTCCTCCATAAGCAGCAATTTCCTCATCTGTTATGAGGAATGAAAGGGTTGGTTTAGATGGGGCATGAGGTCCTTTCCAGCTAGCTCTCAATCTATGATCCTATGAAACATATTTGGGTCCAGACGCAAGCCATTTCAATTGAACAAACATTTAAGTGTCAATTAGGTGCCAAGCACTGTAAGCCCTGGAGACAAAAGACAGTCCCTGCCCTCAAGGAGCTTACAATCTAATGGAGGAGAAAACATGCAAACAAATATTGACAAAGCAAGCTATTGGCAAAGATGAGGTATATGTTTCTTTAGTACTTTGGGGAGTAAGAACATTGGGCTTCTGTGGAGAAGGAAGGATGCCAAGAAACCATTAAAGCATTTTGGAGACAAGGGGGCATTAAATATGATTTTCATATTTCTAGTAAAGAGTTCTGAAGGAGAGAAACAACCTTTCTCTTCCCACTTTCATCTCATTTTTGAAACCTAATTGTGGTCTTTTTAAAGGCCCCAGGAATCATATCTTATTTTAAAAGGCACAGGTAATTACTTCAAACCTACATGAAGCATGTTTAAAAATAAAATGTTCTGCTAGCAGAATTGATAGTTCTGTGATCAGGAAATCATTTCAGAAGTATATTTGTTAAGGAGTTAGGCTCCCCCCAGGGAAAAAGCCACCTACTAGGAATAAGTTACCTGTTGGAAGCTCTGTCAACAAGGACTGTCAGTCAGCAAGTACTTACTGAGCTCTCCAAGGTTTCTAGCTGCATTCTCTATTGATCCATCCATTCACTCTTTCATTCATTCAACAAACATATATTGAATCCATATTATGTATAGGCACTGTTCTAGGCGCTAGGAATGAAAAGCCCAAAGGAAAGCTAGTTCTTGCCCTCAAAGGGAGTCTATTCCCCTGCGAGGATTCGATATTTGCACAGGTTATTGATTCATAGAGTCCTGCTGGATGGGATTTTAGAGGAAATCTGGTCCAACCTCTTCATTTTGTAGGAAACTGAGGCCCACACTATGAAATGACTTATCCAATGTCACCCTGGAAGCAAGGGTCAGTGGCAGGATCTGAACCGTGGTCCTCTGAGCTACCCCATATGATGAGAAGTGACAATTACGATAATCACCACTAGGCACTTGATGTCTCGATGAGATCAAAGACAGAAAGGTCCTGTGCACTACAAAATATTCATAGCAGCCCTTTTCACAGTAGGAAAGAAATGGGAAATCAAGTCGATGCCCATCCATCGGAGGTCAGCTAAACAAACAGTGAAACGTGAATGGAACAGAATGTTACTGTGACATAAAGATGATGATAATGAACAATTTGGGAAACTATGGGAAGACTTAAGTGAACTGATACAGAGTGAAGTAAACAGAATCAGGAAAATTATACGAAATGATGACAACAATGGAAGCATAAAGAACAACTACCACCAAATAAATTCATGCCGTGGAATTCTAATGACCCTGCTCAGGTCAAGAGCACAGTTGAGAAAATGCCCCTTTCTTCCTTTTTGGCAGAGATAGAGGACTACCTATGTGGAATGTTACATGTTGTTGAATGATGTCTTATTTGGTTTGGCTTTACTGCTTTGATCTCTTGTTCTTTGTCACATGGTGTGGCTCTCTGGGCAGGAGAGGGGAGGGAAATCTCTTCCCAAAATCAGAGATGTAAAAACAAAATATATTAATTTAAAAAAAAACAGAAGGGATTCTGTCTAGATGTACACATGCATGCATATACATATAAGTATGACTGTGTGTACACACATACATAGAAAGGGCTGAGATGGCAGAAATCAGGTTAGTATACATGGGGTAAATGACCACTTTGTTCCTTGAAACCTACCAAAAGCAAAGACCTATTTGTTATTTTACCCCCTTTCCCTTCTCTCTTTATACCCCAAATGTCAATACTTAAAGGACACATGACAACTGTCTTCAAGCATTTGAGTGGCTAACATGTAAAAAGAGATTAATCTTAGTCTGTTTGGCTGCAGAGAGCCGAACAAGGAGCAAGGTGTGGATCTTGCAACAAAGAATGTTTGGGCTTTGGGAAACCACCCATCATTTAGAACTATCCAGAAGTGGTAACCTCAGGTAGATTCTTCCCTTACTGAAGGTCTTCAAACAGAAGCTGGATCACCACTTTGGGGAGGAAGTAGAATTAGAAGGGACTCTTGTTCAGGTCTGGGTGGGGCTAGCTGAGGTCCCCTGAGATTCTAGGATTCAGTGACTTGACTAGGGTTTGAGAACTCAGCTTGATCTTGGGAGGTCTTTTCTAACATCCAACAGTCAACCAGCAAGCATTTATTAAGAGCTTATTGTGGGGCAGCTAGGTGGTGCAGTGGATAGAGCACCGACCCTGGAGTCAGGAGTACCTGAGTTCAAATCCAGTCTCAGACACTTAACACTAGCTGTGTGACCCTGAGCAAGTCACTTACCCCCAATTGCCTCACTTAAAAAAAAAAGAGCTTATTGTGTGCCAGGACCTACAGTAAATGCTGGGGATTTAAAGGCAAAAGCAGTCACTACTCCGAAATATAGTCTAATGGAAGAGACAAGTAAATTATTTGCACAAAATATGAAGAGTGAGCTAGTACTTTAGAAAAAAAAATAAGTGTTAAGGCAACAACAGTATAGTGAGCTACAACTCAGGTGAGTAAAGGTTTAAATGTTACGATGCCCACACAGAATCCCTTTTTTCCTAAGGTCCCCAAGCTCTTCCAATCATAGACTCCAAGTCCAATCATCAGAGCTGATGACTTGGAAACCAAAATAAACAAAGAGTTCTATTTTGAGCCCCTGCTATATAGAGGGAATCTCAATTACATTCAAATTAACTTTCCTAGATCGACCTTCATGGGCCAAAGTTGGCCCATGGAGGAACATAATGTCTCACCTATCTAACCTGATTCTTATAGACAATCAGAGGAAATATAGAGAAAACTGCTGAAGCACAGCGGAACTTCTGGCATTGAACAAGAAGGGATCTTGGTAGTGCCCTAATTCAACCCCTCACTAAGAGCTTTGGCCTTTCCTGTAACTTGATGCCAACTCTAAGCAACATGTAGGAAAATGGCCAAAATGCAAACTAGCCATGTTCTGAAAGTTAATTTGTAAGTAGGGTATCTGGAACTTGAGATATGTTTTCTCAATGAAACAACAGTATACATAATGGCTTGAGTCTCCAAATGGCCCACAAAGGATTAATTAACCCACAGTAAATAAATTGAATAATAGTCTGCTTGAAAATTCCAGTAGACATATGAATTTCTTAATGTAGACATTCCTTCTACCAGTGCAGAATAAATTTGAATCTATATTATTAATATTTTCTCCACTACTTTTTAAAGTTTAGAAAATCAACAGAAAAAGAAATGAGTCAAGCTTTGATTTGTAGCCTTGATCTTTTCAGGTATAAATGGTCACCACAACCATTTCCTGCTTCTTTAAACTGGTCCCAGCACATCTCTGGCTGTAAGAGGACAAGTCATATCTCTACTCTCAATGTTTCCTCAGCTATAAAAGTACTCATTGGGTAGGTGGGCTTAACAGATGAAGTGGAAAGAAGACTACTCAGTTTAGGGCATAACAAGGTAGCCAATGGAGGATTTGAACCATTTGTTGAATTTGAGGTGAAAATTGCCAAAAGGCAGATTTGGCGGGGAGTGTTTTTGTTTGTTGGGTGGTTTTTTTGTGGGTAAATGAGGGTTAAGTGACTTGCCCAGGGTCACACAGCTAGTAAGTGTCAAGTGTGTGATCTGGATTTGAACTCAGGTCTCCTGAATCCAGGGCTGGTGCTTTATCCACTGCACCACCTAGCTGCCCCCAAGGCAGATTTAGTTTTGATTTAAGAGGTGAAGGGAAACATTTCCTACCAATTACAGCTGAGCCAAAATGGAATGAATTGCTTTGGGGAGTGAATGAGTTTCCTGTCACTGGAGGTCTCCAAGAAAAAGCCTCCCTTCACGGGGGCTGCTTTAGAAAGGACTCTAATTCAGGTCTGTATTGGCTTAGCCAGCCTCTCAGCCCTCCCAAGCTCAGTGAGTTGCTGAATTTATTCCAAGGATGGAAAAGACACTTCCAGACATGACATAGGAAATACACTGAGCTGAGGTTTAGAATGTATGGGTTCCAGGTCCCAACCAGCTGTGTGACCCAGGCAAGCTGCCTTCCCAATGCCCTGCCAATCCGGGGCTCAGGCACTGGATGCTGGTTTTGTTTAACCTAATCAGAGGCTTTCACTCATTTGTTTTGGCCAATCATTCCACTCGGCCTTGATTTAATGGAATCAAATCCATCAGCAGAACCTTCCTCATTTAGTGCCAGCTAGAAAAATGGCCACACATGCCATCAATATCTTTATCCAAGTCATCCGTGGAAACATTTTCAGAAGTGACAGGGCCATGGATGGAGCCTTATGGATGTCAAGTGGGTCTCTCTCCCCTTTCCCAAAGTGGCATTGATCCTTAATCATACCTTCTGAGGTACAATTTTATTGAATCAGCCACCAATCCGCATTTTCCTATCTTGTCTATGAGGATATCAAAAGATCATAATATCACAGATTTAGACCAAAAATGGACCGTTGAAGTCATCTAGTCCATTCCCCCTCATTTTACAGAGGAGGGGACAGAGAGGGTCAGAGAGGGTAAGTGATTTGTCCATGGTCACACAGCTCCTAAGTGCCAGAGGTAAGATCTGGACCCAGGTCTTCCTGATTCCAGGTTCAGTATTTTATCCACTAGTTGATTATGAAAACTCTACAGAAGTCACTGATTCCTCAGGGAGGAATTAGCCACACAACACAAGAGCCTGGCAGCATAGTCCATGTGAGGGGACCTACGCTAGGAAAAAACAAAGGCATGATGTTAGCTTTGCTAAGGTTGTCCCTTCCTTATGCTATCTGACCTTTTTCTAACACTTAATGTGTTGGAAAATGGCACAAAGATAGCACACTGTGAATATAGCAGTAGAAAAGACTATACATATTTGAGGAGCAGTATGGCGGATAGGAAAGTGTTCTGGATCTGGAATTTAGAAAGATTTGAGGGGCAGCTAGGTGGTGCTGTGGATAAAGCACCAGCCCTGAATTCAGGAGGATCTGAGTTCAAATCCAACCTCAGACACTTGACACTTACTAGCTGTGTGATCCTAAGCAAGTCACTTAACCCTCATTGTCCCACCCAAAAGAGAGAGAGAGAGAGAGAGAGAGAGAGAGAGAGAGAGAGAGAGAGAGAGAGAGAGAGCGCAAGTACCTTGCGTAGAATCCCATCTCTAGCAATTACCACTTGTGGTACTCTACACTTCAGTTTCCTGATCTGTGAAATGGAGATTATACCTGTTATACTTAACATCTGTTTAATTTGCCTCACAATATTGGGATAATCAGATAAGATTACATATGTTAAAAGTACCCTTAAAGGCATAAAGTACTCCATGAAGATCAACTACCACTTCTTATTTCCCCCTTCTACATTAGCTTGTAAGATTTTCTTGTTTGTTTATTGTTGTTATTTTTAATTGTATTTTATTGGAAGATGGAAATTTAACCAATACAGATACACAATTATTTCTATACTTTATTTTCTATTATATATATAATATCATATATAAACACATACTTACATTAAATATATTATACATAAAATACATATATATGTACATATATACATATATGTATGTGTTTATATATAATTTATCACTTATAGGGAGATATTTGCCCAGATCATCAAGAATTTAAGTGACTTGTCCAGGGTCACGTAGTCATAATGTGTTAGAGGCATAATAGAACCCAGATCATCTTTCATGCCCTGAACCAGCTCTCTTCACCATGCCAAATAGCACCTCCAGAGATACCACGTCCTTTAAAACTGCTCTCTCCTCTCCAAGAGTCACACTGAATAAGTATACATTTCTAATAATGACAGAGCCTCAAGAAGAATGCATTCATTCCACAAATATTTACTGAGTGGCAGCTTTGAGCCGAGCACAGTGTTGGGTTCCATGGCTGAGACTAAGACCTGTTCCCTATCTTCACAGAGATTAAAGAAACACACAGACTAGGAACTGGAAGAAGCTACAGGGTCACTTGCCACCTCCCGTGAAAAAAGGCAACATTTTCAGCATCTTTGCAAGAGGCTTCCCAAGTCAGCTCTGAAAGTGAAAGTCAGTACGAAAAACAACCTAGCTGCCCCCAAAAAACATTTTGAGGGGCAATATCTCTTCATGATAAAAATAAAATAACAGTAACAATAAAAGAAAAAAGAAATGCTAGTTCTTGGCTGACATTGATTTTTCCATTAAAACAGAGGGCAGCTAGGTGGCACAGTGGATAAAGCACTGGCCCTGGATTTGGGAGGACCTGAGTTCAAATCTGACCTCAGACACTTGACACTTACTAGCTGTGTGACCCTGGGCAAGTCACTTAACCCCAATTGCCTCACAAAACAAAACCAAACCCCCAAAACAAAAAAAAAAACATTTTGATAACTATAATTCAACACAGTTTCCTAAGTAATCCTCCTATTTTATTTTAGGAATTTAAGCGCATTATTCCAAGAAGTGGTCCAAAAGCATCACTGCCCCACACCACCAAAAAAAAAAAAAAGATAAAAAACACGTAAGAATTTGGGGACTTAAGAGAATTGCATGGGATCTAAGAAGTGAATTCCCCAGGGTCACAGAGTCAGGTGTTCTTGACTGCCAGGTGGGACCTCCATCCACTATGCCAAGGGAAACAGTTCTCTTCCTTCAGGCGGCTGATGTCATTTACACAAAGAAGTCCTCAAAAGGAAATAGAAAACCATTTCATGGGTGGGGGGGGGAAGAATGAACAACTTGGGGAAGGGAGGGATCATGGCAGGATTCTCCAAGGAAATGGCATCTGGGTTGAGCCTCGAAAGGAGAAATGAATAACCCAGATAACTTCTTATTGATACACTTCAAAGGAACTGGCTGTCTTGCGGCTCAAATTGTCCTAAAGGAAGCGGAACACAGCCCAGAGACTAGGGGGGTTAGCAAGAAACTTTCATGGGGGCAGCTAGGTGGCGCAGTGGATAGAGCACTAGCCTTGGGCTCAGGAGGACCTGAGTTCAAATTCGGCCTCACTTAACACTTAACACTAGCTGTGTGACCCTGGGCAAGTCACTTAACCCCAATTGACTCACCAAAACAAAAAAAAAGAAAAAGAAAAAAAAAGAAACTTTCAGTTTGTGGTGACATGCCCTCATTTTACCAATTCCTTTGGATTATGCTCCACGGTTTATCCTTCACTGAAGGCAGTTGCTCCTGTCTCTCATTGGCAATGGTTTCTTCTTTTACCCTGATTCAAAGTGTCAAGCAGAGAGACACTGTGGCCTTCAATTCAGAAGCAAAGGTAACCTATAAACTTAAATGTATACAAAATAAATACATCACAGTTATGAGTAGCTAAATACTATTTTGTAAAATGTGGCAAAATAGATGGATAGGTCTTAGCCTCAAAGAGAAGACTCAAATTACCTAGGTGAACCAACAAGTTTAAAAAATGTCACTAAAATCGCTCAGATTTCACTTTTTAAAGCAATAGTAACCATTTTTCCTTTAAAGGTTCAATTTTTTTGCACTTCAATTTTCTGAACATTATCTGGCTATATTTATACACAGAGTCTCAAGGCTCAGAAAAGTAAATAGGACCGATGGAAAAATTCATCCTCTGCGTTTATTTGCGTTGCTACTATAGTCAACGTTTGTTTTAGGCAAGCGCGATCTCTTAGGTTAACTCATGAGTTACAGATAAATTCACCAGAAATGCTGAGTGGAAACTGAAAAGGATCACAATGGGTAAAATGTTAAAAAGAAGCAAGAACCCTGTATCTTTTTAGACAAAATTCACCAGGACATCAATTTCCCTCTCTGACATTAACCTCATAGCCTTGGGTAAGTCACTAACCTCTCTAGTATCCTTACTTGTACACTGAAGGAGTTGGACTAGGTAACCTGTGGGGTCCCTTCAAGCTCTAGAGGTCTATGACTCTTTGTCCTATGTTGCCCATTCTGGCTTTAGATCTGTGAGCCAATGAATAACAGGAAGCCTGTCCATTGTAACTGTGTTTGTTTTAAATGGTACCATTCATAAATACAACTCAGTATGGTTAGTCATCTTTTTGTCTTTTTTGTTTTGTTTTGGTTTTTGGTTTGTTTGTTTTGCAGGGCAATGAGGGTTAAGTGACTTGACCAGGGTCACACAGCTAGTGTCAAGTATCTGAGGCCGGGTTTGAACTCAGGTCCTCTTGAATCCAGGGCTAGTGCTTTATTTACTGCTTCATCTAGCTGTCCCCTTCTTTTTGTCTGGTCAGAAGCAGAAAATCTCAGAATTGGAAGAGACCTATACCAAAATAAATCCAAACATGGATCACCCAACTACAATGTAACTGACAACATGTCCTCTGAGAGCCTTGGCTTGAATGTCTAAGTGATAGAGAATCTACTACCTTGTAAGGTGACCTATTCCCCTTTTTAAAACTTTTTTCCCCTAATTTTTAGCTTCAGTATGCCTCTCTGTACTTTCTACTCATTGGTCCTAGTTCTGGTCCCCAGGAATAATGAAAACAAATTAAAATCCCTCTTCTATAAGCCCTATATGCAATGGATCAATGGGTATTCCCTCTAATAGTACAGTCTGCAATCCTTTTTCATCTGATATGATTCTTGGCCATGCTCTCCCATAACTCCTCCACAAAGAACCTACCCAAAGCTCTGGCTGCCTCCTCCCCTGATATCTCTTAATGTTCTGCGCCTACCAGCACAGAGCTTGGGCTGTCCATTTCTGATCCCTAACTGCAGTTAGAGGAGCAGCCTACTCTCTTTTCTCATCATGTATTTACCAGATGTCACTTCTTACTCGCACCACTGTTTCAGTCTAATTAGAAATGTATTAAGTAACTATTGTGTTCGAGGCACCATTGGCAGCATAAGGCAACTCTTTTCCCTGGGATAAGTCAGCAAATATTGAATGGCAGCCAACATGCCTACCGTCAGACTAGTCTACTCCATGCTAAGGGTTCTTAGTTCCTTCAACTGATCTTTGTTTGACATGATCTCCAGTTATCTCTCCATCCTGGTCACTCTCTACTTGTTTATATCCTTCTTCAAATGTGGTGTCAAGGTCAGGTCAACAAGCATTTATGTGTGTGCCAGGGACTGGGCTAAGCACTGGGAATACAAATACAAGGAGAAAGAAAAATAATCCCTACCCTCAAAGATCTTTCTTTCTTTCTTTTTGAGGATCTTACTTTGTAAAGGGGAAAGACAACACATACAAAGAAAGTGAAGACAAGGAGAAGGATGTGAGATGATAGTACCCAGAATAGGGACAAGGTGGAGAAAGCCCAAAGAGTCAGGAGTGTGGTCTGGAGAATAATGAAGACATGACTGGCCTGAGTATCCCTCTTATTATGGAGGTTCTGGGAGGAAACAGCTAATCAAAAGGAGAGGCCCAAGGGACAGAGAGTACTTTGAATGTGAGCAGTTTTGGTGCCCAGAACTGAAGTAGAGGGTCATAGCTGTTTTATATTAAAGTCATCATCATTCAGTTATATGAAACAGAGAAAAACTCATAATAAAGGGCACAATAAGGGGCATTCCCGAGAGACCAAGGCAGCATGGTACAATGGGAAAAGTATTAGGTTTGAAGTCAGAGGGCCTGGGTTCAAATCCTGGATTTAATTCTTATTAGCTTTGTGACCTAGGGTGAGACATTTAACTTCTTTGGAGCCTTAATTTCCTGATCTATAAAATGATGGGCTTGGATTTGGTGACCTCTATGTCCCTTTTGATTCTAAATCTTCAATCCTATAATTAGCTTCCTATAGTTATAGTCTATAATGTAGAGACATGTAACCAATCCATCAGATTGCACGGTAATTGATACCTATTAGCTTGCTTCAGGTTTCACATGAGAACAGGGGAAATTCTATACTGGGTCAGACCCACAGTCCATCTAACTAAGAGTCTGTCTTCAAAACTTTGTCATATGCCTCTGCTGGATGTTGGTCATGATGACAAAGACACAGTGCCCAGGTCATTAGAGATTTAAATGTATGTATGCAGAGGGAGGGGTGGAGGGAAAGTCTAATGAGCAAGAAGTTTAAAACGGACACTCCTGCCTCAAATAATCCTATTAGGTTTTTTTTTTGTTTTTTGTTTTGTTTTGTTTTTGTTTTGTTTTTTTGGTTTTTTTAGTGAGGCAATTGGGGTTAAGTGACTTGCCCAGGGTCACACAGCTAGTAAGTGTTAAGTGTCTGAGGCCAGATTTGAACTCAGGTACTCCTGAATCCAGGGCCGGTGCTCTATCCACTGCGCCATCTAGCTGCCCCTATCCTATTAGGTTTAAACCGTGTGAGCATCTATCAAATTGCTGCCTGTTGCAACCAATGTGTTATTAAAATGAATGTGTAAAATGGATTGGTGGAACCAGCTCAATATACAGTAACTACAAGAGAGACTAGAAACACCGTGTAATGAAACTGACCTTTTTTTTTTTTTTTTTTTTTTTTTTTTTTAGTGAGGCAATTGGGGTTAAGTGACTTGCCCAGGGTCACACAGCTAGTAAGTGTTAAGTGTCTGAGGCCAGATTTAAACTCAGGTACTCCTGACTCCAGGGCCGGTGCTCTATCCACTGCGCCATCTAGCTGCCCCTGAAACTGACCTTTTAATTTAGAGGAGTGAGTTGAACAAATGAGTTTGCAAAACCACAGAAGAAATCTCTGAAGTCAGGCATGTGTTTTCCTATAACCAAAGTCCAGGAGACAAAATGTTCTATTTGGCACTGGTAATGAAGTGATAAATGTTCTGATTTTTCTCTGAGAGGAAGATGGCACTTCATACAGCTGCTTAACTGTGGTACCATCGGGGAAAGAAATAATCAGGCGGGGTCATTTCTGAATGGTGCAAGCGCTTGGCCAAAACAGCATTACCAAAAAAAAAAAAAAAACAAAAAAAAACCCCCAAAAAACCCAACAACTATGAGTGATTGTTACTTCTAAGTGAGGTTTATTTCATGAAATCAAAGATCAATTTATGAAAATAGAGAAATGAGTTTATTTGGTTTTGAATATCAAGAGCATATTAATTGATCAAGAATTTATTAACTGCTTTGGAGACTGTGCTAAGTACTATAGATAGAAATACGATAAGACAAACAATCCCTACTCACAAAGGAGCTGACATTCCAATCAGGCTCTAAGCGCATAAGACAGACTATTGTATAATAAATATAATCCAATGTGTCAACTGCTACATTTTCCAACAGATTACTATATCTTTTTTTAAATTCAAGTCTGGTCCAATCCCAGATTCCACAGGAGGACTTTCCTGGTCTCCACCCAATTGCTAGTGCTATTACCTTCTGTCTACTCCCGTATCTCTTACATGTACATATCTATTTTCCTGTTATGCCTCTCCCAACAAAATGTGAACTTGTTGAGGACAAAGGCTTTGGGCTTTTTGTTTTTAACCTTTCTTTGTTTGTATCTCTAATGCTTAGCAAGGTGCCTGGCACCTAGTAAGCATTTTGGAATGAAGTGGTGTGTTTTCAAATCTGCGTTTTCTAGTAAACAGAATTTCTCACACTTTGAATCAAACACAAAATGCACTCGCTGAAAAGAATGGGAAGGGAGAGGAGAAGAGGAGAGGTCCAGACCTGTGATTTCATCCATGGAGAGATCTCCTCATGGGGAAACTTCCTAGATTGGAGCAAGAGAAGCAACTCAACTATAATTGAGATGTTATAGGCTTGCCTGAGGGCACTGTGAGGTTAGACTTGCCCAGGGCCACAGAGTTAGACTACATCAAAGCTAGAACTAGAACCCAGGCCTACTTAATTCTAAACATGGCCCTCTACCTACTAGGCATGCCATCTTTGGTAAATTGCTGGGGTTTTTAATTAGCATTTTAGGGGCACCGAGGTGGCACAGTGTATGGACCAGCAGTCCCAGGGAAGGACCTGACTTCAAATCTGGCTTCAGACACTTACTAGCTGTGTGACCCTTGGCAAGTGACTTAACCCCCATTGCCTCTCTCACTCCAATCAACATTTTTAAAATGTAGAAAATGGTAAAGTGAAAATTGCAGAGCCATATTAAAGAATATGTCATATCAACAACTTTTCAAAATTGCAGTACAAGTTTTATGAGATAATCCCTCAAAGACAATGATACTGACATGAACCATAATCATGGCTTTTCCTTTATTTTTTAAAGTCACTTACTTTTCATGACAAAAAAATTTACCTAATCAGAATAATTCTGATTACAGAATGAAGAAAAATGAATTTTAATTGAATACACTCTCTATAGATTTTTGTTATGGTTTAATGTGTTGAAAACAAGATCCTAGAGTATTTAAATGGGCACTGCTAGGTGGCACAGTAGATAGAGCGTGGGGCCTGGAGTCAGGAAGACTCATCTTCCTGAGTTCCAATCCAGCCTCAGATACTTACTAGCTGTGTGGTCCTGGGAAAGTCACTTTACCCTGTCTGCCTCAGTTTCCTCATCTGTAAAATAAACTGAAGAAGGAAATGGCAAACCACTCCAGTATCTTTGCCAAGAAAACCCCAGAAGAGGTCGTGAAGAATTAGGCAGAACTGATATGACTGAAAAACAAGAACAAAAAAGTGTCTAAATATAGAAAATAACAATCAAAAACTTTTTTGAGGTTTGGCTGGTAACTACCAAAAGAAATGCTATGGGGAGGTTACAACTTCATTCGAACCTACCCTTAGGTGTCACAGAACCCAAAACAAGCAATGGAAGCACCTTAAAGAGTGTTGGGAAGCTTTTAAGCTTTTTTGGGTACCTGCAAAAGGAAAGATTTACAAGAGATGCTAGGCATCAGAGAACCCTTTAGTGAGGCTGACAAAACCTTCCTGATACCCTATGTCTCTTTTGCATTAACACATTTCTTTACAAGGATCTTCCCAATATTCTTTCCTCTCCCCCACTCCTGACACATGTTAATTCCACAGGTCATAGTCATACCATAGTTCTAGAGTTGGAGGGGACCTCAGAAGGTGGACAGTCCAGTTTCCACAATTTACACATGAGGAAACAGGTCCAGGGAGGGGGACTTGCCTGAGGGCACACAAGTCAGCCACAAGATTTTAATCCACTTCCTCTGAGTCCAGAGTCAGTGAGTCAATGTGTTGGCATGTTGGAGAGAGGGTTGGCCTTGGGATGAAGAAGATCTACATTCACAACACATTCTGGCTGTGGTGCCGTTAGCAAGCCACTTCACCTTTTAATACCCTGGTAATTGTTTACCACCATAAACAGTAGATACAGAGTGGAATTCCTCACTGGGAGCTCTACACTGATAAAATCTTAGGTCTGTTTTTTTTTTTTTTAAAGATAACAGTATCTGACATTTTAAGATTTCCAAAGCGTGGAATATAGCGTTATTTCATCTCATCCTCACAACAACCCTGTGAGGTAGGTGCTATTATTATCCCTATCTCACAGATAACATAACACGAGAATGTGCATTTCATGGATTCTTTGCAGGACCCATCTGTTCAGGTTGTGACATTCTTTGCTTCTTCTACAGGTTTAGAGGTGTTTTTCTTTAAAAGATGAGCCTTTTTGTTGTTTCTTTTTAAGGTATTAAGGTTGCTCTTCCCACCATTTTATGGCTCCCACCATAAAAAAGGAAGGCATCAGAGTAGAAAGACAGATGCTTTTTTTTTTTTTTTAAGAGTAATGGGTTCAAGTTCCCACATACAGGACATGTGATTCTGAGCAGTTCATCTCTAATTCTCTCAGAGAGCCATCTAAGATGACACATTAAAGATGAATTGATGATTTGAATTAAGAGCAAGAGTTTCTTCACCAAGAATTCCTTTAACCACTGAAATCACAAGTCTAGCAGGGCTCCCCAACATTCCCCCTCAATAAACACCTGTTTGTAGAAATCTGTGGACATGATTTGTGTGTCCTGGGGCAATTTCATACTCAAAATTCTGCCTCTTAAAGTTTCGCTTGCGTCCATTTAATTTTTCATTTTTAAGGCTAGTGAAAACAGACCAGATTTCTCTGATTCTACTTTTTACTACTGTCTTATTCTGAAGTTTGATTCTCTGACATTCACAAAAATAAAATATATCATTATCTTCTTCATCATTACCCCACATGCATCAGATAGGATATTTACATCCACATGTGTAAAGTCTTTACATGCCAGTTGGCAAGGACTACATTCCGGCAGCTCAGTGAATGCCAAATAATAATTTATTTCAGACTGTAAAAAGCAAAAGAGATTTTGACAACTCAAGAAATTGTAGATGTTGGACCCAGTAGAATGGGAAGAGGGGAAAGGAATAGGCATAATAAACATGATCTCATTTTATCCTTACATCAACCCTGGTGGTGTTGGTAACCTCTTTTTACAGATGAGGAAACTGAGGCAGGCAGAGTTAAGTGACTTGCCCAGGGACACACAGGAAGTAATCATCTGAAGTTCCCTTTGTACTCAGATATTCCTGGCTCCCATCTGGCCCTTTATCCACTGTACCACTTAGCTGCCACTTATGGGAAGAACACTGGCTTTGGGTTCGGGAAACCTGAGTTCAAACCCCACCTCCGAAGGATAAATCACATAACTTCCCTTGGGCATCAGTTTCCTCAGTTGTAAAAGGAGAGGACTGAAGTAGATGGGCTCTTAGGTCCTTCCCAGCTTTAGACCATGTTCCTATGGAAAATCTTCAATAAAAGCCCTTGAGAATTTTGCTACAGTTTCTTTCTTTCTTTTTTTTTTTTTACAAAAGTATGCATTTGTGAGGGATTAGTGATCATTCTAATTTTGTTCTGAGAAAGGATTATAGACCACATAAGCTTTCAATTAATCAATCAATAAACATTTATTAATTGACTACTATATGCCATACACTAGGCTAAGTGTTAGGGATATAAAAAGAGGCAAAAGATAGTCCCAGCCCTCAAGAAGCTCACAATCTAATGAGGGAAACAACAAACAAATATATACCAACCAGCTATATGCAAGATAAACAGGATATAATTAACAGAGGGAAGGTACTTGAATTAAGAGAGATTGGGAAAGGCTTCCTAGAGCATGTGAGCTTGTAGTTGGAATTTAAAGGAAACCACAGAGGCCAGCAGGCAGAGATGAGGAATAAAAGCATTCCAGGCATGTGGACAGCCAGAGAAAATGCCTGGAGACAAGAGACGGTGTTTTGTTTGCAGAACACTTGGGAGGCCCGTGTCTCTGAAAGAAGAGGGCATGGAAGGGAATAAGGTGTCAGAAGGCTAGAAAGGTAGAAGGGGGCCAAGTTATGAAGGGCTCAAACAGATGATTTTGTATTTTTGATTGTGGAGGTAATAGGGAGCCAGTGGAGTTTATTGAGGGGGGAAGGAGGGAGGGAGGGAGAGAGAGGGGGAGAGAGAGAATGACCTGCACCCTAGGAAAATCACTTTGATGGCTGAATGGGGGATGGACTAGAGTAGAGAGAGACTTGAGATAGGCAGATCCACCCTCCCTCCGAAGGTTATACCAAGGTGAGAGGTGATGAGGGCATGGACCAGAGTTTGGGTAGTGTCAGAGTAGAGAAGGGGCCAAATACAAGCAGGATGTTGTAGAGGTGAAATCTACAGGTCTTGACAATAGATTGGATAGGAATTCCTGGATTAGGAGAGCATTAGGGTGATGGGATTGGAGGTCATGGTGTATACAAAGAGTAGGGTTTGGTGAAGGAAGGCAGGGGGAGAGATAATAAGTCAACAGATTATAGTTGGATAAGGGGATTTAAGAATTCTTGAATGCAAAAGTGGTATATTTGTGAGTGAAGCAAGAGTGAAGCTATTACCATCTTTATGTGTAGCTGATATGGGGTAGAGTAATAAGTCCTGAGAAGTAAGTAGATTGAGGAATAGAGTGGTTGAAGTGCTAGAGGGAGAATAAGTATATATGTCAGGGTCCATTAGTATAAGGTCAGGAGTTGGGGAGGAAAGAAAAACTGAGTCAGGTACCAAAATCATTGAGGAAGGAAGGAGTGACCTGGGGTCTGCAGAAAACAGCTACCAGGTTTTCGAGGTGGTGGATATGAAGAGGTTCATGACAAGCAAAAAGTTAAGAACCCTAGGATCCAAGTGAATAGGAAAAGCCTTGGTAGAGACCCCTTCTTGCCCACAGATAAGAGTAACTGATAGATTACACTGTGAAAGAAGCACTAGAGTATGAGAAATGATGGACATCACAACTTCCAAGAAAACTGGGAAAATTTGTTTCAACTGATGCAAAATGAAGTAGTCAGAACCGGAAGCCAACACACACACACACACACACACACACACACACACACACACACACACACACACACACACAGAATGACCACCTGAACAGTAAAGAAAACAGCACTGAAAGACAGTGGAATTTAGACCAAAGTAATGATCACCCTTGACTCCAATGGATGGACTAGGAAACTCCCTTCTCTCCTATGGGTAAAGTGGTGTCGGCCTAAAGGTGCTGAATAAGAGACAGGATTTAGACATGGTCAAATATCCAATGGTTTTGCTTAATTATATTTCTATGTTGCAAGACAGAGTTCTTTGAGAAAGGGGGAGTTTAATGGGAAATAAAAGGAGTATCTGAGTGGCATAGTGGATAGAGTGCCAAATCTGGAGTCAGAAAGACATCTCCCGGAGTTCAAATCTGTCCTCGGTCCCTTCCTAGCTGTGTGATCCTGGGAATTCACTTAGCCCTGTTTGCCTCAGTTTCCTCATCTGTAAAATGAACTGGAGAAGGAAATGGCAAACCACTCCAGTATCTTTCCCAAGAAAATTCCAAATGGGGTCATGACTGAAAAGACTGAATAACAACCACCACAAATGGGGAGTAAAAATGACAGAAAAATTCAATACATTAATAAAATATTATATATATATATATATTTAAAGAGTATGAGAATTGGAGTCAAATGATCTGGATTCAAATACTTGCTCTGCTACTTACAGAACAAAAGAGAAGGATAGAACAATTTGGAATGAGGAGAGAAAAGGCTAAGGAAATAATAACCCAATTATAATAACAATTCATATTTATACTGCACTTTAAGGTTTACAAAAGAGAGGGGAGTTTAAAAAAATGGGAAAGCAAGACAGAACAGGAAAGAAGATCTTTGGGGATGGGCTCAATATCTGCAGTGCTCCTTGGGGGAGATGGGTATTTTGCTTTAAAGGATAACAGAATGAGTGAGTGGTAGGTATAAGATTCTAAAGCAGGTCAACCACCTGCCTCCAGATTCATACATATCCTGCCCCTGCTTCTGCCCAGAATTATACTCATCATCTCTTACGCTGAAGAGTTGAATTTTAAATTGGGATGGTTTCTGGTTCCATTTTTTAAAAGTTACTTATGCTCTTTAAAAGGTGACAAACACAGAGAAGATGCCTTAGAGAAGAACCCATTGTTAGACAGAGGTTTCAGAGACCTGATCTCACCTACCTGATAGGTGTAAACTTCCTGTATGAAACAGAGCTCGAACAACAGCTTGAACGAGGGGAAGAAAGGGGGCTTGGAAGATATGAAATGTGACCTGCTTTAAACTCCACAGACCCCCCTGCTCTTTGCTGTTGACTCAGATTTGGACAGGCATTTAGTCTTTGGCCAGAAATACCAGGAAGTCTGAATGATGAGGCCCTGCACAAAGACCACAGATTACTAGCAATTTGCAATGTACTGAATCCTGGCTAACAGGTTAACCAAGAGTATCAAACTCATTATTTTTTTTAAAAGAACATTGAGTTTTAAAATAATAATAAATAACATTTATATGGTACTTTAACATGTTCAAAGCATTATGTAGATATTATCTCAATTGAGTCTCACAACAACCCTGTGAGATTAGTATGACAGATATTATTTAACAGATGAAGAAACTAAGGCTGAGTTTAAATGACTTACCCCAGAGAGGTTAAGAGATTAAGCGATCACACAGGCTAAGTCCATGACCCCATAGCTAATAAGTATCAGAGACTGGGTTTGCATATGGAGATCATCATGATGATTATTTTTGTTATTATTATCACAACAATTCTATTAAAACATAACTATTTTGTTCTAGGGGCACAGTGGATCAAGCATGGAGCTTGCAGTCAGGAAGACTCATCTTCCTGAGTTCCAATCCAGCCTTGTATACCCACTATCTATGTATCAAATGAAATTTTATTGACAAATAAACCTAAAGTCCTATACTTTAGTTCAAAAAATCAACTGCACAAATAGAAAAGGGAGAATGCATGGCTCCACCACAGTTCAAGTGACAAAGACTTGAGGGTTTTAATGGAATGAAAACTCAATAGGAGTCAAGAATGTACCATGGCAAGTATAGATGCTGATTGAACCATATTATTTCTTTTGTTTTGGGTGCTGTTGTTTTTTTTTTCTATTTTGAGATTTTGCATCACTGCTCTGATTCTTTCTCTTGTAACAGGATTAATGCAGAAATAGGATTAATGTTATTATGTGTATATATATGTGTGTGTATATATATATATGTATATGTATAGAGATATATAGATATAACCTATATCAGATTACCTGCTGTCTAGGGGAGGGGGGAGGGAGGGGAGGGAGGGAGAAAAATCTGAAATTGTAAAGCATGTATAAACAAAAGTTGAGAACTGTCTTTACATGTAACGGAAAAAATAAAATATCTCATAAAAAAAAAAAAAGAATGTACCATGGCAGTCAAAAAATAAAGCTAATGCTATCTGTAGCTACTTTAAGAGAAGTATAGTGCTCAGAAGATGGAGGTCATAGTCCTGAAATACTCTACCTCAGTCACACCACATCTGGGTACCGTGTTCAGTCTGTACTTTGGGATGCCATGGGTTTTTTGTTTGTTTGCGGGTTTGTTTGTTGTTTTTTGGGGTTTTTTTGCAGGACAATGAGGGTTAAGTGACTTGCCCAGGATCCTCCTGAATCCAGGAGGTGCCTTATTCACTGCACCACCTAGCTGCCCCCAAGATCCCTGTTTTTATAAGGCCATCAAAAAACTTGAGAATACCCAGAGGATGGCAATGAGGCTGAGTTAAAGGAACTGAGAATGTATCATCTAGAGAAGAAAAGACTTCATGGGGACATTATAATTAGCTTCCAATATCCAAAAGATATTTTCTGTTTCTTATGCCATCATAATTCTCTCCAGTATCCCTCCTCCTCTTCTTCTGCCTCCTCCTTCTCCTCCCAAGCAGCCATCCTATATAACAAATGGAATTTTTAAGGAGGAAAACCCCCCAGCACAAGTGATCCGTACATTGAAAAATCCCCCAAACATGTGCAATGTTTAATATCCGTGGCCCTCCCTCCCACCTCCACAAAGGGGTAGGTTGGTACTGTCTTTTCATATTTCTTCTTTTGAGTCAAAGCAACTAGATTTCCCTGAGGTCCCAAAGAAGAGAACAAAGGGAAACTTGTAGAAAGCAAGACTTTCGTTTGATGGAAGGGGAAAATCTTCCTAACAGTTAATAGGTCCAAAAGTAGAATGGATTGTGCCTGAAGAAGTGGTAGAGGTAATATCTTGTAAGGTAGATGGCACAGTGGATAGAGCTTTGGGCCCGGAGTCAGGAAGACATCTTTATGACTTCAAATCTGGCCTTAGATACATACTAGCTGTGTGACCCTGGTCAGGTTATTTTGCCCCATTTGCCTCAGTTTCCTCATCTGTAAAATGAGCTGGAGAAGGAAATGGCAAACCACTTCAATAACTTTTCCAAAAAAACCCCAAATGGGGTGACAGAGCTGGACATGACTGAAAAACACCTGAACAACAACTAAATGAAAAGAACTGGATTTAAAATGAAGATATACTTGGTTTCAAATCCTGTCTCTCATACTCATTAGCTCTGTGATCATGAATAAGCCAATTCGCTTCTTAAACTTCAGTTTCCCTATCTACAAATGGGAATTATAATACCTTACAGAATAAGTAAAGACATAAGATAATGCTTACAAAATAGTTTATAAACTATAAAGTACTATATAAATATCAACTATTATTTCCCATCTAGAGGTGATATGACTTCAGCTGAATTCTTCCAAGGACAGCATTATCTAACTAGCATAGGAACATATATACCTATTGAAGGAGAGAGTCAAGTATGTATACACACACACACACACACACACACACACACACACACACACACACACACCCTCCATCTCTACAGCAAGTCAGCATTGTATAACAGAAAGAACTAAGGAGAAGTGGGACCTTAAATACATAATTTAAGCTCTTTGTTTTAAAGTTCCCTCATCTGCCAAACAAGGAAACTGGATTGGATAATAATTGGTAACAAAAACTAACATTTACATAACATTTTAAGGTTTACAAAACAGATTACAGATATTATCTCATTTGATCATGACAACCTTAAGAGGGAGGTGTTATTACCGAACTCATTTTTTTTAACAGTTGGGGGACACTGGGTCTTAGAGAAGTTGTGACTTGCCTAGGGTCACAGAGCTAGCAAACATCTGAGTGGGGATGTGAACTTAGGTCTTCCTGACTCCAAGCCTACTGCTCTATCCACCATACCATACTGTCTGTAGGATAATCTCTAGAGTCTTTTCCATGTCCAATGCATATGCTATGGTAATGGGTGAGTCACCTAACTTTCCTCATGAGTAAAAAGGACATAGTAAGAACTGCAGTTTCCCTAAAGGGGTTGTTGTGAGGGTCACATATACAGTCCATTCTGCAAACTTTAAGGTGCCATGTATATACCACCATCATCATCATCGTGATTATTTCGTGAACCATTTTATCACTGTCACCCCTCAGAAGATTTCAGCTTCCACCTTCTGTACTGTTGAACAACATTAGCACCCTTGCTCAATTAAAGAGAGAGAAAAAGAGCTGTGTTTGATGTTGTGTTCCTTCCAGACATCTGGGAGAAGCCTCCAAGGCAACCTGTGGTTAGGAACTCAGGGACAGAAAAGTATGAACACCAGTAGTACCAGGAATCCTTCCAAAGGGACTGTGGGAAGACAAAGATGAAGCTGGCCACCTTGACCATGATTATTGAAAACTCTTATTAAAGAAATGGCTGATGGGAATTTGCAAAGAGGGGAAAGAGAAGAGTGAAGCAAATACTTCAAAACATCAATAGACATAACAGAAAGGGACTGGAAACAAATTTTGAAAATCACAAAAATCTCAAAGGTAGACAGAAGCTCTGTCATTATCTAGGACAACACACTCAAGTGTCTCCTCTACAAAGCTTCTGACCAGTGATCATCCAACCTTTCTTTGCTTCAGGACTTTGGGTGAGAGGAAATTCATTCACTACCTTGGACAGTTCTAATTGTCCTAATTGTTAGAAAATTTATTTCCCCCCAACATTAAACCTAAATATTCCTCTTTACAATTCCTACCCATTGCTCCTAATCTTATCCTCTAGGCCCAAGCAAAACAAGGCTAATTAATCTCAGGTGAAGACTATCATTCAGATACTTGAATACCAGGATCACGTCCCTCCTGAGTTTCCCCTAGGCTAATTATCCCCAACCCAATTCCCTCCACTGGTAATTGAAGGTCTTCTTATGGGCCAGAATTTGTGGCTCTTCACCATGCTGGTTGACCTCCTCTGGATGGCTCCTGGGTATAAGACATCGAATGCTTTACCTCTACTCTGGCCAATTTAAAGTGATTGAAATCCTAAATGAAACCTAATCAAATATAGCCAGAAAGACTGAACCATGAAAAGCTTCACAGAAATGGCCTTGCCCATGGGATAGACTACTACAAAAACAAAAACAAGACAAACAGCTCAAAGGGAGGCAGCACTTAAAACTTCCCGAATAGGCTTAGGGAGCTAAGGAATTCCTCCTGATTCTCCTATTTACCGATGAAGAAGATACAGTAGGGAGCTGGTAACAGCCAAGTATGCTTTGAAAGCCATTAAAAACCACTGGTCTTGAATCCCAGATTTTTTTTACTGTGTGTTTGATCCTTGAAAAAAAAATATTCAGCTTTTTGCCTTGATTTCTTGCCAAATTTGGCTGAGGAAACAGGCTGATCTTGTATCTGCACTTATGTGTGGACAATTTTTTTTTCTTTCCAGAGGAAAGGACAGCGGGGCCTTCTCTACAGGACAACCTAGTCCCTTATTTCTAATGCAGGACAGCAGGCGCTTGTGAATTTACATTCCAGTTCATCTGAGGACAGCCGGTTTTTTAATTTGAAAAGGAGATTCATCATAATCACACGAAAAAAAAAAATGACCCATATGTGATCCCCGGCAACATCATCCTCAAGAAGTCATTACTAACACCGTTCCTGCCCCATAAGTGCTTCTCATCCAGGACAGAAAAACTGGAACGTAGACAAACGCGAAGCCAGCAGTTGTATGCTTGGCAGAATCCCTGGATTCCTTCGCGGCTCAGTGGGATTACTTTGTTTAATTTATGTATTTTCTTATCTGTGGTTGTGTTGCAACCCCCCTTCCCCCAGCGATAAGCTCCTTGAGGGCAGACTTGTTTTTCTTCTCAGCACCTGGAAGATCGTTTGCATAAGCAGACACTTAGTATGTGCCTTTGGGAACATGAATACGGAGCGGATGAAGAGCGGATAGACACAGAAGAGCCCACGAAAGGGACGTAGGTGCGAAAGCAATCACTAAGGCAGCGTGTCTAGGCAGGATGTCACAAGTGGGGATTAGCTATATCCCTTTCAATTACTCAGGGAAGGATTGGGGGGGCGGGGGGGCTTTTTTTTTTTTTAAATAAAGGGAAGGCTCTTGAGAAGCAGGGAGAAACACATCTCCCTCCTTAGAGTGGGAGTAGGAACACGGAGGGAGGAGGCATCGAGACCATTTTCTTTCCCCCTGAAGTTCAAGAGCGGGGAGTTAGCGTCCTTAAAACCCTCCATCAATCTGGGTTTGTTCCCAATTCTTCCAGTGTCTCTCCTACACCCTGGAGGCTTTCCCTTTGGCTCTTTCAACGCTTCCCAGCTAACAAAATGACATTATTTGATATTTGTTCACGCTTTATTGTTTGTAAAATGCTTTCACAGCCATTACTTCCTTAGATACTTAGACATACAGATGAGGACAAATGAAGTGATTTGCCCAAAGCCACACCACAAATAAGCGGCAGAAGTAGAGCAAGAAAGCCAACCCTTCTGAAGTCTGCTTCAGAGACTCGTTCCATTCTAACCCAGTGGGTATCCTCAACTGTTCTAAGTTGCCTAATTCATTAGAATATTGGTCAATATAAATCTCTCAATGACGTTAATTAGATCTTCACCCATATGAGTCAGGGAAATGTTTTCTTAGGATGGGGAACAGAGCTCATTAGGTGAATTTCAGAGCTGCAGCTCCTAGGCTGAATCTGTGGCATCCACAGACAGGTTCGAAGGACTACATTCTCACCAATTACTTCCATGGTGAGTTCTGTGTCTAGGCTTTGAAACAGTCCAGGGCTCACTATAATAGAAACTGTTTGAAGGAACTAGTTTTCATTTTTTTTGTTGTTGTTTTGGTTTGTGTGTCCAGGGCATCTACCGCAATGCCTTAAACACAGTAGGCATTTAATAAATGCTTGAAGACTTAGTTTTCTGCCTTTGGGACATGCCACTAGCCATTAACCTGAATGCTTCGTTAACATGAGAAGGCAGACCATGACAATAACATTTCCTCAGTGCCTGCTGCATACAAGGCACTTTGCTTAAAGCTGGGGATAGGATGATTAAACGGGAAAATCTCTGCCATTTAATAACTTAGTCTAGTATTAGAGATATGGCAAGGGGCAGCTAAGTGATGCAGTGGATAAAGCACCAGCCCTGGATTCAGAAGGACCTGAGTTCAAATTCGGCCTCGGACACTTGACACTAGCTGTGTGATGCTGGGCAAATTTTTTAAAAAGCGAGAGATATATCAAGGACATGAATTAGGATCATACAACAGGGGCAAAGGAGAGATCCAGAAAAAATGTTCCGGAAAAATAAAAGGGGGAGGGGAAGGCAGCTAGGTAGCACAGTGGATGGAGTGCTGGACCTGGATTTCAGGAGGACCTGAGTTCAAATCCGACCTCAGACACTTGACACTTACTAGCTGTGTGACCCTGGGCAAGTCACTTAACCCCAATTGCCCCCCCCCAAAAAAAAGAGAGAGAGAGAGAGAAGGATTAGCTAATGAGCTGTTACAAAGACTTTTACAAGAATAGATAAGTGAAATTCACTTTTCTATCTTCTAGCCTTCTCATGAGATTCATTCTTTTGTAACTAGACAATAATTATATTAGTCAGTGCCTCTGGTAACCACCCATTTCTATACAATGGCATTGAAAGTATCGGAAATTTATTCAGTCCCTGATGGATCATGGGACATTTTAAATCTGAAAAATGTTTAAAATATTTTTCATAGAATGTATTCATTGAGAGAATGTGAAGTCCTTGAGGTTAGGGATTATTTCCTTTCTTTGTATTCCCAGTGCCTGACACACAGTAGGAATTGAATCAATACTAATGGGTCGATTGGTCGAAATTAGAAATATCTATTTTCAATGTAAACCTGAAGTCCCCTGAAGACCGGAACTATTTCTCCTTTAAAAATAATCATGCAAATCGTAGAATATTAGATTTGGCAGGGATTTCAAACATGATCTATTTCAAAGATGCTATTAAAGCCCAAGACCAACCAGGCCAAGCACCCTTCCTCATACCACTGGTTCAGTTGTTTTTCAGTTGTATCTGACTCTTCATGAAACCCATTTGGGGTTTTCTTGCCTAAGACACTGGAGTGGTTTGCCATTTCCTCCTTCAGCTCATTTTACAGATGAGGAAACTGAGGCAAACAGGGCAAAATAACTTGCCATGGGTCACACAGTTAGTGTTTGAAGCCAGATTTGAATTCAGGAAGGTAATTCTTTCTGATTCCAAGCCCAGTGCTCTATACACCATGCCACCTAGCTGCCCCACCATAGCACTGGTATCTCCCATCTAATAAAGCATAATTTTTAATTCCTTGAATCCTTGATTTGTTTTTTTTTTTAATTTTGTGTCTCCATGGGGAAAATGCTTAGATTCATAGACGGAAATAACTAAAACATGGGACTTTTTTCTTCAAATGAGCAGAAACAATGCTCCAAGAATCTGTGGTTTTATGGATTATTCCTACCCTCTCCACTGATGCCAATCAGAATCTCTCTACACTTCAGCAGGTGGCCCTTCTTGAGTTGCTGTGGCCGATAAAAACTCAATACCTGGTGGCAAATCTTCTGCAAATGAACCATTGTGAATTTCACTCAGCTGGTACTTTGATGATGGTCCATTGTCCAGTCTTGGATTAAAGGCTTTCCCATTTATGAGAATCTGCCAGACCCTTTGCTTCCAATAGCATTGCATTTGAGCAAACCACACCATCTATACCAAGATAAAAAGTGGACAGTCATGGAGGTGCATGACCCTAGTCCACCAATAGACTGCCCTGCTTAGAAAAGATACAGTTCCATCCCTGGAAAGATGGTTAGGTTCAATGAAAAAGAAAATAAGATTGCTTTTTATAAGGTCAGTTGGATGAGAAGCTCCAATGAAGAAAAATCTAAACACAAATTGTTGACCTCTTGGTAAACAGATCCGTGTTAAGATCCATGTCATACAAATCCTGTCCTTTCAATTCCCTTTCCTGATTTAGTCCAATTGAACCTGTTTCCTGAATAAACTTACTTTCTCCAGATGGATGGGAATCTATTAACTTAGTTTCAGATTTCCTTCCCTCCCTTTCCCCCACATATTTTACACATCACAGGGGGCCTTTGAAAGGCTGATGTATTTTTTTTTAAATCTCAAATTACTGAACCCTTAAGGCTGCTAAGTAAGTTGCTGTCTTCACCTTCCACATCAAAGACAGTGATGCTCCCAGAATGCAGGCTCCCTTTTTCATAGGAAATACCTTGCATTGTGTTTCATGACATTGAATTGTGTATACTTCTCTGGCTTGGTTCCTTTTTTTATTGAAAGAAAAATTCAACCCATACCAGTTTGTTTGGACTTAGTATTTACATGTTGTCCCTACCACACAAATAGAGGTGTACCATTCTAGGCTCAAAGAAGCTCTAAATGGGATAAAAATACCTTAGGTGACATTTCAGTAGTAACAAAGTATCAGAAAGGGTAACAAAGTAAAATGTTTTCTTGGTTACAGGTTCCTGAGACAAGTGTGGCATCCTGCAGAGAAGGCCACTGTCAGCATCAAGAAATCCTGTCTTTGGGACATACTAGCCATGCAACCATCAGCAAGTCACTTCACACTATTTCCTAAAACTATAAATTATAGGGGTGATGACAACCTACCTTGATGGAAGGAGCTTCCACCCCCAGAATTCCCTATACATTGAAATCATAGGTATTAATTCTTCTCCCTACCTTTCCATAGCACATATAAACATAAGATGTGTGTGCATATTTATGTATACATATGGAAATACACAAATGTATATGTTCTATAGGCTCTCCCAAAAGTATTATTATTACTATTATTAAAAATTTAAAACTTTAATAGAGTAAAGCTGCACTGCAATTTTAGGTGGTTGGTGGTTGTCCTTCATGCTCAAAGAGGACCAGTGTTGGGGTCAGTGTGTCTGACTGTGGCTGATCAGACTATTATGAGCTCAGAAGGCTCTGCTACAGATTTGGCACAAACCACCCATGTGAAGATTTGGAGCAGAGATGATGTCTCAACTTTCTTTTGAGCTACTAAAATTCTGTTTTACTTATAGAGCATTCTCTGATGCAGGCATGAAACAGTGGATGGTCCTTTGCCAGTGCCTCCCATGTCTCACAATCAATTCCAAAGTTCTTCAGAGAGACAATTTTTAGGACACCCCATGTAGATGTAGATGTAGATATAGATGTAGATGTATGCACACATACATACATATATACATACAAATACATATACACCCCCCATGTATATACATATACATATATACACACAAATATATAGACATATAGGCATATAGTTAGCTAGATGATCTTCTCTATGGGGAGGGCATCACAGTTATCTTCATAACTAGTATTGATTTTATGATCACACTTTTTAAATCTAAAAGTTAATTAACATGAATTTCATATGAGCTCCAGACATTTTTTAGCATCAGTGCTTTTAATACCAGTATTGGCTGAGAATACCATACAACTAAGTTTCTGATCCAAACAGAAACAAAAGTAGAGAAACAGATTGATGCAGCTAAGATAGTAATAACCTCTGGCCATCAGTCAACAAGCATTTATCATACACCTACTACATGTCTAATGCTGTGCTAAGTGCTGGGAATACCAAAAAAAAAAAAAACCCAAAAAACAAAAGCAGCCCCCACTCTGTAGGCGCTCACAATACCATCCAAAATCCCAAGAGCCTACTGCTACCACAGATGGTTCAACCAAATGACCTCGAGTTATTGAAATCAACAATGAAAATGAACATTAAATAGATATTTCTCTTATGTACAGGCAAAAGGGTAAGGACATTTGTGAAATATAGCAGAAGTTGCAGAAGTTTCTTTCTATTCATGCAGGAGTTGAGAAGGGCATGAGAAATACTAAAGATAAGTCTATTGATGAAGAAGTTGAAATAGTCAAGGTGAGAGAGATGATTGGAGCCTGGCTTTGGGTGGGATGTAAATCAATCCAAGATTCCTTGCTTAGGACTGCAGTATCAGGGTGACATCTCTAACTATTAACTGGAATGATGGTCTGGGGAAAGGATGTCACAGGAAGACAAATCATCTCTCTTTTGGCATGACTGAATTAATGCTATGTAGTCTGTTCTTGCAGTCTTGTAGAATGCTATGGTGGGGGGGGCAGCTAGGTGGTGCAGTGGATAAAGCACTGGCCCTGGATTCAGGAGGACCTGAGTTCAAATCTGGCCTCAGGCACTTGACACTTACTAGCTGTGTGACCCTGGAAAAGTCTCTTAACCCCCATTGCCCAGCAAAAAAAAAAAAAAAAAAAAAAAAAAGAATGCTATGGTGGGAGGACTGGCCTAAGAGAGAAGGCTCAGCTAGGTAGACCTTGGAGATGGACATACACATATGTATATATCTGTATCTGTATGTATGTGTGTGTGTATATATATATATATATATACACTACTACAATATATATACATACACACATACAGATGAATCTCTCTCTGTGTGTATATATACTATTGTGATCACCATCATCATCAAAAAGTATCTGTCAAGTACCTACTACTTATAGGGCACCTTGCTAGACACTGGGGATATAAAATGGTATGAGAGAACAATGATTCCATACCCCAAGGCCAGAGTGGGATGAGGAGAAAGAAGTAAGGCTGTGTCTGAGGAACTCATCACAATACGGTAAGAAGTGAATATGTTGCATGTGGTCCATAGACTCCAGAATTCTAAAACCAAATCTCCTGCATCAAGAAAAAGCACGATCGGGGCAGCTAGGTGGCGCAGTGGATAGAGAACCGGCCCTGGAGTCAGGAGTACCTGAATTCAAATCCGACCTCAGACACTTAACACTTACTAGCTGTGTGACCCTGGGCAAGTCACTTAACCCCAATTGCCTCACTTAAAAAAAAAAAAAAGAAAAGAAAAAAACACGATCTTCCTCTCAGTACTGCTCACCAGAGACCTCCCAAGCTGTGTAAGATGGAAAAAAACAACAACCCACAAGCAAAACAAAATCACAGAAGCCAGCTGGCTAACTCCATTTTTGTGTCTACTAAAAGGCATCACCAAAGTCCTTATCCCTCGCTCTGCCTCTGTTCGAAAATGTGAGGAAGATAACCTCCCTGGGAAATTTCATTTCTCAAGGAAAGAAAATGGTGTTCCTAGAATCATTCCAAAATCGCTTAAAATAAAAAACAGTAATGACCAGACAGCATTAGCATTAAACACAGGTAACTTTTCTAGGTGTCACCCTCACCAGATACCTGAGAAGGAAGATATGGAAATGTGTAGTTAGTGACTCATTGATTTGGAAGATTTTCCGGATTGCTTAAATGTCCTAATTGCCAAACAAGTCTGTGAACTCTCCTGGAATGTATACAAAAACCACTGAGAAGCTTGAAAGGTGACCACCACTATGAGAAATCCATCGGTGCAAAATATAGCCAAAGTTGCCAAACTGACAGCACCACCATCATCACCACCGACAATATCCTATATGCATTCAGCTGTGATCCCTACTTGTATATAGCTCTGCAACAACAGTCGTGCTGTTCAGAGGTGACATTCTTTGAGAAAAAGTAATTTTATTGCCTCTAGTGACTTGGCGTATGGGATAAGGTTCCTCTGTCCAAAGATAACAAGCAAAAATGAGGAATTCCATTAGACATTCCAAGATTTAACAAAGTAAGAAAGCGAAAGATGGAATATGTATTTCAAAGTCCCATTTCCCCCCATATACTCACATATACTCATATGTCGCTGTCATGAATTGCCAAGTAACGTGTCCCATGGAAAAAAATATGATTTTAACCAGCCAGATGAAAGGATTAACCTACCTATGTCCTTCTAAACAATCACAAGAGCAACTGTAATAATGCCTGTTCCTTATAGGAATCTGATGAAGTTCAGTTAATGACCTCTAAGTTCAGTTAATTTGCTCTAAGCAATGTACTGTTCTTTAAGCACTTGGGAAGATACTTAAAGGATGGCAATGGTATTAAATACTAATTTCAAGAGAAAAAAACCATGCATTTTCTTTTACTTCACCCATTGCCGTATCAATGAAGCTAATGGTCAAAGGGTCCTTCTTTCCAAAGCCCCATGCCTACTGGCATCGCACACTGCTTATGTGCTGACAGTTTGGACGTAGAAAGTTTATTATTACTATTTTAGCTAATTCTGAGATCATTCAGGCTCTCAAAGCTCCTACATGTAGCCATAATAAGGGTGGAAAATTGCAATGTTTCCCCCCACTCATTGAGTTTAGATGATTTAACTTCTAAGGGGCAAAGGGTGTGCAGGTGACTGCTTTTGCTAATGACTTGCTACAACTGATTACTAGGTCATTGCTAAATCTACCATCAGAGGGGTCATTTCTTCACGCCTATTTCATTCTGCAGCCTCCAAACCTCACCATGTTACACCTCTGTCCCCAGGGTGTTGGTTAGGACCCCTTGTAAAAGCTGGAGCTGCTATATTACTATTACTCAGCACGAAGCCTGGAGAACTCACTGAATCCATGGCCACACCCCATGTAGCCTCCAGCACTTAGTAGGCACTCAATAAATATTTGTTGAATTGAATTAAGAAGGTAAAGGTCATTTACTCCGGAGAGGACAAAGCCTCTTTCTGAAGATTTCATTGTACTCCAGGCAAATGCCTCAAGGAGGAGAAATAACTCTCTGATTTGTCACGACACGGAATGTCTGGCCTTCTTTCAGAAAAGTCAGAAAAAGAAAGGCTATCTCTCCAGTACACGTTTTAGCATGCCCCGGGGGCACCTGCTCAGAATGATCAGACAGGCATTTTGGAAATTCACAATTTAGGCAGAATCCTGAGACCTATGGGGGCTATGAAGGCAAAATCATAGACATAAAATCTGGAAGGCCTGAGTGCAAGTTCCCAAGTAGACACCTGACCTTGTGGCAAGTCAGAAACTCTCCCAACCTTAGCTTCCCCATCTAGGAAATGGTGGTGGTGGTGGTGGGGGGGACTTGATGATGCTCAATTTTCTTTTAGTTCAAAATGTACAATCTGATAATCCTTCTCATCAGTCTCCAGCTGACGGTTGTTTTTTTTTTTTTTAAGTCACACTGCAAATCCAGTTCTTAAAATTATGTCCAAATCCTGGGAAAGGAAGGCAGGCTACTTTTTTTTTTTTTGCCCTTATATAGACCCTAGAGGAGGTGTGTTTTGGGGATTTTTGTTTTATTTTGTTTTGTAATAGTCAAGGTAGCAGGATCTTGGCTTCAGTGATCTTTTATTGCTGGTCATTTGCTATGAAGCAGCTAAAATGATAGTATGGCAGATATGCATCTTACAACATTCATTTCCCTTTGAATATTACAATTTATCCATTCCATTGAAATGCCAAGGGGAACAGCTCCATTAAAAACAAGTCAGGATTCTAGAAGCATAAATCTAGAGCTGGAAGGGCCCTCACAAGTCTTAAAAATCTCTCTTTATTTTAAAAAAAATTTTTTTTGGGTTTTTTTTTTTTTTTACAGGGCCAATGAGGGTTAAGTGACTTGCCAGGGTCACACAGCTAGTAAGTGTCAAGTGTCTGAGGCTGGATTTGAACTCAGGTACTCCTGAATCCAGGGCCGGTGCTTTACCACTGCGCCATCTAGCTGCCCCCTCTTTATTTTTAACTATGCAGCATCGCAGGCCCAGAGAGGTGAAATCATTTGCCCAAAGTCACAGAGGTAGCAAGCATCAGAGGTGCGGTTCCAACCCAGAATCTTGTGGTCATCTTTGGTAGCATTTACTTTGAAAAGAGACCAAATGCAATTGTATCTACGAGCAGATGGTCCTATTTCCCTGTCAAAGCTTTCTAAAATTCATTAGAAAACATCACTGAAGTAGTCTAGTTAACATTCCCATAACTGAATCAGGATGCTCTCTCAATGGTATTGCATTTATTTACTGATGCCTTCACACATTGAAAAACCAAGACAAATCATTCCCCCCATTAAATTTAATAAGCTAAAGAAAAAAAACCTATATACACATCAGTATCAATGACACACAATTCATTTAAACACATCTCCGTGTAAATACTTTTGTTTAAAGTTTATGATTTTCCTTGCTATTTCTTAAAACCTCAGTAATTCAGGCCACTTTATTTTTTACTTTTTATTTTGGGAGAAGAGGATGGTTAGCCAAAGAAAAGGGCAGCTATCTGACTTGGGGGGGGGGGAGATCAGAATTTTAGAATATTGAGACATAATTCCATTACTTTTCCATTGACTACAGAAATGTAATTAAAAACAGCCATTAAACAGACAGGTACGGTTAATTAAAGGGAAAAAAACCGATTCTCCTTAGGCCTATATTAGATAATAATGTTATGCTACAAATTCTTTAAAATATAGGGACTAATTGCTGGACTGAAAAAGCATATTTGAATCCTTAAATGCCAAGGAAATATTAGTACTATATCTCCCTTAGTAACAATTAAGATCGCCAATATTCCTCAAAGAAAACATTTTCGCCCCTTTGCTGAACAAGAATAGGCATATCGTAGACCTGGAATGATCAGAAATTCTGGAAGACTGGTGTCTGAATTTTGCTAAGCAGGTAAGAAGTCCTTAATTCTCTCCATTTATGTCATTGTTTCTTTTTTCTCTTAAAGTCTATTACATAGCTTTGGGGGAGGGGAAAGTAGATTGATATATAAAGCCTTTATTAAATATGATCCTTGTTCCATCCCCCGTTCTCCCATTAAAAAAGAATGAAAATTCTTGTTAATTGATAATGAGCGCCACCCAGTTATCTCTAGGAAATGACCGGCCAATCATCAATGGACAAGTGAAAGCAGTTCTGGACTTGGAGTCAGGCAACGGCGTCTGAATTACAGATTTGTCATTTACTAACAGATCTCGGGCAAGTTCCAACTTCTCTGGGTTTCATTTTGCTCGTCTGTAAAATGGAGGTGGAGGGTGTTGGACTACATAACCCTTAAGACCCCTTCCAGCTCTGATATTATGAAGAGAGAGCGAGGAGGGGCCAATACTCACAAGAACAAAACTACAAGAACCAGACCGAGAGACACTCAGCTCTCTCCGTAGCAGAATAAAACCTTCTAGACGGGGAGAGAAAATGATGCTGCCCAAGCAAAACCTCGAACAACCCATTCTCCCTCCACGTATTCTTTAGGGAGGCGGGGTGGGGATGGGCTGGAGGGGGGTGTTTGTAGGAGGGGGAGAGGATAGGGGTTGGAGAGATGCGAGATGTGTGAAGATTCCTGTCAAGGACCACAATCAATGCTCCCTCTTTTTCTCCATTCTGACTCCCCCCTCGAGGAAGGACAGGCCCTGGCAGGAAATGGGCAAGTTGGGCAAGGGGGTGGGCGGCGAGGTTCTAGTCCTGGGGGCTTCCGACGCGCGGGCTGCAAACCTCTTCCGAATCAACCCCCTGTCACAGAACTTACTCATCATGGAAACTTCCACTCGGCACCGAGCCGGCCAAGATGCCAAATTACATTTCACACCAGGAGAGTCTGTCAACGACTGAGTTGGGGCTTCGGCGCTCCCGGACCCATTTCTTAAGAAAAGCAAGCCCCCTTCCGCCCTTTTCCTCACTCGGCGGCGGCGGCGCCCCTGCTCTGCCCGAGACCCGGTGCCCCTTTCCTCCTGCACCACGCAGAAGAGTCTCTCCGCGGCTCCTCCTCCCTCTCCTCCTCCTTGTCTTCCTCCCCCCTCCCCCCCTCCCCCCGCCCTCCTCCCAGTCTCCCGATCAGGAGCTCTAACACTGAGCCGGTGAAAGCAGCAGGTAATCCGGCGTGGGCTGGCTGCCTGCCCGTGCCCTCCCCTACAGCTAGCTGCTGCTGCCCGGGCCCCCAGAGGAACGGGCACGAGCGGGGGCGCCCGGCCCGTCCCGGGCCGGCTCGGGCTGCCCGGCTGCCCGCCCGCCCGCCCGCCCCCTCGCCGGTGGCCCGGCACAGTGTGCAGAGGGGGCGGTGTCGGTGCTGTTTACCAGCCTTTGGCCAAGGGAAGCCGGGCGCCGGGGCCGCCGTCTAAGAGTCTAAATAAAGGTCTCCTGGAGAAAGCGGGAGCCGAGAGGATTCCTGCAAAGTTAATGCCCTGCCAGGCCAATTCCCCCGGCTCCGAGGCTTTGTGTGCCCCCTCCTGCGGCTGCAGCCCCGGCTGGCCCCCGACATCCGGCCGGATCTGCGCCGTCCCGGCTACTTCGTATGTGTGTGGTCACTTACCTGGGGGCACCCAGGCAGCTCGAGGAAAGGACGCTCGCCCCGTGACTAGGGCACTTTCGTTAGCGTAGGAAGCAAGTTATTTGGAGAAGTGGGTCTTCTCTCCTGTCTGCTCTCCCAGCCCCGGGCAGACCCCGCCCCCGCTCCTTGCCCTCAGCTTGGGCTAGCCACCCCCGCCCCGGCCAGGTCCCGGGGTGCCGCTTACTCCAGAGTCAGAGTCCTTGTTCCCGATCGGTGCGTGCAAAGGAGTGCATGAATGTGATCGGGTGGATGTGTGTGTCTGCGCGTCTGTGACCTGGTTTCCCCTCGATCGCCTCCCAGCGCTGCACGGTTCAGCCTCACCCGGCTGCTGTGGCAGCGGTGGCGGCGGCGGCGGCGGGGGCAACGGGAGCCACAGCTACCTCCTTAGCCCCGCCAGGGGCGCAGCGAATGACACGCCCGCCCGCCAGCCCGCCGCACGCACCAGCGCCGCGTACCGCCCGCCGCCCGCTCCCGGACAGCTCCGGCGCCCGGCTCCCCACTGAGGGGAGGGAGAGGGGGAGGAGTGAGGGAGAGAAGGAGGGGCTCGTTCCACGCGACTCCCCCACTCCTGTACCACACCCTTCTCCACCCCCCCCCGGGCTGCTCTCCCCTGCACCCCTCGGGCACCCCCCCCCACAGGGACAGCAGGCAGGCCTCCCCGCCGCCCCCCCCCCAAGCCCTTAGTCCCTCCTAGGTGGGTGCCAGCGCCCCAGGGACTGGGCTGGAGGTGCTGCCAACAGGAAGGACTCCTCCAGTCCGAGCCATTCCCGGCTCCCAGCTCAACTACACCCCCCCACCCCTCAGCCTCGTGCCCACCCCCTCCTCCCTCCCTCCCGTTGGGCTCCTCAACATGTTTACAAGTGGCGATATTTCCACCCACCCGACTTTGCAGATCGCTTCTGGCTTAGGATCACAACGGGATTTGTGCGTCATGACTTGGGGAAGGGAAGGGCGGCTGCGGAGGGGGAGAGATACTGGGTGTTGTTGGTGGGGGTTGTCTATGGATCGGGGCGGCGGTGGGGGGCAAGTCGTGTACCGCGGGGCGCAGTGCCTACTGGCGCTCCACCGCCCCGGCCGCCGCCTCCTTCTCCTCCAACTCTTACATTACCCACGCGCAGCCACTTGTGGCTCGGGGGCCATCCCCGGGCCCTCCAGCTCCTCCCCGGGGCGGGACAGGAGGCCTTCTCTTTTCAGTCCCGTGGCGTCCCCTCACCTAGCCTAGAAACGGACCCTTTCTCTCCAAACATCCCCGAAGAGGGGATGGACGGGGGCAGCAGCCAGACCTCAGCCTGTCCTCAAGACGAGGTCGCTAGGGGGGCCTTTTTTTTTTTCTTTACCTAGGGCCCCTTACATACGACGTCCCCCACCTCCGGCCCAATAATTTGCGCTGAGAATGCCAGCACCAGACCCTTTAGGAAGGTCCGAGACCCAAGGGCAAATTTGCCAAACTAGCTGGAGTTTGTCTTGCTCCGGGCAATATCCCAAGGAGAGCAGAGAGGGGGCAGCTCCCCTACAATGGAATGCGGAGGGTCTGCCAAAGCAAAGGGAGCAGGCCGGGAGGCTCCGAAGTCTCGGCTGTAGGTGAGGGCAGGGTTTGGAGGTACCAAGGCTGAGCTCCAATAATGGCATCGGTCCTCCGGAGCTTCCCAGCATGAAGCGGTACTTTTAATAAAATTATATTGGGGGAAGGATTAACCAGTCTCGTACCTGGCAAATGCCTGTCCAGCGCAAGACTGGGGGGCGGGGGCGGGAGATGGAGTTGTTATAAAGAGAAAACATCCACTGCTCAGAAGAAGAGTCCAGTGTAATAAGGGAGACAGGATGCCCGTACAAAATTAAAATGGGAAAAGGTATATTCAGTCAATATACTGAATTTGCCCTGAATTGTTTGAATGACCATACACACGATCACCTGTCTGTCCGTCCGTCCGTCCGTCCGTCCATCCATCTATCCTTTGAAGGTGTGTGCGGAGACCATTGATTTCCCTGGCGTAGGAAACTCTCCTGTTCCCCAAACTTCATCGACATATACAGTTCCTTAACGCATCTGTAACAGACTTCAAATGCTGCCCCGGGCAGTTACTATCTCTTTGACCCTTGGGCAAGGCACTTGGCCTGTGCCTGCCTCAGTTTCCTCATCTGTAATATGGGCCCTGCCTTCCGGTTGTTTTGAGGATCAAATGAGATAACGTGTGCACTTTGCAAACCTAAAGGCAGTTTATCTAGGGTGGCAGAGTTGGTAGGCGCAGTCGTGCCAAACTTAAATAGAAACGGGGGCCTCTAATCTGTACATTAAGATCCTTGCGGGCCGCACATTGACTAAGTTTTAAAATGTGGTGTTGTCTGTCTTATTATCGCATTGTTTTTAATTTGTTCAATGTGTCCCGAAGACATTTCCTTCTGGTTCGGGCCGCACTCGGGCCACAGGCTGAGGACTCTGTTTTTGACCGATCAGCCCTAGGGGCACTGAGGTTAAGTGACTCGCCCAGGGTCGCAGTCAGTAAGTGGAGGAGGGGGAACTAGAAGCCACGTTTTTCCACAAGCCGGGTCCTCCATCCACCAAGGGAAATTGCCTCTCTGCGTATAAATCTATTTCACCTGATTACGCTGAGCTGCAGTCGGTGCCCCCAGGAGGCCTGAGAGGCACTCCCTCCCGGACAGCAAAGCTAACTCCCACGAGCACCAATAGAAATTCGGAAAGGACCCCCGCCCCCCCCCAGTCGGGACTGTGAAGGTTTCCGAAGGTTGTCCTAGGACGTGGATGGCAGCACCCTGAGCTCCCCTCGGGTACGGGTGGGGGTGGGGCCAAGGACTGAAAATGCTAAGAATCCTCAAGCCTGAGACAAGTTTGCATTCCCTCATCCCAAGAGAGGATCTCCACATTGGAGGGTGAGCATCGCAGCACTGCTTTGATACAGCCACAAGCTGGCTTCCTAGGCCTGGAGAAAAGCTGTCCAAGGGCCTTCTAACCGTCTGGCCCCCTGCTGGTGAGCGAGCTGCCCTAGAGAAACCACTGATCACAGCCCCTGGACAGAGGAGGACAAAGGCTCCGGCTTCTTGGGTGACGAGGACCGGGGGGGGGGGGGGCCCTTACCCTGACCTTTGTTTTGTTATTGTTGTTTTAAGGGCCTTTATTTACTGAACAGAATGTCTCTCATGTGAGATAGATTTTGATGGGAAGAGGAGGAATTTTTCCTCTAAAGGACTGAAAATCAGGCCCCCAAAGCCTGCTACTCTTCCTCTCTTTGTCCTCATGGATCTATCTTGGGACTTTATTCTGCCCTCGGGAGACAAAACCTTTTAAAAAATGAAATAGTCTGGTAATGAAACTGTTGATTTTCTTTGTTGAACTTAATTGATTTACTATGTGTCTCTGATCTCACTGTCTGTACACAGAAGTGTTGAAATAAACGGTAAATTGAAAAACACAAATAAATTACCTATAGTGCAATTCAATAGTTCAGAAGAAAATCATGGTTACAAAGGAGCATTATGATGTGTGACTACTTTTCTGGATTTTACCAAAAAATTTTTTTTTACTATTGTGAATATAAATTTATTAAAACCAAATGAACAAAACCCCAGACTTTGCTACAACTGAATGTCTGGGGCTAATCTTACTAGCTAATCGATGGGAAAGAATCCCTCCCATGGAAAAAGACCATTCTTTCTACTTGAACACAAAGAGAAGATGGAATTGTGGGGTTTTTTAAAGGACCTTTTTATAAAGACTTTACTGCACTAAATTGTGACTCATGATGTCAACTGTGGAGCAGGAGGGTGGCAGAGTGAAGGGAAGAAAGGCCTGGGAACGGAGACCTGGGTTGGACCCAAGCCACGACACTTGCTATGTGACCACAGACAAGTCACAACTTCTCCCCACCACAGTTTCATCATCTTCAAAGTGAAGATAATAACCTTCTGAGGGTGGTTTTGAGAATCAAATGAGATAATTGTCAAGTCATCGATTTTCTTCCTGACATTTCCTGCATTCATCCACTCAGCCAGTGCCCTGCTTCAGGGTCTCATCACTTTTTACCCAGACTATTTCACCTTCCTAGTCTCCTAACTGGTCTCCCTTTCTCCAATCCATCCGCCACACAGATGCTGAATTGATATTCTAAAAGCAAACAACATTTAACCTCTCTGTGGTATGTAAACCCCTTTAGAATCTGGCTCCAACCTATTTCTCTAGACTGATGTCACATTATGCCTCTTCATGTATTATGGACTAGCTAAACTAACCTTCCATCTCCAACCTCTGCCCAAGGCCTGGATCACCTTCCTTCCTCCCTTCCTCTTCTGGGAATCCACAGCTGCTCCCAAAACTCAGCCCAAGAAACACCCCTCCCTTTTCCCATTCCTTCACTTGTTTCTTCTTTGCCTCTATTTTGATTTACTGGTTGTCTTCCCTCCAATCCCCGGAGGTAACACCATGCTTGGCACATCTGTTTATTTTGACTGGCCCTCTGAATTCATTGGTGTGGGAACTAAACTGCTGGTAAGGCATTCTCCTCTACTAATGCAGATTGGCTCCTGCCCATAGAAGCCATACCTTCTAATCTTGGAGAGCAGAGCCCCCTGGGAGTCCTGAATGTGAGTCTTCTTAGGTAGTGCCCTCTCTAACCACCATGGGAGGCCTGTGCACATAGTAGGCAATCAATAAGTGCTTAGTGAAATGAATAATAAATCCCAACCTTAAAACACTCTCTGAATATTAGTTGTTATCTAAAATATAGTAAGATGGTGGTTAGTTAATGGATTTTCACAGCCAAGGAAACCTCATACTATACTCTCATCCGTCACCATTGGGAACTACATTTTTGGCTCTGTAGCTCACTGGGTTCAATGAAGCTGCCTGGTTATCAGAACAGAAAGCTGGCTTAATCGAGTATGTTATGGGATACTCCCTCATATGTTCCAGTATACAGTTATAATGGGTTCTAAGATACCCACGCAAGTAGTCAGTGCTGCCAAGATCCCAGGGTATCGGCAGGCCCCTGACTCTCAAAGGAAAGGCAAGTAAGAGTTCAGGAGGGGGTTAGGGTATGGATAAGATCATCTGGTTCCTCCAGAGAACTCCTGTACTTTACTAGTGGTAATTACCCGGTAGAGACCAGCATGATGAGAGTTCCCCATCAAGCTTGATTAATGGTGTTGCTAGCTCCTTCTAAGAACGATGTCCTTGGACTGGCTGCAGAGTGGGAAGTGGGAAAGAAGTGGGGCTGGTGAGACTGACTGGTCTTTTCCCACCCTGGAGGATTATGCTTTCTGCTATGTATTCTGGGTAGGGAGCTACCTTTCTTAGGCACACGAAGCTAGGCCCCCATGACCTCATCATCCTCTCCATGTTGTGTCGCATTGTGTCGTGTCATTTTCGGTCTTGTGTGTGTGTTATTTCCTCTGGATTGCCTTTCTTACGCTAACAGACCTGACATGCAAATTATCAGGAGGCCACGAGCCATGTGTGAGAGAGTCACAATCTCTCAGGGCCTCAACTTCTTTAGATAAGGGTGATAAAATTACATCCTGTCTGAGATCGCAGACTTTTAGGATGGGATAAAACAGATAGTCTAACCACCTTGCTTTATAGGTGAGGAAACTGAGGCCCATGGGGGATGTGGAACAATTGATCCATGATTATACAGTTAGTTAACCAAAAAGCTAGGACTCCAGCCCAAGTGTTCAAACTCCCCAGCCTAGAACTCTTCCCTTTTTGCCACTACTGTTTCCCATATAGACACAACAATCCATCTAACCCCCCTATGCCTCTGCACGTAGTCCTTTGATCTCTAGCTCAGAGAATGCCTAGTTTCCCTCAAAGCACATCTCCTTATGTGAGGTTTTCTCTTTTTCTTGGAGTTGTCAGGATGTGCATACGCATGGTATAAATGCAACATCACTGGTGTTCCATAATTCACTCAGGATTTTGCCCAGGGGCAATATCCTGAACCCTCAAGTCCATGTATTCCCCACTTATATTGCTATATGGAGTTTATATAAGACAAAAATTCAGTAGTATAATCATAATAGGCAGAGCTCCCAGTTGAAACAAATTTCTAATATTCAGGCAGAAGCCTGGCTCTCTGCCCTAATTTAAATTTATGGTGGTCTCTAGCTAATCCCTGTTCTCTTTATGTTTGAGGTAAAAATCAAGGTACAGGAAATGTTAAAGTAAAAGAAGTGAGCAGAGTATATTTCAGTGTCTGTTATGGGACACACACAGGGAAGGGGAGTTAGAAGAATAGATTAAAAAAAAAAAACTTCCTTTAGTCCTTAAAGAGGCTGGTAGAACCAGTGGCTTCCACCCAATTCTGAACGAAGATTCCTGGGGGGAGGACTGGGAGAAGGGGAGGGGGGAGGATTACTAGCCTTCGATGTTTTCCTTTCAATCTCTCCTGTCACTTACTGCGCCTATGCCACGAATTCTTTCCTTATGAATCTGAAGTTAATTCTCCCTCTGTCCCTGAGTGAGGAGGGGGAGGGAAGCTGTTTCCTATTGCTGTTGCTACTCATTTCTTGAGGTCCACCTTCCTCCTTTTGATTTACATGTCCTTTTGAGAGCTCTGGGGGATGATTCAATTTTGCCTTCCAAATCAAATATCCCAGTCATCTCCAATACTTCTCAGGCCAAAGAGGAGGAATGCTTGTCCCTCTGAAATGCAAATCCCGGATGCCAGTTGGTCCACCAACCCCTAGGACGCTCACGTACGTGTGACCATGTATCCTCCCTCTGATCAGGGATTGCAGTACGGTTTCTTTGGCATTTAATACATATTTGTTGATTGGCCGAGTTGAAATGAACCACTAATTGCTTTCATTGAAATGAAAGGCTAAATAAGCCAATTCTTTTCAAGTTAATGGAGCTTCCCAAAGTGACTCTTTAATAGCTTGGGGGCAGTTTATCTAACCCTGGACTCAGATATGGCTAAAAAAGACTTTCTCTTTAGAAGAAAGTTGTTAAATGCATACAACAGATGCTCATTATGGCCAATCATAAATGTAATATAGTGTTTTAGTCTGGGTGGAAATAGACTGCCAGAATGTTAATTCTGTTTTCTCCCCCATAGTGCCTGAGCAGAGATGATTGAACAGCAAGCTCTCAGTAAATGCTTGTTGATTAGATGAGTTCCCAACATTCCTACTACTAGCATGATAGATTCTGATAATGAAAGGACTTTAGCGGTCCCTCTTATTTTAAAGGTGAGAAAACTGAGGTCCTAAAAGATTAAGTGACTTGTTCAAGTTGGTAAAAGCTCAGATTTGGACCAAAGTCTTCTGATGCTAAAGCCAATTCTCATCCACTGTGCCCTTGCCATGATACTCTGTTTAAACAAAGTCTAGTCTGAACTTCTAAGTATCATCCAAGCCTGGGTGGAAAGACGTGAAGGACACCATCACTCCAAACAACATTTGCAGTTAGAAACCATTAAATACCAGTTAAGTCATATCAAGCTTCTTTGTATGAGGATGGAGAAAATGGGGAGTGGTGATGGTCTGGGCAAAGATGGGAAAATAATTGTTTCAAGTCATTTTAATTTCCAACTGCTTGGAAGATGACTCATTTGGGGTCTGATTCAATTGATAACTGAACTGTATTAACCAATGTTTCTTGGGAAGATCCCAAAGTACCATGAGCCATTAAATTCTCAGATGACCACAAAATGGCATCTTCAATGGCTCAACTTCATGTTACCAAAACATGTCAATTAAGTGTACCTAACCGTCCCCTAACCCCAACAAAATTCTGGCTCTTTAAAAGCCAAATGTTTATACTCATACATGAATGGGAGAGTAAATACAAAAGTCCCATGAGAATAAAGTAGAAGCATTTTTTTTTTCAAGTGAAGGATGAAAGAAAAAAAAAGTGAATCCTACTTTTAGTCACCAGATCCCATTTACATATTTAGATGTTACCACACATCAAATGTGTTTATGATTATTTACAATTCTTAGATCCTTAAAATACCTGGAGCTGATATGAGTCAGAGCTAGAGTGATAGTCTTAACTTCCATTTTACTTGGCTATTGTCAGCTTAGAAGAAAGTTTCAATTTTAGCTTGCTATAAAAGGGATTGATACCTCCTGTTTTCTTTTTTTAAATAAACATTTTTATTGAAAATTTTGAGTTCCAAATTCTATTCCCACTCCCCCCTTCCCCCACTCCTCCCCCCCCCTTGAGGTGACAAACAATCAGATACAGGTTATACATGTGCAATTATGTAAAACATTTCCATATTAGCCATTTTGTAAAAGAGGACTTGAATAAAAGAAAAAGAATGAAAGGAAGTGAAAAATAGCATGCTTCAGACTGTATTCAATCAATATCAGTTCTTTCTCTGGAAGCAGAGAGTATGCTCCATTATTAGTACTTTGGGATTGTCTTGGATCACTGTATTGCTGAGAACAGTTAAGCCATTCACAGTTCTTCATCAAACACTACTGCCATCACTATGCAAAATGTTCTCCTGGTTCTGCTCACTCCATTGTACATCAGTTCATAGAAATCTTTCCAGGACTTTCTGAAATCATCCTGCTTGTCATTTATTATAGCACAATAATATTCCATCACCATCATACGCCACAACTTGTTTAGCAATTCCCCAATTGATTAGCATCTTTTGATTTCTAATTCATAGGCACCATAAAAAAGAGCTGCTATAAATTCTTTTGTACAAATAGGTCTTTTTCTCTCTTTTTTGGAATGTCTTTGGGGGATAAACCTAGCAGTGGTACTGCTGGATCAAAGAGTATGCACAGTTGTGTGGTTTTTGTTGTTGTTGTTGTTGTTGTTGTTTTGTTTTGCAGGGCAATGAGGGTTAAGTGACTTGCCCAGGGTCACGAAGCTATTAAGTGTCAAGTGTATGAGGCTGGATTTGAACTCAGGTCCTCCTGAATCCAGGGCTGGTGCTTTATCCACTGCACCACCTAGCTGCCCTTGTGTGCACAGTTTTATACCCTTTTGGGCATAGTTCCAAATTGCTCCCCAGAATGATTGGATGAGTTCATAGCTACACCAACAATGAATGAGCATCAGTTTTCCCACATCCTCTCCAACATCCAACATTTTCCTTTTTTTGTTATATTAGCCACTATGAGAGGTGTCAGGTGGTACCTCAGAGTTGCTTCAATTTGCATTTCTCTGATCAATAGTGATTTAGAGCATTTTTTTCATATGACTATGGATAGCTTTGATTTCTTTGTCTGAAAACTGCCTGTTAATATCCTTTGACCTTTACCAATTGGGGGATGATTTGTATTTTTATAAATTTGACTCAGTTTTCCATATATTTGAGAAATGAGGCCTTTATCAGAGAAACTAGTTGCAAAAATTCTTTCCCAGTTTTCTGCTTTCCTTATATAATTTTGGTTTCATTGGTTTTGTTTCTGCAAAAGCTTTTTAATTTCATATAATTAAAGTTATCTATTTTATGTTTTATAATGCTCTCTATATCTTCTTTGGCCCCACATTCTTCCACTGGCCATAAATCTGACAGATAAACTATTCCACGCTCTCATAATTTACTTATGGATACCTCTTATTTTCATTCATAAACTCACGTCATCTAGGTAGTGCTGCAGTGGATAGAGTGCTGGGCCTGGAGTCAGAAAGACTCATCTTCCTGAGTTCCAATTTGGCCTCAGACACTTACTAGCTGTGTGACCCTGGGCAAGTCACTTAACCCTGTCTGCCTCAGTTTCCTCATCTGTAAAATGAACTGGAAAAGGAAATGGCAAACCACTCCAGGATCTTTGCCAAGAGAACCCCTAATGTGATCACAAAGAGTCAAATATGACTGATACGACTCAACAACATAATACATTCACTTCAATTTGAACCTAAATGTTAAGGAGGTATATATTTATGAAAGGCTGTGAATTTTATATAAAGCAAGTTTCCAAAACACTTTCCAAAGGATTACTAAAAGTCATTATGCACAGATTATAAACAAAACAAACAAAAAAGGTCACCTTCGTGTAAGAACATAAAAAAAAAAAGATTCCTCAAACTCTCCCTGATCCCCCTCCGTGCCAACATGTTCTCTTTCCTCCAATCATCTGGCACTGACACCTTCTATCTCTACTCTGGGAGAATGTAACTTCTTTGGGGCAGGTGATTATTATTTGTGTCTTTGTATTCCCAATACTCAGAACATTGGAAAGCATAGTTAGCACTTAATAAATGCTCATTGAATTAACTGAGTCGTGACTGAACTATAAAGGGAAACAAGGTTCTGACTCCCACCCCATGTAGATTTGAAGTAATATAGTCAGTCCATTGTGTTTTACATATATGTGTAGTCTTGAATGAATATATACTACCTTCTGTGTGTGTGTGTGTGTGTGTGTGTGTACATACACACATACAGAATTGTTTAGGGCATGCATAGGGATTTCTCAATTGGGAAACCAAGTACTTCTGCTAACGAAGGTTACCAGTTTCTTTGCAAGTTATGGTCTTAGATAGTAGCCTTGAGCACAGAGGTTAAATGACTATCCATTAGTTGGTCAATAAGCACTTATTAACTACCTACTATATACCAGGATCTGTGACAAGCTCTGAAGATACAAAGAAATCAGCTAAGGGTCACACAGCCAAGTGTGTGTCAGAGGAAGGCACTGAATTTAAGTCTTCCTGGCTCCAAGGACTTTGCTAGGAATTCTATTTTTTACACTGACTTGCTGTGTGACCATGGGCAAGTCACGATCTCTCTGAACCTCAAGGTTCATATGTGTAAAAAAATGGGGATATTAATCTCTACAATACCTTCCTCCCAGGGTTGTTGAAAAGTCCCTATAAAACAACAGCCATAAAACAATGTGTATACTTTCAAGATCTACATAAAGGGAAGACTCCTTCCTGAGTTCAAATCCGGTTTCAGACACGTACAAGCTGTGTGACCCTGGGCAAGTCACTTCAGCCTGTTTGCCTCAGTTACCTCATCTGTAAAATGGGCCTGAGAAGGAAATGGCAAACACTCTGCCAAATGGACACAAAGAGTTGGAAGTCGGACGTGACTGAAATGACTCAACAACAACAAATGTCAATGAGAGACTTGGGATTGCTGAAACTACTTTGACCTTCAAACACCCAGACTTACTTACCAGGTCCTTTGTGAATCATCAAAAGCCATTAGTTTTTTTCTTTTTACTGTCCTGCAGATGAGGTGACACATTTCCTACTCCCTTAGTAGGGCATGTACTTTGAGATTTTTTTGGTCCCCTCTCCCCAGTGGTCATTTGCATTTTCCACTGGCTGGTTTTTAATTTCTTCCCCATCCCTGGGCAGGGAGCATTTTCTAACTTGCCTATGAGGGCACTGGTGATCTGATTTACTTGGAGCAGTTAGAGCTGGTAGATGACCTTCCAGCTGCCCATGCAGGTCACCTAGATCCTGGCCTGTCCACTTTCTGGGCTTGGACTGAGGGTTCAGTTCTGTGGTGGCAGGGCTGAGAGGGGAAGGCTAACTCTTCTTCAGTGGGTTCAGCTATCCAACCCTCCCCAGTCCTTCTTGTGGCTAATGACATACACAAGCAAGATTGCTGACTTGGGCAAGGCATGCCATGGATAGCCCCAAAGGGGAGTAAAGCCATGTGAACCTATCTCCAAGCAAGTGAGAATCCCCCCAAGAAGCTTTCATCCTCCTGAGGAGATTCTCACTTCCCCTCTTGGACTTGGTACTGAAACCAGCCAATCTTAATTAGCCAGTTCACAGAAATTTACTTTTTTATTTGGAATAATGTGAGACTAGTTATCAAGCTAATTAGATTTTTAGAACTCACAATCTCTCTTCTGAGTATGGAACTAAGGGAGACCCCAAGCCGAAAGGTCTCATAGCAACTAGAATATTCACACATTTTTGTAGCAGCAAAAAACTGGAAAGAAAGGGACTGTTCATTGACTGGGGAAGGACCAAAGAAAAGATGTGAAATGACTACAATGGGAGACTATTTTATTCAGTAAGATGGATAAACACGAGGGGTTCAGAGGAATAGGATGCACACTGAAGGATGTGAACCAGGAGAAACTCATGTGCTGGAACGGTACTAATGAAGATGAAAATACCACAACAAAATAGCTCAATCCACATTAAAGACAATGATGGATCTCTGTCCCTGAGGAGAGATGATGAAACAGACCCCTGCCCAATTTCTTAGTAGGGTAAGGGGGGCATTGAGCTGGAGAGAGGTAGAGATTATAGATGCCAAGATGACTATTGCTGTGTTTGCTGATGGTTGATCGTCACCCATATCATCATGTCAGTTACTGTCTGCTTTGTTTTAGGGGAGGATTCCATGGAGGAAGAGAAGGCAAGGGAAGGGAATAAGGAAAGGAAGAAGGGAGAAGGAAAAGAGAAAATAGGCGAGGGTGGGAAAGATGGAGGGAGAGAAGAAAGGAAGGGAGAGAGGAAAGGAAGGAGGAAGGAACAGGAGAAGGGAGGGAGGGAGGAAGAAAGAGGAAAGGAAAGAGGGAGAGAAGGAAGGATAGAGGGAGAGAGGAAAAGAAGGAGGGAGAAAAGGAAAGAGAGAGAAAAGGAGGGAGAGAGGAAAGAAAGGAGGGAGGTCGGCAAGAAGGAAGGGAGGAAGGAAGAGAGGCGGGGAACAAGATGGGGAGGCAAGAGAGAGGAAGGAAATGCGCTTTCTGTTTGAATGAACTTAATCAATCAAATTGGGAATAGGAGAGGAATTCCAGCCCAAATTGATCATCATTTTGAACAATAATGATAAAACTGTATTGGAATACTACCCCCCATCTAACCCCTTGCATATCTCCTCATGGACTAGCCAATGAACAATTCACCTTATGTAAGTTAGAGAAGACACAGAGGATTGGAAGACACATGCTAAGCAAACTTGTGGGAAAGGGAGGTTTTAAATCGGGACATTCACAGGCCACTCCCAAATGCTTGGGCTGGTGCAACACCTTCAAAGAGGCCCACATTGCTCCACTTCCTTAAGGTTTCAGGAGTCCTGGAAAGATTCCAGACCATTTCTGATTTGCTACCACCCTGAAAGAATGTTCTGTATCTAGAAGAAACAAGGGCTCATCATCGGCTGCTTCAAGCACCCACGTTGGAAAATACAGCACAATATTTCTTGGTGATTGGAGGGTTTCATAGCAGTCTTGGCCAGGACTGCACTCTTAGGCTTGCTTCATTGCAGGCCACATGAACAATCTGGCCAAATCCCCATGGGTCAAATAACATACTACCATGTCACACTGCATGTAGGCTCAGGCATAAGACTGAATATGGGGGATTGACCATTTCATGGAGAAATCAAAAGAACTAGGCAGTGGCTTTTTTTTAAAAGCAGCAGAATGTAGGTTCCCTGTGGGCAGAGCTTGTTTTGGTTTTTATTTTGCATCCCCAGGATCTATCACATAGTAGGTTCTGAATAATGCCTCCTAAATTAAATTAAATCAGTCAATTAATTTAAAAGTCTTTACTAAGTACCCATTGACTACCTAATACCCTACCGGGTGTTGGGCATTTTCTTTTTGGCCGGGCAACGAGGGTTAAGTGACTTGCCCAGGGTCACACAACTTGTTAAGTGTCAAGTGTCTGAGGCTGGATTTGAACTCAGGTCCTCCTGAATCCAGGGCCGGTGCTTTATCCAGTGCTCCATCTAGCTGCCCCCGGGCATTTCTTTTTTCTTTTTTTTTTTTTTGTAGGCAATGGGGGTTAAGTGACTTGCCCAGGGTCACACAGCTAGTAACTGTCAAGTGTCTGAGGCCGGATTTGAACTTAGGTACTCCTGAATTCAGGGCCGGTGCTTTAACCACTGTGCCATCTAGCTGCCCCCGGGCATTTCTTTAATGAAATTCAGTAAGCTTAATAAATAAGCACCCACTACTATTTGTCAGATACTGGGGACATAATGCAAAAAACAAGACTACCTTCCCACAAGGACCTTATGTACTCCTGGGGGTGGATATTTCTATCATCTGTTTCAGCATTTGTGGTTCGCTGATCTCCACTGGATTTTAAACAATGACAGAATCAATCAATGAATTGAAAGACATTTATTAAGCACTTACTAAATACCAGGCACTGTAATAAGGATTAGATTACCAAGAAAGTCAGTAACAATATCTTCCCTTAAGTAACTTATATTCAAACACTGAACATAAACATCATCTAAATAGTTTTTTGTTGTTATTTAGTCTTTTCAGAAGTGCCTGATTCTCTGTGACCCCACTTGGGGTTTTCTTGGCAATAACACTGCAGTGGTTGGCTATTTTCTTCTCCAGCTCATTTGACAGATGAGGACACTGAGGCAAGCAGGGTTAAGTGACTTGTCCAAGGTCACACAGCTAGTAAGTGTCTGAGGCCAGATTTGAACTCAGGAATATGAGTTTCCTGACTCCAGGCTGTACATACAAGATTTATACAGAATAGATGGATGATAACATTAGGTGGCATGACTTTAGCATATAGGGAACCAGAAGAGGCCTCCTGCAGAGGATGGGATTTGAGCTAAGTTTTGAAAGAAGCCAGAGATTCCAAGAAGCAGAGGTAAGAAGGGATTGAATTCCAGGCCCAGGGGACACAGCCATTGCAAAAGCATGGAGATGGGAGATGGGATGTTGTATCTGAGGAACAGTAAATTGCTTAGTCTGGCTAGATCACAGAAGGCATGGATGGTTGTAAAGCGTAGGAAGATGAACAGTTGGAAGGAGTCAGGTTGGGAAGAGTTCTAAATGCCAAACAAAGCACTTTCTATTTTATCCTGCTGGGTACAGGAAGTCACAGGAGTTTTTTCAAGGAGGAGAGGTTTGTGAGGGAGGGGATGACACTGTCTTAACTACACTTTCGATAATATGCCATATGCAGCTCTGGAAAGGACCAGGACCCAAGGAAGGGAGTAGAGCTGGATACATCCACAGGCTGTTTGCTTCTGAACTTTAGATATGAGAAATGGCCTCCATTTGTGAAAACATCAATTGTTTCATTTTGTTCTATCCCATCCCCATTGTCATTCTGAATGATTTTGCAACAATGAAATACTTCTATGAAGTTGATATGACAATAGATCATAGATCTTAATGAGATCTAACAGATCTTAATAACAACAACAAATATATACATACATATATAATACATACATACATGCATACCTACATATATTATACACACACATATATATGTATATATATTGCATTTTGCAAACTTTAGAGCCTTCAACATGTGTTTACTTTCTGAAGTTTAAGATCACACTTAATTGCAGTCAGGAAAAGAAAGACCAAATTTTGAGACTATTGTTTTGTAATACTTTCCTAATATAATGTTAAAGTTATGTATATTATATAACAAGACTAGTTGGCATCAAGTAACAAACTAATGTGATTTATTATAGGAGAGGTGACCTAAGAAAAGACTTAGAACTTGTACTTTAGAAATATTTCTTAGTCATTAAAATGATATAGCTTTTAGGATCCAAGGCAATAATAACACTCTGTTGAGTAAGGCCTCTTAATGAGGGCTCAGTTCTTGTATAATAATGTACTATAGGCAAAGGTTTCTTTTAATTTTAAATAGTCCTTCGAGTTACTGATCTGTAGGTATACCCTTCTCTTGTCCCCACTGGGTTCCCGCTTCCTGGTGATTGATGTTCAAACCAAACTATGCGTATTTTCAAATTTCAAATGGTCTCAATTCTTTAGTTGACATCAATACTGAAGACATAATTCTTGGCCAGCTCACTTAGCATCTCTGTAGAGGTGAGGAGTAGGGGCTAAAGGTGTAGAGCACTGAGTATAATATCACACTTTTTTGTTCTGTTGGTTAGGGGTTTTTTTGTTTGTTTTATTTTGGGTTTGTTTGTTTGTTTTTTGGTGAGACAATAGGGGTTAAGTGACTTGCCCAGGGCCACACAGCTAGTAAGTGTCAAGTGTCTGAGGCCGGATTTGAACTCAGGTCCTCCTGACTCCAGGGCCGGCGCTCTATCCACTGCAGCGCCCCCTGTTGGTTAGTTTTGATGAACTACTTTTACTTCTTATTCTTCATTATAACAGGTGACTCTCTTGGAGAAGAGGGAAACATTACTAAGTGTAGGTGCTGGGGAGCAATAAAATGTAGGAAGTCATTAAATCGGTGTCATTATTACTATTATTATTATTTATAAAACACAACAGAAACCTGAGTTTTCATCACTGGTAAATGATTCCTTTTCAGGTGGGGAGCCGGGAGTACCGGCAGCCGTATACTCCAGTCCTCTTGTAGCAAAATTGAGAAAAAGAATGGAGTTTGTAAATGTCTCCTGTTTCTATCATGAGTTCTAGCTATCTTAATCTACAAGATGAACTAGTTTGATCAAAACCTTTCCCTGCTCTCCCTCGAAGAGAAATAAAAATCCATCCAGTTCAATAAACATCTAGCAGTCAATCAACAAGCATCTATCGCATGACTATTACGTCCCAGGACCTGTGGTAGGCACTGGTGATCACAACGATGACAACAACAGCAAAACCTAACTACATGGCAGTAGTTGTTGTAGGCCTTGGAGATTTGAAAGCAAGACATATGGTAATCTCTGCCTCTTAGGGAAAAGAAAAGCCAAATGGGAAAATAAGGATTTGATTATAAATGTCCCGGTGTCTACCCATATGGCCCAAGGACTATGAATGTGCCCATCATGAATCAATGGGAAGGTTGCCACATGCAGCATCTTCCAATACCTCCAGGATCATTAAGATGGTGCCAGTTCTCTCTTGATCAACAGAGAGCTCAATAATCGAGTAGATAGATTCATAGTCATCGTGGAAAAAATGTTCAGGTCTTCTCAGCCAATCTGGCAATGGGTTCGCTTCCACTAACTTATTAAGGCTGAGCTTAAAGACAATATACAATTTGTCACCAGGCAGGCACTTGAAGCTTTTCTTGGCCTGATGGAGGTTTTATTTTGGTGTTTTCTTCTGCCATCGCCTTTGAGAATTCAGGGCCACCTTCAGGCCACATCAGTGTGGAATATTAGTGGACAATGGTATAAACTTGAAAACAGTGGATCTTACTAATTATTCATCATTCAGTGTTCTGTTATTTAGCACTTGAATGGCCACTAAAATTTAAAGCAAAAACACTGGAAACTAAGGAAGCACATATCAGTTGGGGAATGGATGAACAAATTATGATATATAAATATAATGGAAGAATATTACATCATAAGAAAAGATGAATGGTTTTCAAGAAACCTGAAAAGACACATTAACTAATGTATAGTGAAGTGAGTAGAACCAGAACAATTTCTACCATATCAATTTTGTAATAACACTGAAGGACTTTAAAACTAATTAGTGCAATGACCAACTACAACTCCAGAGAACTGATAAAGCAGATTACTCACCTCCTAATTGAGAGGTGATGGACTAAGGCTACAGAATGAGATACACATTTTTAGATATTTGTTTTGCTTGATTATGCATATTTGTTACAAATATTTGTGTTTCCTTTTTTCTTTTTTTCAGTTTGAATATGGGAGAAATGCGAGGGAGACAAAATGCATGCTAATTAGAACAAAAATTCAAAAAATTTAATGAAGAGATTTAACAAATAGAAAATATTAAAGGTGATATTCCCCAGAGAAAATAAAAATATATAATAATATTATATATCTATAATCTCACCGGGATCCCTCCTGTGTATTTTTACTGAGGATGAACTAAGGCAGGTATGTTTTCCAATCCAATCCTCTTTCTCCTGCTGCATCCATCTTTCAGTTAATAGAAATATTACAATCTATAAACAATACATCTCTTCAGAATGTGTTTGGTTCAAAATAGCTTCATCAGGCTAAAGGGGCTGTGGGGAAAATGTGATAGATATCATTAAAAGGCCTGGTGCCCCTGTTTCTATTGCTGGGGCCTTGGGAGACATCCCCTCTCAGCCATTTTTCTTGACCTTTCCTACTCCAAGTATCTGTGCTCTCTCTCCTTCTAACCTGTGTGAACTCAGACAAATCAATTAGATTATAAGCTTCTTGAGGGCAGGTACTATCTTTTTCCTGGCACACAACAGGAGTTTAATAAATGTTTATTGACTGACTTCATCTCTGTGCCTCAGTTTCCTCATTTGTAAAACAAGGAGTCTGAATTCAACAGTCTTTAATGTCCCTTCAAGCTTTAAATCTATGATTTTATGACTTGTATTTAACCTTGCACAGTGCTTGGCATATAGTAGGGATTTAATAAATGCTTAATGCTTTGAATATCCGATGTAGTTTTTTCAATTTCTGACACAGATTTTCTGTTGCAAACTTGCCCTAATGGGTAATGGAGTAGTAATTGCTTAGGAAGACAAATAAGAAATCTCAAGAGTTCCCAGAAACTAGTGAGATGTCTTCATCACCTGGTAGCCAGGGTGGAAGACAATGGCAGATCAGACGCTTGTCTGTGATGAGAGAGACATCCTGGGGGGCCCTGCACAGCTTACTTCAGAAGTCACCGCAGAAGGAAGGTTCGTAAAATGCTCGGAAGGATTGATTTTGCCTTTGCTCTGAACTTCTTTCTATTTAAAGTAAGTCGCAGTTTCTTGCTTCCTGTCTGTCATTATGCTGTCTCCATGGCAATAGCAAACGCCAGCCGAAGGCCTGGAGATATACACAGACTGTGCCCTGCTCCCCAGTAGGCTGGTAATCACACTGAATCGAATACCCTGTTATGACAGTGCGGAAAATATTCCGTCATACGATTCTACTTTGTGCCTGCTTGCAGAAAGCATTGTGTATGTCAGTCAGCAGATGAGGGATTTCAGGGAAATAAGGAGCAGCGCCCACACAAACACGAAAGGCTGAGGAGAATGGATGGGGGAGGTACAATTCAAATAATAGGAAGGTTGCCCCACTTGTGTGGGCATATCTAGCTTCCAGTCACTGTAAGGTTCGGAAAACGGCTGGAAAACAGAAAGGGGGGAAGCCCCGGAACATCCACAACAGCCTCCAGAGAGAACTAACCTTCCCCCAGAAGAGGTGACTCAGTACCTATGCACTTTAATTTTGCACATATGTCTTAACAGATACAGTGTTCTGGGGTCTCATTCTACAGCCGATAGGCAATTCAGGCCAAATGATAGCAATGACACTGGGGTGGACAATTCATCTCAACAAGTTGGCAAAAGTGTTAGACTTCTATATCACCTGTGGGTGTCAATAAGGCACAAGAGGAAAGATTAAGTAGGACATGGAATATCTAATAATCTATCAAGTGACAAACGTGCATTTAAGCACCTATTACATATGATAGACATTAGGGAGATGGTTAAAAATGAAATTGTCTCTTCCCCCAAGGACTTTACGTTTTCCTGGGTAAATGCCACCTGAGGAGGCAACAAAAACTAAAAAGCAGATTATTGTGTTGTATATTATACTCTGTAATACAGAACACAGTGGCCATTTGCTCTTTGTTCTATAAGAGGACCGTGACATTGGGAGGTGTCATGACTTGTAGTGAATTGGATTTAAGTGAGGGAGGGCTGTGCAAAGTCACCAACCTCCCTCTCTCCTCCAGAGCATCTGAGTCCAGTGACAAGATATACATCATGGCCTTGGTTGTTTTTTTGTTTTAAAGGCAATTGGGGTTAAGTGACTTGACCAGGGCCACACAGCTAGTAAGTGTATGCGATGAGATTTGAACTCAGGTCCTCTTGATTCCAGAGCCAGGGCTCTATCCACTGTGCCATCTAGCTGCCCCATAAAACAGAAATGAATGCTTATAAATATAGCATATACAGTGTTATATTCAGAATACATTAATGGATACTTACAATAATCCTTAGGAATCAGAAAAATTATTTTAGATTATGCTCAATATCTTCTTTTTAAAAAGCGAGGGAAATTTGTAACATTGTAGAAAGATTTCTATCAAGGAAATCCTGAGGGAGCTTGGGGCAATGGGTAAAGTGCCAGAGTTGTAATCAGCAAGATACAAGTTCAAATGCTGCCTCTGATACTTATTAGCTGTGTGAGCCTGGGCAAGTTACCTAAGTATTCTGGGTCTCCAATTCTTTATCTGTAAAATGGGATAATAATAGAGCCTAATTCACAGGGTTGTTGTGAACCCCAAATGAGAAAGTTTGTAAATGCTAGTTGTTGTTGTTAATTACTATTATCAGTCAGCTAGGTGGCTCAGTAGATAGAGCACTGGGTCTGAAGTAAGGAAGACCCGAATTCAAATCTGGCCTCAGACACTAGCTATGTGGCCCTGGGCAAGTCATTTAACCTTGTTTGCCTCAGTTTCCTCACCTGTAAACTGATCTGGAGAAGGAAATGGCAAGCCCCTCCAGTATCTGGCAAGGAAACCTTCATCATCATCAGAAAAGGTTAAATTAAAGCACTGACCTTTGAAGAAGTGGACATCATGATCTGCATGATTTGTTCCTGTTCATTTAATTGGGGGGGGGGGAGGGCAATGAGGGTTAAGTGACTTGCCCAGGGTCACACAGCTAGTAAGTGTCAAGTATCTGAGGCTGGATTTGAACTCAGGTCCTCCTGACTCCAGGGCCAGTGCTCTATCCACTGTGCCACCTAGCTACCCTAGTTCACATTCATTTAAGAAACATCTTATAGATTCCTGGGATGTAGACCTGGAAAGAAACTTATGGGCCATCCAACCCATTCCTTCATTTTATAGCTGAGGCAACAAATCCAGGGAAGTGATGATGAAGATCAGTGCAGGGATGGAAACCCAAGTCCAGAGTTCTACTGGCTAAGTGAGGTGTCACTACCCTATACTAGAAGGGTCAGAGGGTCACAGAGGGTCAGAGGTAGCAAAGGTGTAGTAGACAGAGGACTGAATTGGGGTTTAATGGAATGTGGAATAAATCATATAATCAATGAATGAATCCATGTATTTCCAATTCCTGGGCAACCCCCCCCCCCAAGAATCCTCTTCCTGATCTGTTGCCTATTCAAACTGGTTTGTGGCTATTCCAGGCATGTAACATTTCATCCCATGCCTCTCCATTTTCAGCTCATTGACTTTGCACAATATTCCATGTTGGAATGCTCCTAGCATCCTTCAAAATTCAGCCCAGGTCCCACCCTTTATCCAAGGCTTCCCCAATCCCTCCAGTTAGGGCTGGCTCCCTCTGGATATTTTTTATAAATTTGCTTTTACTCATCTGTGGATACATCAGATTCCTCAGCAGAACGTAAGGTGCATGAAGGCAAGGACTGTTTCACACTTTTTCTAATTCTTAACATTTATCTCAGTGCTTTGCCAGACATACTTCCAGGGTACTTAACAAATATTTAAGCACCTGCCAGAGTACTCAATAAATACCCTCATATAATCTTAAAAGGAAGACCCAAGCTCATATTCAGCCTCAGACACTTAGTAGCTATATGACTTTGACCAAGTCACTTAACCTCTGCCTCAGTTTCCTCATCTATAAAATGAGGATAATAAGAACACCCAACTCCAATGATTGCTGGGAAGATCAAATTAAATAATATTTGCAAAGTATTTTGCCAGCCTTAAAATACTATATAAAATTATTATTGTTGCTGTTATTATTATTATTAATAATACCAAATTGTGAATTCAACTTAATTCAACAAACATTTAGCTTGGCTCATATACTTGCTAGTTGGATGACCTTGGGTAAGTAATTAAACCTTTCCAGACTTCAGTTTCCTCATTTGTAAAAGGAACGGTTGAGAGGTTATCATGGTACAGTGGAAAGAATGTTGGTTCTGGAGTCAGAGCATTTGTGTTCCAATCTTACATTGGATGCTTGTGGTTTATGTCACCTTGGGAAAAGTCACTCAATCTCCTTAGGCCTCAGTTCTCTCATTTGTAAAGGGTTTGCATTCAACAGCCTCTAAGGCTCTCTCCAGCCTTAAATTTATGGTCCCATTAATTACCTACAATGGGCTAATCTCTGGGTTGGATTGAGGATACAAAGATAAAAAGCAAACTCATTTCTGCCTTAGTGGGTTTTCAGTCTGATGGGGAGTTGGGAGAGGACCCAGAATGAACATAGATAAATCAATGCAAAACATGTACCAAATAAATGCAGAGTTTTGGGGTGGGTACTAACAATTGGAGAGTATCAGAAATGGACTTATACTTCATATAAAGACCCTGTAAAGAAAATGGCATAGAGGAATTGAATGTAACAATATATTGCACAGAATTCTATCTTCAAAGGATAAACCCCCAAATGATAGGTGTGTATGTGTGCCTATGTATGTATGTGTGTGTGTGTGTGTGTGTGTGTGTGTGTGTGTGTGTGGGCATATGTGTGGATATGTCCAGAACTAGATGGTTCCTTTCAACAATAAAAGGAAAAAAAACCCTTATCTATACGATTGGATTTCCACAAATGTCATAGTTTAATTTTCATTGCAAACTTTTTAGAATGGGAAAAGGGACAGATTCGTGATTACTGTGGGACTATAATGTTCAATTTCCTGATTTTTGTATTTTTAGAGAGTCAGCCATAATGCTGGATAGTTATCAGCTTTGATTTTTTTTTTTTGTATAAAAAAGGGGGAAATGAGAGAATTGTGATTGAACCATGTAGCTCATTTACTTGAATATGCAAAAGGGAATCTAAATAAATGGATAAACACAGCTGCATGTCTTCAATGCATGGGACCCTAGAAGTGTGCCTACTGGCAAGTGTAGACATTTGGAGTTCTAAATTTAAGTACATTATTAAAAATGGGACGGACAGTCATCCCCTTCTGCTTAATTTCATCTCTAGGAATCTACAAAATCAGGCTTGATATTCAGTACCCCAAATCTGTCTCCATATCAAGGTATTAAGTTCAGTGTATATCTTAAATGTTTACCAATGTCCAGTGGTTTCTCATGAATTGCAGACTATTGTGCTATTCATTGCAGCCCAGTTAGCAATAGGATAGAATGCTAGGCCTCACAGTCAGGAAGACATGAGTTCAAATCTGACCTCTGACACTGTGTGACCCTGGGCAAGTCGCTCAACCCCCACTGCCCCATAACCCCCCCCCCAAAAAAAGAAAAAACAAATATGGAGAGATTGAAAGGGGGCATGCTTTGAAATAAGGCTTTGAAGGAAGTCTGGAGTCAGATTATAGTGGACCTTAGATGCCTAGTTAAGGAGTGTGTATTTTATCAGAAGAAATAGGGAGCCACTGAAAGTTTTTGTGAAGGGTCAGGAAAGGAGAACAAACATTTATTAAGCACTTACACAGTGGCAGGCACTGTGCTAAGCATATAAAAATATTATCTCATTTGTTCTTCATGACCACCCTGGGAGGTAGGTGCTAGTATTATCTTCATTTTACAGTTGAGGAAACTGAGGCAGACAAAGGTTAAGTGGCTTGCCCATAAAGCAAGTAAACATCTGAGGTGGATTTGAATTTGGGTCTTCTTGACTGTAGGAACACTGAGGGGGATTAATTTTGGTCAGATGATAGGCTCCTAGGCTAATAGGTTCATAGATTTAAAATTAGAAGGGAATTTAGAGGTCATTTTGTGCAAGCCCTTCATTTTATAGATGAAGAACCTGAGGCTTACCAAGGTTAAGTGACTTACTCAGGGTAACACAGCTAGTAAATGTCTGTGGTAGGATGTGAACCTAGGTCACCCTAACTCCAAATCCATCCTGCCTCTTCAGTATGAGGGCATTCCTGGGAGGGGTGCTATGAACTATTCTACTCAGGAGGGAATAATGTCCTTGGATATCAGTGATTCCAATGTAGGGGATACAAGAAAAAGGGTATTCGGGAAGCTCTGTGAATAATGGACTGGAAAAGAGAAAGAAAAGCAGGGAGACCATTTAGGGCATGATTACAATTGTCCAGGGGGAAAATTCCTGAGGATCTGGAGGAGGGTGGTGTCGGCCTGAGAAGAAAAGAGGAGATGAACAGGAGAGGTATCATGGAGGACAAATGAGTAGGAAATGACCACTGATTGAGCACAGGAAATAATGGAGAGGGAAGAGTGAATGATGAGTTCTAAGTTGGGGGCTTGGGTTACCCAGAGGATGCTGGTACTCTCATTAAAACTATGGACTTTGGCCGAAGGGGGCTAATGGGGAAGAAGAGGACATCACTTTGGGGCACATTAAGTCTGAGGGGTTGGTAGTACACCCTGCACACAGCAGCTGGAAATGCAAGCCTAGAATCGGGGGGATGGGAAAATAATACTTCTGCTGCTGATGCTGCTAGCTAACTTCTATATAGCATTATAAGGTTTTCAAAGCACTTTACAACTACTATCCCATTTGATCTTCAGGACATTCCTAAGAGTTAGATGCCATTATTATCTTAATTTTAAAGATGAGGAAATTGATGTGAGAAAGGATGTATGACTTTACCAGGGTCACACAGCTAGTGCCTGAGAAAGCCCATTAAGGAGTCACCTGTAACATCAGCATCACAATTCATATTTACAGAGTGTAAGGTTTGCAAATATATTTGAGTTATAACTGATGGATGAAATCACCAAGGGGAGTGGGGCAAGGACAGAGCCATGGTGATGATGGGTATTTATATTTGAAGGGGACCAAAGCCTTTCCAGCAAGCTAAAACATCCAGAGTGACCACTACATCATGATGAAGCATCCAAAGAAAACTTGAGAGGACATGATGCTCCATGCTCCCCATCTTTGGGTAGATAGGGTAAGAATACCTCTAAAGATGAATTGGTCCTGCAGCCTGCTAATCATACAACCAAACTTGCCTTTCCAAGAAATCAAGTTCATCAATAAAACAAAGTTCTTAGAATGTTTATATTTTCAAATCTTTACTTTTGTTCCCCTTAAAGGGCTTATCATAAGATTTCATTAATCATCGATAAAAAACTGGTGCCAACCTTATTTTGTGTCATCAGCCCTTGGAAATGTCCAATTATGTTAAGTAAAATCAGAAAGTTTTAGAAAGTAATTACAATATAAACTAAGAAGATAAATATAGAGCACCCTAAAGCTCCTAAAAAGCTTATAGGAAATTGAAAAAAAAGCTATAAAATGACATATAATTGAGAGAAAATGGGTGAGTGAAATATTTTTCAGGACCTTCTAACCCTAACCCTAATCCTCACCCTCACCCTAACCCTCATCACTTCCTGTTGGAAAACTACAATAGACATTATCTCCCTGCCATATGTCTCTGGTCCATCCTTCAATCAGCTGCTAAAACGAACTTCCTTAGGTGCAGGTCTGACCATGTCCCCACTTCCCTCAATGAACTCAAGTGGCTCCCTATCATCTCGTGGCTCCCTATCATCTCCAGTATCAAATAGGAAATTCTTTGACATTCAATGCCCTTTACAACCGACCCTCCACCTTACACACTTTCTCCCCAAATACTCTGAGATCCTACGATACTGGCCTCCTTTTGGCCCCTCACACAAGATACTCTATCTCCCGGCTCCAGGTTCCTTCACTGGCTGTCATGCATGCCTGGATTGCTCTCCCTCTTTACTTTCCCCTACTGGCTTCTATCAAATCCTAGCTAAAAACCCACCTTCTACAGAAAGTCTTTCCTGATCCCCTTAAAGGTTGGTGCCTTTACTCTGTTGATTATTTCTTGTTTGTGCATAGTTGTCTTTGTGTCATTTCCCCCAGTAGAACCTGAGCTCTTTGAGAACATGGACTATCTTTGCGTTTCTTTATATCCCCACACTTAACAAAGTGCCTGGTATACAGTTGGTATTTAATAGATGCTTATTGACTAACTATTGGATGATCTGAGGATTTTCATTATACTTGTTACTTTTATTACTCACTTGAAATAGTCATATAGTTGAAAGGTAATTGTACTTGTTAATGATTCCCCAAAGTGGAAATATTACATATACTTGTTACTTTTCTTTTCTTTTTTTCTTTTTTTGTAGGGCAATGGGGGTTAAGTGACTTGCCCAGGGTCACACAGCTAGTAAGTGTCAAGTGTTTGAGGTCACATTCGAACTCAGGTACTCTTGAATCCAGGGCTGGTGCTTTATCCACTATGCCACCTAGCTGCCCCTGCTTGTTACTTTTCTAATCATTCCATCTGTGGTGGTCCAAATGATAACATATAGGTTAGCTTTTAAACTGAGGTCCGCAAGGTCAGAGACAATGTCTTTTCTAAATTTTTAATCCGTCTTCCCCACCCTAGAGCCTAGCATTCCAATCCTTGGCACACAGGAGACATTCAATACATGCTGAATTCAATCAATTTTATTTTACTAAACACTCCTTCTTCCTCTGAAAAACAGAAGCACAAAGAAAGTTCCATTGATATTCATTTAAGACGACTTCAAATAAAAGAATCATAACAATAGATTAAGAAAGATTTACAGCAAATTAAATTTACACATTTATTTTAAGTCAAATGTAGTCAACATTTTCTTTTTTGGGGTCTCAGATAGATGAAGGAACCATAGGATATTAGACAGCTGGCTTTGGAACCAGGAAGACCAGAACTCAAGTCTGACCTCTGACCCTCTGGTCTTTACTGGCTGCAAGGTCACTTAACCCCTCTGTGTCTGAGACAATTCTCTAAGACTCTGAACTGCTGAGAAGGTGCTAAATGGCTTTGATAGAAGGATTTTCCTCATCTGGGAGTTTCCCGAGTTGATTAAATCCCAAAGTCCTAAAGTCCTTAGCATCAGGAAATTGGGAATTAAATTATAGAAGCTTAGAGATGGAAAAGGCCTGAGTAAGCATAGACCCTGAATACACTTTTTCAGGTGAGGGCTGCTCAAGGAATGAACTCTGGCTTTGGAGCCAATGTACCTGGGTCCAAATTCTGACACCTACCATGCCATTTATTAACTATAGGATCTTGGGCTAATTCAACTCTCCAGGCCTCTGTTTCCTCATTCCACTAGATAACCTCTAAACTCCTCTCTGGCTCTAATTCACATTTTACTCTGAATGAGATTTTAAATCCCTAGAGAACAAGGGCTATGCCCATATTTTTAGTTAGGTGGCACAGTGGTTAGAGCGCTAGGCTGGGAGTCAGGAAGACCTGAGTTCAAATCTGGCCTCAGACATTTACTAGTGATGTGATCTTAGTACTTAGCCTCTGTCTGCCTCAATTTCCTCAACTGTAAAATGGGAATAATAATAGCATCTCCTCCTAGGGCTATTGTAAGGATCAAGTGGGATAATAATTGCAAAGCACTTGGTACAGTACCTGATACACACTAGATGCTAGTAAATGCTTGCTGTTATTATTAGTGACCATTTTCCCTGATTTTTCAGTCATGTCTGACTGAAACCCCATTTGGGGTTTTCTTGGCAAAGATTCTGGAGTGGTTTGACATTTCCTTCTCCAGTTCATTTTACAGATGAGGAAACTTGTGTATGCAGGGTGTATGTGTATGAGGCTGGATTTGAACTCAGCAAGAGGAGTCTTTCTGACTCCAAGCCTGGTGTTCTTTTTGCACTATGGAGTCACCTGACTGCCCAGTATTAGTATACCCACATGGCACTTAGTATAGTGGTTGTCATTTCTCCTTTTTTTCTTGAAAAGGACCATGATATCAGGTGATGTCAGGACTTGCAGTGAATTGGATTTAAGTGAGGCAGGGCTGTGCAAAGTCACCAGCCTCACTTTCTCCTCCAGAGCCATCTGGTTCCAGTGGCAAGATATACACCAGGACGACTGGAGATGGCCCCAGATGTTTGAGGCAACTGGAATTAAGTGACTTGTCCAGGGTAGACAGTTAGTAAGTATCAAGTATCTGAGGCCAGATTTGAACTCAGGTCCTCCTGACTCCAGGGCCAGTGCTCTATCTGCTGCACCACCTATCTGCCCAGTATAGTGATAAGTACACAGGAGATGTTCAATAAGTATTTGCTGAAAGAATAACTGGATAGCTTAAGGAAAATACATATGGTAGGATAGCCAAGCTGGGGAGAGAATGACAGTGGGGAGGTGTGGGCTCAGTAAGTCCACTATTTGCTGCCTGAAAAGAATTTATCTGGGTTTAATAATTTCTGTTTGCCATCATTTGTGATGAAGCCTTGCTGGCTTGCCATCACAAATGCCATAGGCTATCATACGGAATGTTTACTTTTCAAATATACTCAACTGATTAGGTAGGTCCTAAGGGAGAACCTTGCTTCCCTTGAAGAGTTCAAGCCATGAGGCCCAGATGTACTAAATTCTGTATGAAGTACAGACATGATTGTTGAACCGTTAGTGTTCTCTGAAAGGAAGAAAGGAAGAAGCAGCGTGGGACTGGAGAAGGGAAAATGCTGTCCTGGTTTTCAAAAAAGGGAAGAATATGGCGACTGCCAGCTACAAGTCAGTGAGTTTCCCTTCGATTCCTGGCAATATCCTAGGACAAATTATTAAAGAGATGGTTAGTAAACATTTAGAAAGGGAAGCAGCAATCACAAAGAGCCAGCAAGGCTTCATCACAACCAGGTCACACCAGACCAACCTCAGCTCTTTTTTTTGGTTGGGTTACTAAACAGGCAGCTTAAGGGGAGCTTATAGACAGAGGTAGCCTAGATTTTAGCAAAGTATTTGATGATGTTTCCATTGCTGTTCCTGTGAAAAGTTGGTGATACCGGGTAGGTGACAATACAGTCATCACTGGCTAAATGACTAGACAAAAAGAGACTGTGCTGAATCGGTAACTATGGACTTCAAGGAAGGTCTTGTGAGCTGATCCTCTATGGGGGCTATGGAAAGACAAAGGCAAGATTTTCTCAGGATGAGAATGCATGGCTGGGCTGCGATCTATGCCAAAGGAAAAAGTACCCATGTCAGAGAGGTCATGGATCCCAGAAAGCATCAAAGCTTTTCGAAATACAGAGATAGGTACTTAATGATTGTAGACTGTTTCAAAATACATCAACAGAAACAATGCCCCATTTGAACAAGGGGAAAATTTCAGTAAAGTTTGTGGACGCTCTTTCTCAATCTTGTAATAGATACACTCATCTGAGAATCCATTTTCTACATCCTGAACCTAAATGAAAATGTGAATTAAGGGAAATTAAAAACAAAACAAAACCTAAGTTTGGTCTGGTAGCCTGTAAGCCCCTTGATAACAGAGACTGTTGGATTTTTTGTCTTTGAGATGCAGTCTGGCCTAACAGTTATGACACTGGATTTAGAATCGAGATAATCCTGGGTTCAAATCTTGCTCCTGAAAAATTGCTAGTTGGGTGACCCTGGGCAAGTACCTTCAGCCCTCTGTGTACCTCAAGTTCTTCATCTATAAAAGCAGAAGGTTGAACTTTGTTATGTCTAATATCCCTTTTAGCTCTACATGGATGATCTGATGATTCCTACTGGCCAGTACAATGCTTGCCACAAAGTAGGTATTTAACAGGTGTTTGTTGATTGGCTGAAATTAACTAGAAATCCAAGGTCCCTGGTCCACTCTCCTCTCTGGGAACCAGCTCCTTAAGGACAAGCTGTCTTTAATTCTATGCCTAAACTTTTTCATCTATGAAATACCTGCATTGTCTTCCTTGACAGAGTTTCTGGAGGAATAAGAGCAATGTGTAATGAAAATCATAACCCACAAACAGGTTGTGAAGTGCAAAGTGCCATGCGATTCATTTCCTTAATGAACTTTTAGATGCCAACTCTCCTAATGTCATTTTTTAAAATAGAAAATTAGAAGGACCTGCAGGCACAGTGGTGGATCCTGGTAGGTCAGTGAGCATCCAATGTCATAATATATTTATTATTATGCTCCTTTAATAGAATGACAGTCAAGCTGAGTGAGCTAATCGAAATCTAGGTCAGCCTTATTCCTGAGTCATGGAGGAGCTCAGTCCTTCTCTGGCCCCCAAACCCACAATTTCAGATCCATTTTAGCAACTGCAAACTTTGTGGTTTTAAAATTAAAATACCCCTAGGAGAAATATCTTATTAAGAAACTTTATTGACACAAAAGGATTGATCAGAACAGACTGTATTGCCCTGCACACATTCTATGTTCCAAACTAGGCCTATTTGAAATGCCCAGAATGCAGCATTCTCTCTCCCACCTCCACACTTTTGCCCAAACTGCCCATTAAGTGTCCTCTTCTGCCTCCAATTATCTTATACTCAGTGTACCTGCCCCAGCAGAATGTAAGCTCCTTGACTAGTTTTCACTATATTTTTGTATTCCCAGAGCCTGGAATAAACCATAGACACTTAATAGATGTTTTCTAAAAGAATGCCTAAGTCAGAAGGTTTTGGCGTACTTTTGTGTGTGTGTGTGTGAGGCAATTGGGGTTAAGTGACTTGCCCAGGGTCACACAGCTAGTGTCAAGTCTCTGAGGCTGAATTTAAACTCAGGTCCTCCTGAATCCGGGGCCCACTGCACCACCTAGCTGCCCCTTGTCATACTTTTGAAAGGGGGAGAACAGGAGAAGTTGGGTGAAGATAGAGACAAATGTTGTCTGTTTCAAAAGTTTGTCTAGCCTTTGCCTAATCTGAAGGGAAAAGGTATGACTTGTTCTCAGATACCTAATCACATTGCTAAATATGGAATCAAAAGTCCTATTCTCCATCAGTTAGAGGGTTTCTCAACCTGAGACCCATGAACCTGGTTTTGTTTTTTAAGCCTTTGACAGCTGTATTTCAATATAATTAATTTCTGTTGTAATCTCATGTCTTTTATTTTGTGCATTTAAAAGTACTATTCTGAGAAGGGGCCCATAGACTTTGCCAGACTTCCAAAGGGGTCCATGACATACACAAAGTGAAGAAATGTTCACTTCCTGGGTGACCTTGGGCAAACTGAGTAACCACTCTAGGTTTCTGTTTTCTCCCATGTAAAATAAAGGGGTAGAACAAAATTACCTCTGAGGTCTCATCTAACTCTAAATCTATGCATGAGCCTAGGAAATTGTCATACCCCAAGCCATCAAACAAAGTACCCAACATTGTCCCACCATTAGTCACTCCTTTGGCTTATGACAAGCACATATTTCCACATGGCCCCAAAGAAAGGAACAGAGATTACCCATGGGGAGGGAAGGGTTCAGTCACTTGCTAACACCCAGGAGTTCCACCCAGTGGTTCCAGTAGCACTCTTAGAAATCTGGTGAAGGGTCCCGAAGAGATGCCACCCAACTAGATTTTATTGGGAGGTTGTGGGAAGAGGGATCAGGTCTAGAAAAGTTCTGTTAGTTTGAGCAGCTGCCCTAAAAAGACCTCGGTACCTCTTGCCATGGCATAAAGCACCCAAGCTGGAGTTGAAATTAACCCAAACTGAGAAGCCAAACGTCACCCATTTTGCCTTGTCCTATCTTTGTTTCTTCGAGAACTTTTGCCCTTGGGAAAGTTCCTGTTGTCCTCATGCCTTAGTTTCCTGGCTTATAAAATGGGACCAACAACACTAAACCACTTCTCCTGGGGACTGGAAAGAATAAAGTTGTTTTTAAAAAACCTGTTAAGTGGCCCAGCACTTGGCAGACTACGACACCCCAGAGAGAGCCTTAATAACTAATAATTATCTGATAGTGTGCGGAAACTCCCTGGCTGGGAAGTCACCAAGAGTTCAGGGTCAGGGAAATAGCAAAGCAGCAGGGGATTTCCCATGGGGGTTTCCCCCTCCCCCATAGCAACACTTCCTAACTGGGGGGGGGGGGGGTCATCCACTTAACCTGAAGGCTGTTTGTATTTTAAACAGCCTTAATTTAGAAGTTTGGGTAGAGGGCAGGCAAGAAAATGGCAAACGGAGAGGCAGGAAAACCAGAGGGAGAGAGGGAGGGAGGGAGAAGGCAGAGCCAGCGACACTCGAGCTTGGGAGCTGGCGGCTTAACTCGCGGCTCTCTATCAAGTGATTACGGTGAAGATAGAGTCCGGAAACCTGAGGTGCAGAGGAAGACGAAGGCAAGGGAAAGATGAGCAGCAGGGAAAGCAGAGGCAGACAGAGAAGAGAATACTTCCCCTTGAGTTGCTCCTAGGGAGGGGAGGATGAGGAAGGAAAGAAGGGGAAACAAAGGCAAGGCAAGGCAAGGCAAGGCAAGGGAAAGGAAGGGAAGGGAAGGGAAGGGAAGGGAAGGGAAGGGAAGGGAAGGGAAGGGAAGGGAAGGGAAGGGAAGGGAAGGGAAGGGAAGGGAAGGGAAGGGAAAAAGAAAGAATAAGATAGGAAAAAACAAAAAAAAACAGAAGAGAAGAGAAAAAGAAAGGAAAGGAAAACAAGGGAAAAAGAAAGGAAAGATAGAAAGAAAAAAACAAAAAAAAGGAAAGGAAAAGATAGAAAGGGGAAAAAGCAAAAACAGAAGAGAAGAGAAAAGGGAAGAAAAGGAAAGGAAAAAAGAAAAGATAGAAAGAAAAAAAGAAGAGAAGAGAAAAGGAAAGAAATAGGAAAGGAAAACAGAAAGGAAAAGATAGAAAGGGAAAAAAGAGAAGAAAAGAGAAGAGAAAAGGAAAGAAGAAAAAAGAAAGAAAAGGAAAGGAAAAGAAAAAAGGAAAGGAAAGGAAAGAAAAGAAAAGAAAAGAAAAGAAAAGTCCACTCTCCTAGGCCCATTCTCTGCCCCCTCTTCCCCCCCATGAAGCGCCCCTTCGGGGCTGCCCTAGTTTACGGGTTCCCAGGGACAGGGTGCTGGGCTTGAGGTTCCTTTTTCTGCAGGGGTCCTTGCGCTCCGCCGCAGAGGGGGCCCCCTCGGTGCCCGCCTGCCGGCCCCCTCCTTCCCGGAGCTTAGGGGAGCACCCCAAGCGCGCCGCCCTCAGCGCCTGGAGCTGGAGGAGTTGTCTCGGGGAATCCCCCGCTAAAAGCCGGCTCAGCGATCGCTCCCCTCCCTGGACGCTCCGGGGTCCCCGAGGGTACGGGGCCCCCTCCAGCTCGGGAGGCTCCGCCTGCCCCCCACCCCGCGCCGTCCCTTCCCCCTCCCGGGCCCGTGCGGCCCGTCTCGCAAGTCACCGGCAGCGCCGTCCCCTCGGAGTCCGGCCCTTCCGCCCTCTCCGCCTCCTCCCCCGGCGGCTCCTCGCCCCGCCCTCCCCTCGCCTCGGACCCGGGCTGGATTTACTTGTCCTAGCCCCCGAGGGCAGAGGCAGCCGCGGCCCGGGCGCTGAGGCGGCCCGGGAGGACTCGGGCCGGCGGCGGCTCGGCTCGGCTCCGGGCGCCGAGCAGGGGGGGCCGCCGGAGCCGGCTCGGGGCGCTCTCTCACCTGACCAGCTGGAGGGAGCCCGGGAGCTGGAGCCGCCCGAGGCTGGGCTTCCTCCCGAGGAGCGCCGTGTCCTGGAATGACCCGGGCCGGCCGGCCGGCCAGAGGGAGGGAAGGAGGGGGGCGGGCGGGGGAGGGGGAGGAGGGCGGGGGAGTCCGGCCCGAGCGCAGCTGGCGCGGCTAGAGGCGGCGAGGGACAGACCGCCCGACGGCCGGGCCAGGGAGTAACTTGAGAGAGAGGGAGAGAGAGCCAGACTTGTCCAGTCTGGGGAACTCAGCAGGCCCTGGGTAGGGGGACAGGGAGACCAAGGGGGAGCGATGGGAAGGGAGATGGGAAAAAGAAAGCGGGAAGAAGGGAGGGTGGGGAGAGAAAGGGAGAGGAAGAGAGAGAATGAGGAGAGAAGGGAGGGGAGAAGAGGAAAGGGGGAGAGATGACAGGGGAAGGGAGAGAAGAGGGGGAAGAGAGGGGAGAAGGAGATGGAGGAGAGGGGAAGGGAGAGGGGTTGTAAAACACCAAAGGGGATGGATGGGGAAGGAATAGGGGAGGGGGGCAGGGAGGAGAGGAGGAGAGGGTGCAAAGCATCAAGGGGGATGGGGGGAATGAGAGGAGGAAGGGGGACCAAGTGGTAGAGGTGTAGAGTGAGTTGCTGAAAGTGAGGGAATACAGGAAGAGTGGGGGAGAGAATAAGAGTCAGAAATAGAATGAGAAAGAATGATGGAGAATGAAAGAGGAAATGGAAAAGACTGACAGAAATAGAGAATAGGAGAGAGGATGAAAATGGGAGGAGAATGAACAGCTGTGAGAATAGAAAAGACAATGAATACGGGAGAATGGAAGAGAAAAGTGTAAAGAATTATTTTTAAAAAAGAATGAAAGTGATGGAAGATGGGAGAGAAAATGAGAGAAAAGGAATGATTATTTGTGAGAATGGAAAAGAATGAGAAAGAATGATTAAAAAAATTGAAGGAAAATGAGAGATGATGGGAGAGAAAATGAAAGAGAGAAAATGAGATAATGGAAGACAATACTAGGGAGAGAAAGAATGAATACCATAGAGAAAAACAAAGTGTGAAAGAGATTAAAACCCAAGGGAATGATTGAGAATGGAAGAGAGAAAAGTTAAGAAAGAGGAGGGAACATGGGAGAGATTATAGGGATGGGAGAGGAGAGAGATACAATAAGCAACCATAGGAGGACCACCATACCCAGAAGGAGGCATGGGATGATATGAGAGGCAAAACTGTCATTTGATCAGCAGTGAATTCCCATACTGGATTTTTAAAATTTTTTTTTTCTTTTGTGAGGCAATTGGGGTTAAGTGACTTGCCCAGGGTCACACAACTAGTAAGTGTTAAGTGTCTGAGGTCAAATTTGAACTCAGGTCCTCCTGACTCCAGGACCGGTGCTCTATCCACTGTGCCACCTGGCTGCCCCCATACTGGATTTTAAAATCATAGGCAGCCAACGTGCGTGCCTGAAAGCTCTTGTATGTATATGGAGAACATTTCTTTCTGAAAGTGAGGGAATCTCTTAAACCAGAATGTCTGCTTCTTCTCACTTACCCTTGCCACAACTACATTTACATAACGGTGAACCAATATTGTGCTCCTACAAAGGAGTTAACAGCCTTTGCTGCCACCCTTGACTGTGCTTCCCAAAGTTCCACCCCTTGCTAGCATATTCTTCCCCCACCCCCTAAAGAGTCATAGGGGATTATGAAGCTCTGAAGGAACTGGAAATTTCCCAAGAGAGTCTATTGTTGTTCAATCGCATCTGACTCTTTGTGACCCCATATGGGGTTTTCTTGGTGTAGATACTGGAGTCGTTTGTTGTTTCCTTCTCCAGCTCATTTTACAGATGAGGACACTGAGGCAAGCAGGGTGAAGTGACTTGCCCAGGGTTACACAGCTAGTGTTTGAAGCCGGATTGGAACTCAGGAAGATGAGTCTTCCCTACTCCAGATCTGTCACTCTGTATACTATGGTACCACCTAGCTGCCCAAGAGCCTCTATGGAGCCTGGGATCATAGATTTAGAGCTAGTCGTAACCTTTTGGTTCAGTTTTTTTTCAGTGGTGTCCAACTTTTGGTGACCCCATTTGGGGCTTAGGTCATCTAGTTTAACCTCCTCTTTTTGCACATGAGGAAATAGCTTTAGAGAAGTAAAGTGTTTGGAATGGGGTCACACAGGGCCAGGGTTCAAATCCAATTCTTAACTGGAGATCCAGCTTGCTAAATATTGCCCAGAATCCTTCTAACAGGTATGGGAAGTTTTTTTGTGGTGGTGGTGGTGGGGAGGTTTCTCCTCATACACAAACCCAGTTACTGTAGACAACAGATGTTACAACATGGGAAGACTTAACAGTGGAGACAACTACTCATTCTCAGGAAACAACAGCCAAGAAAAGGGCCCCTCAGAAATCCCATGGATTCATATGTCTTCAAGGAAATGTGTATTTTCTGGGCAATTAGCTAGTAAACTGCAAGTTTTAACACAAAGAAGGAAATGCAACCTTGCAGATAACACTTAGACGTGGTGAGGTGTGACTCACACCTGGATTATGGTTGTAGAAGAGTATAATTTACTAAAAAACCCCAAAACAACAACAACAACACCCCAAACAGATTCTATGGGGTGTCCCAAATGTCTTAGTGCCATTGTAAGACAGTGGGAAATGGTACTAAAAATTTTGGGACACCTTGTTTAAAAGGGACAACAAGGAATCATTGAACATGAAGAGCATATGCTCATGAGGGGAAATCTGGAAACTAGAGGAGAAAAGTATAGTGGAAGAAGCAAAAGGAGCATTATGGTGTAAGCATATTACAGCCCACTTGACCAGAAGGACGAGTGCTGGGTACAGTTCATTTTAGCATGATGTAGTGGGGATGGAGACTTCAAGACTGGCTTTAAAACTATCTGCTGCAGCATTCTCTCTGCTAAAAGCAAAGCAGATGATAATTCTTGACTAGTATAAAGTATCATTGAATTCTTCAAATGATGAAGGAAGGGAAAGGACTAGTCAAGACTACACTCTAACTACTAGGAAATAACCAGTTGGGAAGTTGAATTGAATTACTTCAGTAAGAGGTGATCGCTGCATTTTAGAATTGTTGGTACATAAGGAAGGGGAAAGCTAGACACAGTGACATATTCCCTAAGTTTGGGAGGACAAGATTCCAAAGAGTTCTGTTAGGGCAGTCAGTGCAAAAAGGATGGATTGCTTTTAGGAATAAAATGTTGGCCAGGTGTGGTGATGCATGCCTGTAATCCCAGTTACCAGGAAAGCTGAGGCTGCTGGGTCTTTTGAGCTCAGGAGTCCTGAACTAAAGTGGGTTAAGCTCATCCCTATTATATCCAGTGCCAATATAGTGAGCCCCTGGGACTTGTGGGATACCAAGTTGTCTAAGGTAGGTCAAACCAGCCTAGGTTGGAAATGGAGCTGTTTGAAGCTTTAGTGGTACTCAGAGTGTCTTGGCCTATCAGTAGCTCCAATGCTTCTAGCCTGCAAGTGAAGATCCCATCTTTTTAAAAAATGTTGATAAAGAAAACAGAAACGATGAATAACGAAATGGGAAATTGTCTATAGAGACATGTAGTTGCAGATTGTAAAACAATGTGTACAAAAGAAGGAAATAAGGACAGATAACTAAGGTTAATTAGGAAAGGGTGTCCTGATCCCATAAGAACAGAGTAAGAACTAAAGCTCAGCATCAACTGTGGCTGGGTGATAATTGCCAAGAAGAACAAGACTTTGGGGAGGCAAAAGAAAGATCAAAGAAAGGGAGGATTGGCTGGTGCTCAGTATAGATGGGAAAAATGATACTGGATGGCAGAGAGAAACTTCATTTTGCTTCTGCTTATCTTCCAATGGAGACAATCTGGTTTGGGAAAATGAGAACAAAAATAGTTAAGAGAACATCAAAACCCAAGAACAATGAAAAGATGGCAAGAAGGATACTAGTTGCCCTCACAGAGTTAGAATCACCAGGCTGGGGTGAACCATATATTTGGGTACTGAAAGGTGGCTGAGGTGATTGATAAACTGTCAGTGATCTTTGAATGGAGAACAGAAGTGCTCCAGGACTGAAGATGGAGCAATGCCCTGCTTTTCCAGAAAAGGAAGTGGGTACACTCTTTTAGTTGTAGTTTGGTGAGCTTTACTTTGATTCCTGGGAAACTACTAGGCTATGTTACTAAAGGGACAGTTTGGGAACATTTTGAAAGTGGTGTTCACTAAGAGCTAGTGGTAAAGGACAGGCCAATACAGACAGATCATTTTTAGTGTGTATGATTAGTAGATTTGGCTTTTGTTTTGTTTCGTTTTTGTCCTTCATTTTCCAAGAAGACCATGCCATCAAGGTGATGTCATGACTTGCAGTGAACTGGATTTAAGTGACGGAGGGCTGTAAAAGGTCACCAACCTCACTCTCTTCCAGAACTATCTGGGTCCAGTGGCAAGATATACATCAGGGCAACTAGAAATGACCCCAGATGTTTAAGGCAATTGGGATTAAGTGACTTGCCCAAGGTCACACAGCTACTAAGTGTCTGAGGTGAGATTTGAACTGAGGTCCTCGAAACTTCAGGGCTAGTGCTCTATCCACTGTGCTACCTAGCTCTCCTATGGTTAGTAGACTGGTAGAACAGTCTTGCCACTGGACCCAGCTGACTCTAGAGGAGAGAGTGAGGCTGGTGACCTTGCACAGCCCTCCCTCACTTAAATCCAATTCACTGTAAGTCATGACATCACCCCAATGTCATGGTCCTCTTGGAAAATGAATGTTGTACATTGTAAATGGTGAATGTTGTATGTTTTAGATAGATATCATATACTTGAATAAGAGCAATTCATTTATTTATTTGTCTGTTTGCTATTATCACCTCTAGCTCGACATTCACAAAAACACTAGTGAATCAATAGTCAAACTAAATGTGGCATAAATTTCCATCCTAACTGCCAAAAGTTGAATAATTTACATCTTTATCAAATGGGAAAAACTCAAATCAAATTAAACACATCTTAGCAAAAAATAATTACAGTGGATAGCATATACAGTCACAGTTCTTGACCATTTATAAATATTAATTTAACTGTTGGTACTGTGAATGTATATATGCATTTATCCCTTGACTAACCAAATGGCATATGACTAGAGAAATGAATCATATCAATTATGAAATTTTCACTACAAATGAAACCAGAAAAGGGAACAGCTGTCAAGTGGAAGGATGTCTCACAAGTACTCCTTGTAAAGACTAATGAAGAGGGGGCAGCTAGGTGGCACAGTAGATAAAGCACCAGTCCTGGATTCAGGAGGACCTGAGTTCAAATCCAGCCTTGGACACTTGACATTTGCTAGCTGTGTGATCCTGGGCAAGTCACTTAAACCTCATTGTCCAGCAAAAGAAAGAAAGAAAAAGAAAAAAGAAAAAATACTAATGAAGAAATTGGGTTTTATCAAGCAGCAAAAGGCAAGAAGAAACATTGTCTCACAGAACATCTCACATTGCTTTTGTTTATTATGACTGTTTGCAAAAAGACAACCATGATGAGAACTGAAATCCATGTAACCACTTCTGTTGCAGAGGGTGAGGAATTTGAGAAGTTCTATGAAGAATTCAAAGTGATCTTCCAAGCTAAATCACCATCTTTAATACTGGATGACTTCTTTACAGTAGTGGTCATAAGGAAGGAGAGTAAAAAATGTTTTATAAAATGTCTCTCCAGAATAAGAAACCAAAGAGGTTAAAAACTTATGTAATACATGACATTTTACACGTGTATTCCAGAATACTTTCTTTGAGAAGAAAGTTGGAAGATGCCAGACATGGGAAGAACTGAAACCATCATGAAAAATGAAATTTACTATATATTGACCAACAGGAAAAAAACTGGTTCCCAATGGTCATTTATGAATTTTATGTTTGTGTATAGTCAGACAGTCGATGTCTAAAGCAAAGATAAAGTCAATACCAAATTAGAAGAAAAAATAAAAATGAGGAGATATGGCATGTAGTTAAAAGAGTTGAATCCTGACCTATTTGAATATACTTCCTTTTTCAATGACATTTTTAGGGTAAAGGCTTAGTAAGGGGATCACTGGATCAAACTTTTGTAGCTTGCATTTTGCTCAAAAAATTTGTACCTATCTATAATCACACTACTAATTTAACAGAATGTCTGTTTTTTACAAGCCAACACTGAATCTAATTTAGGCTTTTTGTTTTGTTCCACATGTTTCACATGATTTTCTTGTAGAAAAAATGGAAAGAAGTTGACTGGAAGAGTGTATATTTTAATGGGTGGGTAGCTCAAAAAGCACAACTATTCTTTTTGGATATCTTTGACATCCATTAGGTTCATTTATAATAGGCTGCTTCTGGTCTAGACATGCTGCCTTCTCCTCCTGTCACCCCCATGCTATTCCTTTTCTCGAACCCTTTATATTTAGAATCTTTCATACTAGAATTTTCCAGGCTGAAGACTTCTACTCTCGATAGGTAGCAACCTCCTGGTCTCTGCCTTTGACATCAAGGTTTGGAAACTAATCTGATGTGCCTGATAGAGACTCTCCCTATAAAATCCACAGCCCTTATCTGGCATTGTTGAGTTGACAGTAAATCAGACATCTCTTTGAGGAACTACTTTGAGATAAAACACTTTAGATAACCTGGGCTATTCCCAAGGGCATCCTGCTATTGCAAGATCATTAATGACACCCCCACTCCCATCCCTTTTCTCCTGCTCTGGACTGAAGATATGGTACCCCAGGCCTGATAAGTAGCCTTTGCCCCTTATTTCCCCATATTTTGGCCCTTAGTTGTCTTAAGCTGGTATTTAGACCATCTCTTATGTGAATCAAAATGAGCTAAAATAAAGACCAATGGCTTTTCATATCAAGTGCTAGTCTGTCTCTTTCTTGAAAGCTTTATCACAAAGCAGATGAAACAGCCTGGGATGGATGGCTTAGACTTTGTTTTAAGACAAGGTGCAAAGAAGAGTGATTCTTCCTTAGATCTTTTTTTTAAATGGAGTCATGAGGGTTAAGTGACTTGCCCAGGGTCACATAGCTAATATGTGTCAAGTATCTGACTCAGGTCCTCCTGAATCCAGGGCTGGTGCTTTATCCACTGTGCCACCTAGCTACCCCCAATTCTTGGTTTGATCTTAACGTGGAGAGCGGTCTTCTGTGGGATCTCCCAAGAATTTGCCTTTAGGCCTGTTCTACTCAACATTTCTTATCAGTGGCTTATACAAAGGCCCTAAAGGAATGCCCATCAGTTTTGTAGATGATTCAGAAATGGAGATATGAGATGGCTAACATTTGGATAAAAGACTCAAGGTCTCAATCAATAAGAAATTGAGTTGATTTTGGTAGGATGATGTTTAAAGGGGCTGAATAGAAATTACTCTACTTGGGTTAAAAACCCAACTATGTAAGTAGAGAGGGAAGCTAAGAGATCACTAGGGAATATTTCATATAAAAATGATATGAGAGTTTTAGTGGAATACAAGCTCAGTATTTAACAGCATTGCATAGGAGACTAGAAATCTTATGTGATTTGTGGAAAGATATTAATAAGCTGAGTAACATTCAGAGGAGGGCATTGAAGATGATGAGCTGACTGGAGGCCACATCCACTGATGAAGTTTAAACTGGAGAAGAGGAGACTTAGTACAGATGACAGCTGTCTTCAAATTTTAAAAGGTAGTCATGTAGAAGAGAGCTTAAGCTGGTTTTCCTTGTCCCCAGAGGGAGAAAAAGTTGCAAAGGTGGAAGTTGAAGAGGCATCTTATAGCTGAGTCATGAGTCACTAATCTCTGGGGAATTAAAAATGAGCATCATTCCAAGGGCCATGGAGAAACCCAAGGTGGGTGGGTGGGTGGGTGGAGGTTGCAATACCTAACAAAGAATAAGCTGCAAAGTGGAATTGAGATTAAGGACATAATCAAAGAACCCTGGGATCAAACAAGATGATGTACTGGGTGAGTGATGAGGGTGAGAAATATTTGGAAGATAGGCATTGGGCTTCACTGCTATTGGCATGATGCCAAGAGAAAGCAAGGAAGGATTCCAGTGGTGGGTGCACCCTCTATGGCAGGAGGACCATGGGAATACATGGACAAGAGTCTTACAGGATAGGCAAGCAGGGAAGGAAGGAAGGAAGGAAGGAAGGAAGGAAGGAAGGAAGGAAGGAAGGAAGGAAGGAAGGAAAGGAAGGAAAGGAAAGGAAAGGAAAGGAAAGGAAAGGAAAGGAAAGGAAAGGAAAGGAAAGGAAAGGAAAGGAAAGGAAAGGAAAGGAAAGGGGAGGGAAGGAAGGAAAAAGAAGGAAGGGAGGGAGGGAGGAAGGAGACAAGTATTTATTAAGTGCCTGACATGTGCCAGGGACCATGCTATTATTGTTTGGTTGTGTCTGACTCTTCATGACCCCATTTTGGGTTTTCTTGGCAAAGATCCTGGAGTGGTTTGCCATTTCCTTTCCCAGCTCATTTTATAGATGAGGAAACTGAGGCAAGCAGGGTGAAGTGACTTGCCCAGGGTCACACAGCTAATAAATGTCTGAGGCCAGATTTGACCCCAGGTCTTCCTGAATTCAAGTCTAGTACTCTATCCATTGGGGGCTGGGAGGGACAAGTGAAAGAGCACATCTTGATATGCATAACTCTCTTCAATCTTTTCTATTCTTGGAAAACAAGCCCTGCTTCAGATAGTTTTCAGGGTAGGCCAGGTGATGCTAGTGTTCCATCACAACCACCTACCAGGGCAAGGAGCCCTGGAGTTTGGGTAGGGGATCGTTAAGGAATGTTTATTTCAATTTTCATTCTCATGGAGCTTTGGATATCTGGTCCAGATACAGCACTTTGTCATATAAGTAGAAAAACTTGTGTTAATCCTTCCCACTGGGTGCAATTCAATTGAACAGGCCTTGTAACAAAATGCTGGCTGAGACATAAGCACAGTTAAGACGCAGTAACTAATTAAAATAGCACTAAAACTCAAATGATATCTTCCTCTCGGTCGTTAAATCTGGCATTTCCCACTGTTTAGACTCCGGTGCTAGTAAGGCTTTGTACGTTGGAGGCCCTGCACAGTAAGGGCTGCTGTACCCAATCTCTGGTTACTCCCTCGGTCTCTCCTGTGCCCCTGCTGAACTGGAACCTTCTCCATCCCCAGTCCAAATGCTGAGTTCTCTCCTTTCCTCACCCTGCTCCATCTTGCCTCTTCACCTGTCGTATTCCTGATTATCCTTGCGATCTCAATCCACATGCCACCTTGTGCAGAAAGATTCTCCTAATCCCTCCTCTGGGCAATAACCCCCCCCCCCCCCGCCCCGCTCCCCCTGCTCCCCATGCCATCACATAGCATTTACTTTGCAATGCTCTATAGTGGAGACATCTTCATTCATGTCTCCTGCCACTGACAAATTGCATGATATCCTTGAACTTATTTCCTCATCTGTAAAATGAGGGAGTTGTTCTAGAGAGCCCCTAGGATCCTTCCCAGTTCCCAGCTTCAGTTCTCAGTAGAGGTTTTCAGCCCTTTTTCCTGTCCTGGAATTCTTTAGCAATCTTATTTAGCCTATGTCCCCCTTCCCAGAACACTATGTTTAAATGCATAGAATACATCAGATTGCAGAGGAAACCAATTATATCGAAGCAGTCTATCTGTCTATCTCTCATATCTCTATCATATTTCTCTCTTCTGCCTATCTCTCTCATGTCTATCTGTATCACATCATATCTATCTCTCCTATCTCTCATTTCTATCTCTATCTCCATCATATCATACCTATCTCTTTCCTAGTTATCTCTCCTATATTCCTCTCTCTACCATATCATATACATAGTATAATACCATATCATAGTCGTGGTCATAATCATATCATATCAATCATATAATATATATTTGTCTGTCTATTTATCTTGTTCATGGACTCCAGGTCAAGAACTCCTAGATTGTATCTAGAATTCTCTCATCCTACTAGACTTTAAGTCCTTTGTATGCCCCACCACCCTGGCCCTCAGTGGAATATTGTAAAAATAAGAAGTGCATAAATATTTTATTGAAAGAATTGTGGGGGGCAGCTAGGTGGCACAGTGGATAAAGCACTGGCCCCACATTCAGGAGTACCTGAGTTCAAATCCGGCCTCAGACACTTACTAGCTGTGTGACCCTGGGCAAGTCACTTAACCCCCACTGCCCTGCAAAAAAAAAAAAAAGAAAGAAAGAATTGTGGCCAAAAAGAGGTTGTTCTCTTAGTTTATCATTTCTTTTTTTTGTTTTGTTTTTTGGAGGGGGGGATTTTAAAATGAAGATCATAGAAGCACATGTGTAGAGATGGAAGGGACTTCAGAAATCCTTGAGTCCAAAGTCTCTGAAACTGTGGGTTGTGACCCTATATGGGGTCACGTAACTGAATGTGGGGGTCATGAAAAATGTGGCAGCACTAAAAGGTTATGAATACCTATTTTTACTTAGTTGTATCCCTGGAGTCATGTACAAATTTCTCAGGCAAAAAAGGGGTAGTGGGTAGAAAAAGTCTAAGAAGCCCTGCTCTAGTCCAACTTCCTCATTTTATATATCAGGAACCTGAAGCCCAGAGAGGCTAAGTGACTTGCGTAAAATCATGCAGGTAGCAAGGGACAAAGACAGTTTATGGACTTAGGTCAGGTCTTTGGCTTCTAAAGCCAGTGCATTTTCCCTGTATCATGTTGCTTAAATTCTTTTGTTTTTAGCTCATTTCATTTCGCCATATCCCCCTTTCTCTTCTCTCATCCAAAGAGCTAGCTCTTAGAAAAAGAATAATGGAAGTGTGCGTGTGTGCGTGTGTGCGTGTGTGCATGTGTGTGCATGTGTGTGTGTGTGTGTGTGTGAAGTTTGGCAAAACTAACCACATATCCATAAAGCCTAAAGAGAGCTGTGAAATTCCAAATCCATAGTGCCTTACCTCTGCAAAGAAGAGAGGGAGATATATTCTAATAGCTCTTCTTCGAGGCCAAATTTGATCATTATGATCACATAGCATTTTGATTTTTCTTGGCATCCTTTCCATTTATATTGTGGTAGTCACTTCTACTTCCTTCACTTTGCATCAGTTCATATAAGTGTTCCCATGTGTCTTTCATATCAGTTTACCATTTTTCTTGTATTAAAGCCTCTATGCAAGTTGATCATAGATTAGACTTGGAAGTGGCCTGAGAGGTCATTGAGACTAACTACCTCATTTTAAATTAAGTGATTTGATCAAGGTCACACAGGTAAAGTTGCAAATCTGGGATTTATTAATGATGGGGATTTGAACCCAGGTTCTTTGACTACAAATTGTATTCTTTCCACTTCATCAAACTATCCAATGTCTGCTCCTGGACAGTCATTTGGAACTTGCAAACATGCTCCTTTGCAGAAGAAAGAGGTACAATTTTGTTACCTATTCTCTGGAGCCAAGCATGGCCATCAATTGCATTGTGTTGAGTAATATTTGGTGGTGGTGTTTTTTCCACTTATATTATTGTATGTGGGCTCCTTTTAAGTGATTTGATTTCTGTTTTCTACTCAGGAGTCATTTATAAAAAAATGAGGAGCCATTATAAAAAATGGTTTATATATATAATAATTCCGGTTTTAACAAACTGCCAAATTGAAAGAATCTTGCCATCTTCTACATAGTGACTGAATGAGTGTGTGATATGCACACCATAACCACTAAGAGTGGAATAGTGAAAAGAGCATTGACTGGATTAGGAGCTCAAAATCCAGCGCTGGAACTTATTGCCTGGGTAATATGTATAATGAGCGTACTGATCTCCAATGGGAGTAGATGGTGTCCAAGGTCTCTTCCAGGTGTTCCAGGTCGTATAAGTAATCTAGCATTCAGAGGGCTTCTGGTAAAGGAAATCACAAAACTATGGGATCTCAGAGTTGGAAGGACCCTGAGACCCAATCAAGTCCAACCCATAAGACTTTGCAAAAATACTTACACAAGAATCTCTCATACAACATACTCAACAAGTGATCATCCAACCTTTCTTGGGAGACCTCTTTTGTCAAGGAATCCAGTCCCTCTTGAGACAGCTCATTGCAGTTCGGGGGATTGGAAACTACTCCAATTGTTAGGGAAGTTCTTCCTTAAATCTCTGTTGGCTCTTTGGGCATTTGAAGATGAGTTTTTAAAACTAGATACCTACCTACATCTACTTGATGTCAGATTTTTGTTAGTTATTCCACAGAATGTTGTTATTCACAATGAAAGTATATTTTGGAATTTTTTAAAAACAACTAATACTATCCAGAAATATCGAGACATTCATTTACATCAGAAATGTGTGATATATTTGTTTATGACATTTAAGATTTTCAGGGGCTAATATATTCCTTCCACCTTTTATGAATCATTACATTGTGAAACTGATAATTTTCTACCATCGCTAGTATTTGGTTTACAGACAAGGAGAATCTGAAATCTTAATTGTAAGATTTAGCTTTTCCCTGGACTCCCAAGGTTGACTGATGCTATTTAGGTAATTACTATGGCGATCATGCAGGTTGGTGTTACTTTCAGATATCCTCTTCCTGTTGTTGCATTAAACCTCAGAAATGCCATGGAAGTGCCAATATTTTGGCAAATAACAAGTGCTTGATAACGTCAATGAGCATCATCACAAAAAAAAATACATTACTCATTAAAGAGCGAGAGTCACTAAAGATGGCAAACCGAAGGCTGAAGGAACTGCAAGATTACTCACAAAAATTCAAGCCTCCTACCCCAAATCACATCCAGAGTGGAATGGATTCATGCCATTGAAATGTGGGTGGTTTGGCAACTTCTAGTCACCAGCCACACACCTTCCTGCCTATAAAAAGTCCTTGTAATGATGGAAGCACAGCAAAATTGATTGATAATATGTCAGGATGTTTTATTTGGGAAATAAATAAATGACTGCCATGCCAATGAACCTCATTTGTGGTCATCTTCTGTAACCCTAATGGGCAACTCTGCTTCTGTTAGAGGGAAGGTTGCATACAACAGTTTCTACCAGATTGTGCCCCACAAAAAGAATTGGTTGACATCCAGATGGCACCAAATATTTATTGGGCCAATAATATTGAGAACAAATGTTTGATTCAGCATAAAAACAACTAGAGTTATAGATGAGCTGTGTTTGGCTAAGTCATCTTTTTTTGGGGGGGGGCAATAAGGGTTAAGTGACTTGCCCAGGGTCACACAGCTAGTAAGTGTCAAGTGTCTGAGGCAGGATTTGAACTCAGGTCCTCCTGAATCCAGGACTGGTGCTTTATCCACTGTGCCACCTAGCTGCCCCTGGCTAAGTAATCCTTATTTAATTCAATGTAATCTTGATCCTAGATGATAAATGATGAAAACCACTCACCATTTCTTGGGAGAAATGTGAGATACTTTGTGTATAGTCAGAAATGGGCTCTATGTCAGTTTTCTTAACATTTTCTTAAAAGGGAGAGCTCTTTGGAAGCAATGGGACATATTAGGAAACAAATCTACAAAAATACAAGTCATCTATAAAATGTTCTAAAAGAAAAAAATAATTGGAAACCTTCCATTTTTATAGGGCTTTCTTTCTTTTTAAAAAATCTATAAATTTAAATGTATTTTAGTGTCTTTTGATATTCAAACTGATGAGGGGTCTCCTATAGAGGTAGTTAGGTGCCACAGTAGGTAGTTTTGCACTTGGAATCAGGAAGACCTGAATTCAAAACCTACCTAGGACATATACTAGCTATGCAACCCTGGGAAAGTCACTTAACTGCTCTCTGCCTCAGTTTTCACATCTATAAAATGGGGATAATAATAGCACCTGCCTCACAGAATTATTGTAGGAATGGAAGAGATGTTTGTAAAGTGCTTAGCAAAACTTAAAGTGCTATTTTAAGCTATTTAAGTAGCTAAATGATAGCTGTAGTAGTAGTAGTTGTTGTTATAATAGTTATTTTTATATTAGAAGCAGGTAGGTGGCACAGTGACTAGAGTGCTGGAACTGGAGTCAGAAATACCTGAATTCAAATCTAGCTTCAGACATTTACTAGCTATGTGCCCTTGGGAAAGTCACTTACATTCTGTTTTCTTCCTTTTTTCTCATCTGCAAAATGGAGATAATAATTGTACCTACCTCCCAGAGTTACTGTGAGGATCAAACAAGATAATAATGATAAAGCATTTAGCATAGTGCCTGGAATATAGTAAGCACTTTACAAATGTTAGCCATTGTTAATAATAATAATAATAATAATAATAATAATAATAATAAACAACTCAAGCAATTCCATAGAATATTGCAGAACCTTGTGAATGAGATTTTTGGCTACTTGAGAAGTTTTGAACTAACCCTTAACATAAATGCATGAATAATGCTTGTTTTTGCACACAATGGCATGGCATTAAATGTACAGCACATAGACATCCATTAGCATGTCTATCTTGGACAGACACTGGAAATGGAAATCGGGCCCAGAGTTATACAGTTGATGGTGAGTGGACTGTACTGTCCATGGGAAATTACAGAACTCATTTATGGACCCCCAACTTCTCCTTGAAACAAAGGCCCATCTCTTTAATGTCAGCCTTACCAGATTGTGGGATAGCTTTCAGTCATGGGATGATATTGTCTCCAAATAATTGAAACTGATTAATATTCAGAGGATAGAAGTAGAGAAGTTCATGGTGGGCTTGAGAAGGCCACAGTATATAACAAATAAGGAACTATGAAAGAGAATCTGGGGGGAATATGTAGTTTATTAAAAAAACAGAAGAAAATGTCATCAAAGCAATTCATTATAAAAAAAGATAAGATAGTTATTGTGGCAAAATTGAAAAATAACTGACACCTAGGTGCCGCACTTGTGTCCTGAAGAAAAATCAACGAAGGTTCCCAGAGTGGTGTGTGGATTCCTTATGGAGGGTTAACTCATGGTAGGATTTAGGAGTTACACGGGAAAGCCAGGTATGGTCAGGTGGAGCCTTGTGATTCTGGAAGGAACATTCCTATCGATGAGATCTTCTGTCCATTGAACTATTTGAGAGCCTTAATGGAGACTTTAAGGTTACTTACTTTCCTATGCACAACACTAGGGTAGGATGTAAAGTTGCCAGTCTATGCCACATTGAAACACACCACAGAATGTCTGAGTTGGAAGAGATCTCAGAGTTTACCCAGTCTAAACCATAGTAGAACAATTACTCTGCATGTTGTGTGATTATCTATCCATTGATTATAGGCTTCCAATGAGGAAGATCTTAGCCATTTAAAAAAGAAAATAAAATTGGAAAAATTAACATAATTACAGAGGCAGCTAAATGGCACAGTGGGCAGAACTCTGGGACTGAACTCAGGAAGACTTGAATTCAAAACTTACTTTAGACACTTACTATCTGTTTGACCCTGGGAAAGCCACTTGATCTCTTTCTGTTTCAGTTTCCTTATCTCTAAAATGGGATAATGATTGCAGCACCAACTCAGCCCCCCCCCCCACTAGGGTTGTTATGGGGATCAAATGAGATGATATTTGTAAACTACTTCTTGAACTTTAAAGTGCTATATAAATGAAACCTATATTATTACTACTATTAATTATTTTATTATTTTTATCATTTAAAAACTATAGATGGGGTGGAAAGACTTGGTGTCCCTATTTAATTTCATCAAAGAACATTTATTTAGCACACACTTTGCTGTGGGGGTAACTGATAAAACTCAAGTGATTCCTATCCTAAAGTAGCTTACATTCTATTTGTGAAATGTATCATGAGTACATAATTATGTGTACACAAAATAATGCTACACAGACAAAGTATAACAACTGGGATCATCTTGAGCTAAAATTTAAAGGAAACCAGGAATCTTAAGGAACAAAGGTGAGGAGGAAGAGCTCTCCAGGTATGGGGAAAACCAGGGCAAAGACATAGAAGTGGGCAATGGACCATCATTTATGGGACATGATGAGTAGACCTGTTTGGCTGGATGCTTTTCAGCAACAGTATAGGAGCATGAGAAGGCAAGTCATGTGCCAAAGGTCTAGGAAGGTAGATTGAAGCTGGATTATGAAGGACTTTACATAATAAACAAAGAGCTTGTATTTTATTGTAGAAACAAAAAGGAGCCTCTGTGTATTCTGGATCATGGGAGTGACATGCTCAGATCTGTGCTTTAAGAATTTTTTTTGGCAGCTGTGTGAAGGACAGAGGCTGGAAGCAAGCATACCAACTCCAAATTTGTTGTCATGATTCAATGAAGAACCAATGAGGTCTGAACTAGAGTGGTATCTATAGGAAGAGAGAAAGGAATTGATAAAAGAGCTATGCTGGAGGTTTGGTTAAGACGTGGTTGATTGGATATAGTAGATGAGTAAAGGAGGAGCCAAAGATGAGCCCAAGTCTGTGAATCTAAAAAGAAATACAGAAGTTAGGAGGAGGGACATATTTAGATGTAAATCTAATGTGAGGATTTTTTTTTAATATGGTGAGATTGAGATGCCTATGGGGCATCCTGATGGAGGTATCTAGCAGGTACTTGATGGTATAGTCCTGGAACTCAGGGGGAAAGTGAAGGCTAGATAGGTAGATGTTGGAGCTATTTGCATATAGATGTTAATTGTTCCTATGATAGGTGATTTGGGAGGGAGGGAGGGAGAGAGAGAGAGAGAGAGAGAGAGAGAGAGAGAGAGAGAGAGAGAGAGAAGGGGAAGGGAAAGAAGGAGGAAAGGGAAGAGGGAAGGATGGAAAGGAGAGAGGGAAGGAAGGAGGGAAAGAGGAAGGGACCGAAAAAGGGATAGAAGGAGAGAGGGAGGATGCAAGGGAGTGAGGGAAAGGATAAAGGAAGAAGAGATGGAAGAAGGAGGAAGGGAAGGAAGAAAGGAAGAAGGGAGGGGAGGAAGAAAGGAGGGTGGAAAGGAGGGAAAAGAGAAAAGATCACTCATGACAGAGTGTTGGAATTATACTTGCTGCAGGGGTATAGAATCCCTAGATAATGCTTTCATAAAAATAGCTAAAGAGCTGTCATATATAGGTAAACAAAAATACTGGTAGTTTGTGTCAGGAAAGCTGAAGGAGGAGAGAGTATGCAGGAAGAGGGTTAAGTTTGGAGGAAGTTTAGGAATGATGAGGACTGAGAGGGGAAAACCCATTAGATTTAACCAATGAGATCATTGGGAACTTTGGAGAGAGAAATTAAAGTCTAGTGGTAGGGGAAAGTTCCCAGAGGAGAAAGGAATCAGGATCAAGAGAAAAGTAGAGAAGCTGACTTTTGCAAAGAGAAGGACAACCTCTTCACTAGAAAAAAGGGAGGCCATATTCACCTCCAGACAACTATAAAATAGCACCCCAAACAAATCCTGGAATAGCAGAACCAGCAAAAATATGGGGTGAAACAAAGCTGGGAAACACTGAAGAAAACAACTCCTTAAAAAGTACAATTGCCCAAATGGAAAAGGAAGCACAAAAGCTAACTGATGGAAACAACTCCTTAAAAATTAGAATTGGTCAAATGGAAGCTAATGACTCTATGAGACACCAAGAATCAATGAGACAAATTTAAAAGAATGAAAAAATAGGAGAAAATGTAAAATGCCTCATTGTAAAAACAACTGACATGTAAAACAGATCCAGGAGAGACAATGTCAGAATCATTGGGTTATCTGAAAGACATAATCAAAAGGAAGACCTGTACAGCATCTTTCAAGAAATTATTGAGGAAAACTGCCTTGATATCCTGGAACCAGAAGGCAAAATAGGCACTGAAAAAAGCCTCTAATTGCCACAGGAAAGAGATCTCAAAACATAAACTCCAAGGAGTTTAGCCAAATGACATAACTATAAGGTCAAGGAAAAAACATTGCAAGTGTCCAGAAAGAAATAATTCAAATATCAGGGAGCCCCAATCAGTATTACACAAGATTTAGCTGCTGCAACATTAAAGGATAAGAGGTTGTCAATATGATATTCTGGAAGGCAAAGGATTTAGGACTAAAACCAAGAATCACCGACCTGGCAAAATTAGGGGGAAAAATCAAGGGAGGGAAATGGTCATTCAAGGAAGTAGAAGGATTTCAATCTTTCATAAGGAGAAGATCAAAACTGAACAAAAAATTTGATCTCTAACATCAAGACCCAAGAGAAACCTAAAAAAGGGAAAAGAAAACATAAGGGATTCAATGGCACTGAACTGTTTAAATCCCTACATGCAAAGATGATACTTGTACTTCTTAAAAATTGTATCACTAATAGTACAGCTAGAAGGAATATATATAGAGGGTACAGGTATATGGTGAATTTGAGGGAATGACATCAAAAATTAAGGGATGAGGGGGCGGCTAGGTGGTGCAGTGGATAAAGCACTGGCCCTGGATTCAGGAGTACCTGAATTCAAATCCGGCCTCAGACACTTGACACTTAACTAGCTGTGTGACCCTGGGCAAGTCACTTAACCCCCATTGCCCTGCAAAAAAAATAAATAAATAAAATTTAAAAAAAAATTAAGGGATGAGAAAGAGGAGTACACTGGGTGCAGAAGGAAGGGAGAGGTAAAATGGGGCAAATTATTTCACATGAAGAGGCATTAAAAACCTATTACAGTGGAGGGAAAGATGAGAGGGTGGATTATGGGCATTGTTTGAACCTTATTCTCATCAGTATTAGCTAAAAAGGGAATAATATACACAATCAGTTGAATATAGAAATCTATCTTACCCAACAGGAATATAGAGAGGAAGTTAAGTAAAGGGGGGCTGACAGAAGAGAGAAAAGATGCGGGGAGGTGGTACACAGAAGTAAAACATTGGTGAGTAGGGAAAGGATGAAAGAAGAGAGAGGACAAACAGGAGGAAAAAAAGGATGGAGGAAAATATGGAGTTAGCAATCATGACTGTGAATGTGAATGGGATGAACTTTCCCATAAAATGGAAATGGATAGCAGAGAAGATCAAAACACCGAATCCTACAATGATATTTCCAAGAAACACACTTGAAGTAAAGAGATACACACAGAGTAAATGGGTAGCAATCCTGATCTCAGACAAAGCAAAAGCAAGAATAGACCTAGTTAAAAGAGATAAGCAAGGAAATGACATCTTGCTAAAAGGTATACCATATGCAATACTGAACATATATGCACTAAATGGTATGGCACCCAGATTCTTGTTTTTTTGTTTGTTTGTTTGTTTTGTTTTGTTTTTGCAGGGCAATGAGGGTTAAGTGACTTGCCCAGGGTCACACAGCTAGTAAGTATCAAGTATCTGAGGCTGGATTTGAACTCGGGTACTTCTGAATCCAGGGCCAGTGCTTTATCCACTGATCCATCTAGCTGTCCCAAAAAAGCAATACCACCCAGATTCTTAAAGGAGAAGTTAAGTGAATTACAGGTTCATGATTAAATGAGATAGAAAACATTAATGTAACCACAAATAACATAAATGTACAATAGATAATTTTAATTATATTAAACTTAAAAAGCTTTTGCACAAACAAAACCAATGCAACCAAGATTAGAAGGAAAACAGAAAGCTGGAAAACAATCTTTACAAGTGTCTCTGATAAAGACCTCATTTCTAAAATACATAGAGAAGTGAGTCAATTTTGTAAAAATACAAGCCATTCCCCAATTGATTAATGGTCAAAGGATAGGAACAGGCAGTTTTCAGACAATTGAAACACTAATTCACTGTTGGTGGAGTTTTGAACTGGTCCAAACTTCTGTAGAACAATGTGGATCTATGCCCAAAGGGCTATAATACTGTATGTACCCTTTGATCCAGCAATACTACTACTAGTTTTGTATTCCAAAGAGATCATAAAAGAGGGGAAAGGACTTAAATGTGCAAAAAAAATATTTATAACAGCACTTTTGATGGTGGAAAATATTGGAAATTGAAGGGATATCCATCAATTGGAAAATGACTGAACAAGCTGTGGTTTATGAATGCAATGAAATACTATTGTGAGATAAGAAATGATGAACGGTCAGATTTCAGAAAAACGTGGAACAACTGATGCTGAGTGAAGTGAGTAAAACCAGGAGAATGTTGTACACAGTATCAGCAACATCGTGTGAGGATCAACTATGAATGACTCAGCTCTTCTCAGCAACACAATAATCCAAGACAAATGCAAAGAACTTAGGAAAGAAAATGCTATCCGCATCTAGATAAAGAACTGATGGACTCTGAATGCAGATCAAAGCATACTATTTTTCACTTACTTTATTCTTTTTTGTGTTTTTTCCTTTTGATCTGTTTCTTCTTTCACAACTGTGACTAATATGGAAATATGTTTTACATGATAGCACATGCATAACCTATACCAAATTGACTACCATTTTAGGAAGAGAGGAGGGAAAGGAGGGAGGGAGAAAAAATTGGAACTCAAAATCTTGTAAAAATGAATGCCAAAAATTTTCTTGATATGAATTGGGGAAAAATAAGATACTATTTAAACAAGAAAAAGGGGAGAAGAGAATAAAAATTTAATCTAGGGGTTCTCGGGTATAGTTTTGTGCCCAAAGAAGAGAGTTTATGGTAGATGGTCTTTATATTATTGTTAAAATAGATGGTGAGGGGCAGCTAGGTAGCACAGTGGATAGAGCACTGGCCCTGGATTCAGGAGGACCTGAGTTCAAATCCAGCCTCAGACACTTGACACTCACTTAGTAGTGTGACCCTGGGCAAGTCACTTAACCCCAATTGCCTCAAAAAATGATAAAATAGATGGTGAGGTCTACCACTGAGTCTGATAGGGAGAAGAGGTATAGGTGATTGAAGATGAACATTGAAGAGTTGGACAAGCCATCATGCTTTTTGTGTGTATGGATGTGTTGCCATGTCCTCATGTCTTTCCTGCTAGAATGTGACTCTGGAGCATGGACTATTTCAATTGTGTCTTTTTATCCCTAGCACCTTGCACAGTATGTGGCATAGAGTAGATGTTGAATGATTAAGTGATAGTGTCTCTACGATTAAACAAGATTATCATGTAGGAGTAAAAGTTGAGTTGAGATTAATAACATAAATTTGTATTGAACCCAATTGGCGTGGTTGTATGACTTCCTCCAGAGGCATTCAGCAATGCTGGGAAGGGAGAATGCAATCAACAAAGCTTCATTCCACCACCATCATTGAATTGCCAAATGGATTTATCCCAGGACCAGAGTTTCAGCTACTAGGGAGAATGAGAAACCATATTGCCTCAGCTTACTGAGAGAGGGCCGAGGGAAAATCCATTTCTTTACTGTGAAGGGTGAGAAAGTCAACCATTCTGTGGCTAACAAGGTCCTTCCCCCTCCAAACTTGCCCTTCTTCCCAGCTTCTCTATTGTAGGCAGAGCTGATTGTGGCACCATTTTCCTGTTTACCCAATTTCAAAACCCTCAGAGTTATATATTTGACTCATTCTCCTCTTCTCTCTCATTACCACAACCAGAGAGTTTTCTGGTTGAATCAACCTCCACAATATTTCTCCCACCTATCCTTTCCTCTCTATTCGAGCCATTATCTCTGTCTTGGTCTTTTGATAATAATAGCCTCCAACTCATTGCCCAGTCTCTGGTCTAACCCCTCTCTAAACCACCCATCACACAACTGCCTAAATAATTTTCCTAATGCACAGCTCTGACCATGTCATATCCCTTCTCCCTCCCTTCTTTAATTTCCTGATTGCTTCAAGGATAAAAGATAAACTCTTTAGCCTGGAATTTGGGGCCTCCAAAAAATCTGTATATATGCACATAATGTATATGTGTTTATATTCACACACATATACATATACACAGGAGGCAGCTAGGTGGTTCAGTGGATAGAGTGCTGGACATGGAGTCAGGAAGATCTGAGTTCAAATCTGCCTTTAGATGCATTAACTGTGTGACCCTGGGCAAGTCATTTAACTTTAACTGGAGAAAGAGGTGGCAAAGCATTTCAGCATCTTTGCCAAGAAAACTCCATGGCCAGTGTGATCCACAAGATCATGAAGAGTCAGACATGACTGAACAATATATACTTATATGTGTGCATGTGGTTTTCCCAGCTCCATGAGGACAGGGACTATTTCCCCGATATCTTTATATTTCAAGTACCTACTAAGTGTCTGACACATAGTAGGTTCTTTATAAGTACTTGTTACTTGACTGACCAATCAATAGTATCTCTACTACTAGAAGATGAAATCCTTTAGGAAAGGCACTGTGTCATTTTTCATCTTTACAAGCATCCCCAGCCTTAGCATCCCACATGGCAGGCAGTTATAAATATTTATTTGACTGAAATGAGAAAATGCTGAATTCTAGAAGGCTTTGTCAAAGATGGGATATATAAAAGAATTGGGGGTCGGGAGGAAACAAGAGGAAGTCAAGATGGCTAAAGATACCATTGTGCTGCAATGATGGGGTATATAACTCTAGCTCCAGCCCCAGCTTTCAGGATAAAAGCTAAGAGAAGACAGGGCTCTTTTCACTCCCTTGACAGTATAAGGGGCAAAGCCCTCCATGGTAGGATGGCATTTTTGTAATCAAAGGCATTTCTCCTTTGGATAGGCAGCTTGCATTAGAGTCGACATTGTTATCTCTCTAAGCCAATACTGCACTAAATTTATGAAGTAAAAAAAGTTGAAAGTTTTCTTGGGAACAGAAGCTCACCCACACTGCACATGTATGGCATTTCTGATTGCTCAAAACTCTCCAAATTTAAGTCTCTTTTTAGAGGAGGGAGGATAGAAACACAATCGTTCTGTATTCTGGAGTGTTGCAATGATATAATGATCATTGACAGAATTCATGCCATTTGGATTTCTGGTTTTCTAGACAGAAATTGTGTCCTAAGAGAGAGATTCCATTCCAAACAGCTTCAGATCTACATGTAACTGAGCACATCAGTGCCCTCTCTTCTTCACCCCTCCCCACAATGTACTGCTGTGCTCAGAGGGAAACCTAACTTATGTTGAAATTCACCTATTTAGAGATGCAGATAATTTCAACATTATCTTATTTTAACCTGTCACAATTTCCATGGATGGTGTGATGTATTTGCCTATAAGACACAGCTCTTATTTTTCTCTAACAATTTGCTTGTTAAAGAAATGTAAGGAAGGAACCAGACATTATGGGAAAAGGGCTTCCCCATGGATCTACCCCCTGGGATGTTATTCTGAACTTACCACACCTCTAGCATTCCAATTCAGGACTGTTTTTCCATAGAGATTTATAGACTTGCTGAGCTGGGCCAAATTTGTATATCCAATTACTAGCTAAGCAGAGCTGATTGTAGCCTTAGGCAAAGTCAAGAGCAGGCTAATTGCATCCTATCAGTAACTGACTAGTAAAAGAGAACCCAACACAATTCCAGTTTGATACAACCAGGAGACCCAAAGTTTTCTTTCCAAAATACCTTATCTCACATCTAAGACTAAAGAGAAGTATTGCCTCTTGGGGCCATGAAAGTCCTATTGAAGGTTGCTACCCTGATTTTTCATATTAAGACCTTTCATGATGGGAACTATTTTTTGCACTGAACATTTTGCCAATATTATTTCAATACATATTTAGACCATTTATTATATTATGTTAGAACAATTATTATTTTCTGTTGGATCCTGGACAAGTCACTTAACCTTATAGAAGGAGTATGCTCTCTGGGAGTTCCCTAGAACACTGAAATCCCAGTTCTAGAACCAAACAGTATTTACTTATTTGACTTGTATCTCCTTCATTTTGAGCCTTTCACAAATCCCCAGGTCCCTCACTTGCTAGTGTCCTCCCCTCTGAGATTCCCTTCTATCTACTCTGTATTTTCAGTTGTTGTTGGGTCATTTTTCAGTCATGTTTGACTCTCACTGACCCCATTTGGGTTTTGTTTGTTTTTTTTTGACTGAGATGCAGGAGTGGTTTGCCATTTCCTTCTCCAGTTCATTTGATATATGAGGAAACTGAGGCAAATGAGGTGAAGTGACTTGCTCAGGATCACATAGCTAGGAAATGTCTAAGGTTGAATTTAAACTCATGAAGAGGACTCTTCCTGGCTTCAGGCCTGGCACTCTAACCACTATGATAGTACATTTGATGGTAAATGTCCTGCTTCATCTCTGCCTCCTGAGAAGCATCCATCCATCCATTTTCAGTTATTCCAGTCATGTGTAACTCTTTGTGATGTCATTTGAGATTTTCTTGGCAAAGATACTGAAGTGGTTTGTCATTTTCCTGTTCAGTTCATTTTACAGATGCGGAAACTGAGGCAAATGGGGCTAAGTGACTTGCCCAGGGTCACACAGCTAGTAAGTATCTATGCTGGATGTGTCTTACATATTCCTAGTTATTTGCATGTTGTGTCTCTCATTAGAATGTAAGCTTTTTGAGGACAGGGACCATATTTTCTCCTTTCTTTGTGTCTCCAGCACTTAGCAACGACTGGCGCATAGTAAGCCCTTGCACGATTGTTGGCTGACTGCCACAAACAAGTGACATAAAACTGTTCATTGAATGAATGATTACAATGAGATTAATATCCCGATTATGAATTCATTAATGTTAAGGTCAATGTGGTTCAGTAGAAAGAGACCTGGACTTGTAGTCAGAGCATTTGGGTTCAAATCTCCACTCTGCCTGTTACTAGCTGTGTCACCTTGGGTAAATAACTTAACCTCTCTAGGCCTGTTTCCTCCTCTATGAGGATGTTCCTACCCACCTTTCCATTCCCCACTGTCCAGAGTGCCCCCTCATTAATATTTATCAATGTAAATGTCCTCTGATGTCCCTTCCAATTATAATCCTAAGATCACATGATTCTATATCTATTAAAAAATTTGCTTTATTAAAGGAAGGTATTATCATTCCTTTGTCAAGCTCAGTCTTGCAGAAAATCTAAGCAATCTACATATTAATTTATCAAGTCAGTACAAATAATTTGTGGTTTATGCATATAAAGCAGACCTAGGAATGGAATAAACCTTTTGAGATTTACATGGAGAGGTTCATATTACTAGTGTTAGTTGTGGTCATAGTTCTCTTTGTGACCCCATTTGAGGTTTTCTTAGCAATGGTACCAAAGTGGTTTGTCATTTTACAGATGAGGAAACTGAGGCAAACAGGGTTAAGTGACTTGCCCAGGGTCACACACCTAGTAAGTATCTGAGGCCACATTTGAACTCAGGTCTTCCTGACACCAGGCCAAGTGCTCTATTCCCTGCAGCGCCACCTAGCTGCCTTTACTAGTCTCAGCTGCAGGATTCAAGCCTAAGTTTCTGTGACTTGAAGTCCAGCACTTTAGGGCATATTTGCATGTATTAATGCTCCAGCTTCCAGTGCTCTTACTCCCCTCCTTCCACCAATTGGTTTATATTTATTTTGTATATAGTTCTTCTCTCTGTACAATTGTTTACCCAATAGAATGTCAGCTCCTTGCAGACAAGGGTAGTTCAATTGCTGTCTTTAGATCCCCAGCACCTGGTGTAGTATCTGTCCCACAGTAGGCAATTAATAAATAAATGCTTGTTAATCGATTGATTGATTTCTATAAACACTATGGAGCCAAAATAGACTCTCCATAATAGATTCTCCACAATAAGTGTAGCTGCTCGGCCATTGTTTCCTTCATGATAAAGAAACATTTCTTCCCCATTGTTCCATTTGGACTTGGGGGCAGCTGAGTACTGGGGGAAGAAGAGTTGGGAAGTTTCATCCTTTTAACAGATAATTGTAAAGAGCCTGATTGGATGTCACTGGCCTGCTCACTGGGTGAGTCGGCCTATTTGGATCATGAAAAATAATTTGATTCAAAAGTGCAAAAAAACAAAAAACAAAAAAACAAAATAAAGTCCTTCTAGTCTTAAAAAAAAAAAATAATAATTTGGTTGATCGCTCCTCACTGTTAGAGCAGATTTTTGTTAACTGATTCCCTATTCCCATCCCCCTCTCCACCTCCCACCGTCCATAGTACCCTCCCCCCCCCCCAATGTAAAATGAGTGGGGAATGGAAGAAATGCAGATTATATAATATAGGGAGATTTCTGTTCATATTATCAGAGTATCTTATAGGGAACATAAAACCCCCGTAAGTGAATTTGTGCCGGGCCTAGCACTTTCATTGTAATGCAATATCATTGTTTGAAGCTGGCAGCCAACACAGAACCATCTGGCAATCGATACTTGGGCTATCTGCTCGGGTACAAATGAATGCACGCCCTAGTAGAGTGTTTCCATTTGGAGTTACTATCTTTGTGGATTACATGGACATTAGTAAATGAACGTTTCCATGGTGATGCAGTAACTGCATTTTTTCATAGATAATGGCTTGGCATTTTCTTTCCAGATCATAATTAAAGAAATCCAAGCAAAATTAAGCTCCAGCTAAATAGAGGTAGGCACCTTTTATATGAAAAGTTTGAGTTTTAGGCATATATTGAAAGCAAACTGGAAATGTTTTGTGGCAGCTTTGGCCATGTTGTCTCCCCCAACAAAGTACAAGCTCTCCATGAGGGCAAGAACTGTTTCCTTTTGTGTTGTATCCCCATGCCCAGAATAGTGCCTAGTACCATGTATATGGTAGCACTCTGTAGGAGCTTAATAAATGTGTATATCTAGAACTGGAAGGGACCTTAGAGGCTGTTCAATTCAACTACCTTATTTTATTTTTTATTTTTTTGTGGGGCAATGTGGGTTAAGTGACTTGCCCAGGGTCACACAGCTAGTAAGTATCAAGTGTCTGAGGCCAGATTTGAACTCAGGTCCTCCTGACTCCAGGGCCGGTGCTCTATCCACTGCGCCACCTAGCTGCCCTCCCTTATTTTATAGTAAGGAAATTGAGTCCCAGAGAAAGGGAGTGACTTGCCAGTGTCCAGAGAGATAGGCAGTGAAAGAATGGGGTAGGAACCCACATTCATTGACTCCAGATAGAATAGTTTTGTCCCACTTCTCCAAGGTCCCTTTTATGATTCTAAACCCTCCAACCTGGCCTCCTAAAAGGTATCCTTAAAAAGAGAGCTTTTCCAACAAATTTAGGTCATATTCCCAATGACATTAAGTCTCTCCTTAAGCCACAGAGGAAATGGATGATTATCTCACTCAATCCTCACAACAACTTTCTGACACAGATGCTATTTTACAGATGAGAAAACTGAGGCAGACAGTGGTTAAGTGACTTGCCCAGGGTCCCATGGCTAGTAAATAGCTGAGGGAGAATTTGAACTTAGGTCTTCCAACTCCAAGTGAAGCACTCTATCCATGACATGAGGCTGCTTCAAAACTCTGGCATCTGTGGTATGATGTAAGAGAGAGAAACAGGATGACCAGCACAGGGCCCAAATATAAGTTCATAACATCATAGACTTAGAACTGGAATGGACCGTGAAGGTCATCTGGTTTAATGCCCTTATTTTACAAAGGAGGAAACTGAAACTCAGAAAAGTTACATGAAACTAATGCCCGACTTAACATTGTAACCCTTTAACATCCATAGATATATATAAATACATATATTGGAATTAGGGGGAGCTAGGTGGTGCAGTAAATAGAGAGAGCACTGGCCCTGAATTCATCATTTTACATGCGATTCCATTGAATGCCCTGCTTTACCCGCTCTGTCTCTTAACAATCTTCACTGAATATTGTTGATGTTAATATCCACAGAAGATCCTCAGTGCAGTCCTTCTGTGCCACCCAAAGTGCAGAATGGACTGTCCTGGAAGGATCCAAAAAAATATGAAAGCTGTCATAGTGTTCGGAGAGTCAAATGTCCCAGCTGCTATGCCAAGGGACATTTCATTAATTCCTTTGAAAGCTGAAAGGCTTATCTCTTTGGCCTCCCATTCTGAAAGTGCCCTTTCCTTCCTACTGGAGGGGGAGGCAGTGAGAGGCCACTTGGAAAAGTGTGGGCTTTGTCGCTGACCTTGCTGGATAGTCCAAGAAGTCCCAGACACGTTACCTCTCTCTGACAACCACTGGGGAAGTGGCTGGCCCAAGGCCTGTTTATTTTGAGGCCTTAGAGAATATCCACAGCTGTTTTTCTGAGAAGGTCTAATTATATTCCTTAGATTAGCAGATCTCATCGACTTTGGGGACTTGTTTTCCAAGGGAATAAAGTTCTCTTGCAGGTTTGTACAGTCAGTCGCAACATAGGAATTCCCAGGAAGACTTAGGACATAAAGTGGGCTACCTACTCTATGAAATTTTTAGGAAAGGGACTTTTTTTTCCTGTTTCATGACTCTTTCTTTGATTAAAAACCATGCTATTGGGGTAGTTAGATGGCACAGTGGATAGAGTGGATAGAACACCGGCCCTGGAGTCAGGAGTACCTGAGTTCAAATGCAGCCTCAGACACTTAATACTTACTAGCTGTGTGACCCTGGGCAAGTCGCTTAACCCCAATTGCCTCACTAAAAAAAAAACAACAAAAAGCACACACACACACACACAAACAACACAAAAACAACAAAACAACAACAAAACAAAAAAACATGCTATTGAAATATAGGCATTACTTTTAAGAGTACTTTTGGGAGAGGTGGGGTAGACCCACAATTGCATTGATCTAGGGAACTTCTGGTGTTAAAAGTCTCCCGACTAATTGTGAGATTGGCAACCTGTCTGAAATGAACAGTCTTACAGAGTTTCTTAGTTCACTGAAGATTTATGTGACATGCCCGTGATCATGCAGCCAACATATGTCAGAGGTATGACCCAAAGCCAGGGGCAGCATCTCATATCCATCCCCTCTTTCTTTACTCACATAGACACTGACTGAGCCTTTCACCTCTTAACCTAAGTCATTGGAATCTTCACTAAATTGTCATCCCTGCTTCTAGTGCCTCCCTCTCCAAAGAGTCTTCTGCAAACCTTTTAAACTGATATTCCTAAAAGGAGTTACTGCAATTCCAAAAATTCTTCAATTTTCCTAAGGAAAAAAAAATACTAAGCCTCAAATTTAAGACCTGACCCAGTCCAGCTCCCATCTACCTTTCTTATCTTATTTCAGATTACTCCTCTCCCTTCATATAATATCCTACCCAATCAAATTGTCCTTCTAGCTATTTCCATATGCTTATTTTATTATATACTTATGTTATTATAACATAATTGTCATATACTTTTTAATTATCTTATTGCTATACACTGTTATTTATTATACACATTGTTGTTGTTCAGTCATGTCCAACTCTTCATGACCCTATTTGGGGTTCTTAGCAGACACTGGAATAGTTTGTCATTTCCTTCTCCAGCTCATTTTACAGATGAGGAAACCAAGGCACACAGAGTGAAGTGACTTGCCCAGGGTCACATAACTAGTAAATGTCTGAAATCAAATTTGAATTCTGGAAGAGGAGCCTTCCTGCCTCTGTCTCTCATACTCTATCCACTGTACTACCTAGCTGCCCACACTCATTATTATTACTACATACCATTATATTCTGCCCGGGTGTCTTTGCCCAGCTGGTTCCCTGTAGCTAGAATGCATTCTCTCTTTACCTCAGCCTAAAAAAATCACAATCTTCCTTGAGAGCACAATTCAGGTGTGATTTCCAATATAACACCTTTCCAACTCTATTGTTTGGAAAATTCTATTGTTAGGAAAACTGTTTTCAGTGATCTCAAGTCATTCACTGCAACAAAAGCCAGGATGTATTTAAACACTAGGAGGTCTCTGGCAATACTGTGAGGCTACAAATTATGGCACAGCATGATATCAGAAGACTCAAACCTGCAGGTGACCCAAAAGGCCATGGAAGGATGTACAATGGGGGTGATTAGGTTGCTGCGTCTAAAAATCTTTTAAAAAATCCACCAGAGTCTAACTTATAAAATGAATTCTTCTGTTTCTTATCAGACAGATACTTAAAATGGGCAAATAATTTCACATTCTCCATAATTATCAATATAATTTTATATGTAAAATCCTTAATCCAATTTTGAGAACTTCTAAACTGTAATCGATCGATTTTTCTTTCAAAAAAAAAAAAAGATTGTCTTTGGGGCAGCTAGGTGGCACAGTGGATAAAGCACTGGCCCTGGATTCAGGAGAACTTGAGTTCAAATTCAGCCTCAGACACTTGACACTTACTAGTTGTGTGACCCTGGGCAAGTCAGTTAACCTTTATTTCCCCCCCCCCAAAAAATATTGTCTTTCATCTATAGAAGAAGTTTGTGGTATTCCTTCCAAAGAAACTGGAAGCAAGCAGGGAATTTAATGCATAAACTAGTCAAAAATGATGAAAAGTTAAAAAAAATAGTTACTAAGAAAAGATTGAGCTATGAAATCAATATATTCATACTTCTGGGGATAATCAAGGCTACTACCTTTTAAGTTAACACATTAAGGTAATTTTTTAAACAACAACAACAACAAAATACCTTTCATTACTGGGGGCAGTGAAGTGGTTCAGTAAATAGAGCACTGGTCCTGGAGTCAAGAAGACCTGAATTCAAATCCAGCCTCAGACACTAACTGTATGACCCTGGGCAAATCATTTAAATTCTGTTTGCTTCAGTATCTTCAACTATAAAATGGGGATAATGATAGTACCTATCTATCAGGATTGTTGTGAAGAGTTCCATCCCAATCACTAAAGAGGGTCATTCTAGAGGTGTTTCAGTGTGTTTAAATCTGTGTGTGGGGGGTGATGGGTCTTGCAATGAGTTTCATTTGGGAGGTGTGTGTATGAGTAAGCGCCAAAGTCAACCTTCTGTGAAAAGGGATTGAATTTCTTGATTTTTCCATTCATATCAGAGAAAGGGGAATCTGGATCCCCTGGGTCATCTAGCATGTAGAATGGACACATAGGGTGGGAGACCTAGGTGCAGAGGGATTAGGTATGACTTTAGGATATGTAGGTAGTGAGTAGAAGAGCTTGGGGTTGGACCAAGTCCATCGACAGTATTCAGACCTCTTCAACTCCACCACATTTATTTTATATAATTCACATAGTCTTAATATTTAGCGAAATTAGATTTTCCAGAAGAAGATCTTTCAAAAGAAGGAGTGTGCTGGAGGAATATTCATAATTGAACTAAGAGTTTTAGGCATATAGGCAGGAGCAAGTATTTTGTCTTTCTAGAAGTCCTAACTTTTTGAGGATTATGGAGAGAATAAAGACAAAATGCATTAGTAAATCCATGACTAAGAGGTCAGATTCTAGATTGTCTTAGAATCCTAGAAGGGGAAAAGAGAAAGAAATGGGGTAAATTAATTTATATTTTTTCAAATGTGGAGAAAGAAGACTGGGGGTGGGGTGGGGGGACAGGAAGAAAGAGAAAGGGAGGGAGGAGAGTACATATGCAATAACAACCATTAACTCAAGAAATTGTGCTGGGTCAGCGTGAAGGTGGTGAAGAGAATGTGTTTTCAGAGACTATGAGCAGGTTAAAACAAATTTCAGGGACTAATTTAAAATAGGGGGAAATATAGAATTTAATGGAGAAAAACTCAAACTTAAGAACTCCTCAACAAAAATAAAGGAAAATGGTGGAATGTATAAGAAACACCCCTCCTTGTCCCAATTTCTACATATGAGAAATATCCAAAACATAAGAAAATGGTAAAAGTGTGAGGTTGGAATAAAAGTTACAATAACTCAGATGATTCTGAAGAAAAGGAGCTGCAATCATGATTTCAAATAAAGGAAGGGTAGAAATTGATAAACCAAGAGAGATAAACAGAAACTGACTATGTACCATAAATAGTGAAACAATTTTGTGTCTAGGCTCTTAAAAGAAAAGTTAACTGAACTTTAAGACATTCATAGTAATAATTATAGAGGACTTTAATTATCTTTTATTTCAGAACTCAAAAAATCTAACAGTAAGATAAAAAAGAAAAACAATATTGAAATAATATATGGTAGGAAAATACATTTGAAAGCCCTGCAGCAATTTCTGAATGGGGATATTGAAAAATACACATATTTCTCAGCATTATAATGTAACTTTACAAAAAAAGATCATGTTCAGGACATAGAAAAAACAAATAAATGTAAAAAGGTAGAAATATTAAATATCCTTTGTAGACTACAACATGATAAAAAGAGAGGAATCAATATGGGGGAAAGAGCAAAACATACTTAAGATTAAACAATAATTTCTTAAATAATGAATGGGTTTAAAACCAAATCACAGAAACAACAAATATATAAAAGAGAACAATTAGGTAAGATATCAAAGTTATGGGCTAAAACAATCCTAAATATCAAAATTTTAAATCTGCAAACATGTATTAACAAAATAAAATAGAGGGTTCACGAACTTAAGATCTAGAAAAGAAGTTAGCAAACCGAAAACAAGTCCAAAGAAGAAATTTTGAAAATCAGAAGAGAAATATCCAAAATTAAAAGAAAGGCATATTGAACTGGATAAACAAAACAGTTTCTTTAAAAGACTAACTAACTCTGTATGCTGCACTTTTCAGATTGGCAGGCTTTCTGAAACCTTTTAAAGTATGTTTTGGCAACTCTACATCCATGGTTCATATGGACACTTTGGGACGTCAGTCTTTGGACAACTGAACACACACACACACACACACACACACACACACACACCCCTAAAGCTACTGCCAGATAAGTTATGATAGTTCTTAGTTGAACATCTTCATGAGAACATATTCCTACCCTACCTCCATATTTTGAGTCTTCACAATGCAGGAAATTATTTAAGTATATAGCATACATCTGTTAATTTTCTCATAAAGTATTTATTTATTTGTTTGTTTGTTTGTTTGTTTTTGTTTTTTGGTGAGGCAATTAGGGTTAAGTTACTTGCCTAGGGTCATACAGCTAGTAAGTGTTAAGTATCTGAGGCTGGATTTGAACTCAGGTCCTCCTGACTCCAGGGCCAGTGCTCTATCCACTGCACCACCTAGCTGCCCCATAAAGTATTTATTAATGGGCAGCTAGGTGGCACAGTGGATAGAGTGCCTGGCCTGGAGTCAGGAAAACCTGAGTTCAAATCCAGTGTCAGTTACTTCTAGCTATCTAACCCTGGGCAAATCACTTAACTTTGTTTGTGTCAGCTTCCTCATCTGTAAAATGAACTGGAAAAGGAAATGGCAAACCACTCTAGTATCTTTGCCTAGAAAACCTTGTCAAATAGGGTCATGAAGACTCAGACATGACTGACTAAGTGCCTAAACAACAAGTATTTATTAAGTATGTGCAAGATATTTTACTATTGGGTGTACAAAGGAAAAATAAGATCTGGTGTCTGCCCTCATTGGGCTTTCAGTTAAGTCATGGAATTATGATGTAATGATAACAAGAATTGGCTTTTATATATCCCATGAAGGATATGAAGTATATTATTATCTTTTTTGGCTTTCACAGCAAGCAGCCTCATAAGGTATGTGACAGTTCAGGCATCACAGGCCTCCTACAATCCAGCTCCAACCTTCATTTCCAAGACAAGTCAACAAGCATTTGTTAAGTACCTTCTATGTGTCAGGCAGTGTGCTAAGTCCTGCTGTAGCAACCAAAAAATGTCCCTGCCCTCAAGATGCTTACAGTTTAATGAGCGAGCCAGCTGAAAACAACTGTGTACAAATAAGAAATACACTGGAGGTAATTTCAGAAGGAAGGCACTAGAGTTAAGGGGGGCCAGGAAATGCTTCTTGCCAAAAGTGGGATTTTAGCTGAGTATTGAAGGTGGCTACGGAAGGAAGGAGGTAGAGCTGAGGAGGGAGGGCATTCCAGGCACGGGGGACAACTAGTGTAAAGGCACTAAATCAAGTGTTGTGTTTGAGGAGCAGTAAGGAGGTCAGAGTCACACATAGCAGGAAGAGAGCAGGAGGAAGGTATAAGAAGACTGGAGAGGTAGGAAGGGTCATCTCATGTTGGGTTTTAAAAGCCAAACTTTAGGGGCAGCTAGGTGGTGCAGTGGATAAAGCACTGGCCTTGGATTCAGGAGGACCTGAGTTCAAATCCAGCCTCAGACACTTGACACTTAACAAGTTGTGTGACCCTGGGAAAGTCACTTAACCCTCATTGCCCCGAAAAAAAAAAGCCAAACTTTGCTAATTCAACTCCTTCCCATCTGGGATGTGGCTTCAGGCAGATGGAAGGAAACTTGCTTCCACCTCTTATCCTCTGCACTTTCACGCAAACCTTGCCTGCTAGACCACAGCTGGAAGCCGTGCCCTTCTTCTGCTCATTCCTGGCTTCCAAGCTGAAAGGGATCCCTGTGTCCTCTATTTTTTTTCCTAAAGCACTTTGTCCAGGTCTTTCCTTTGCCCCATCATATCCTGCCTGATCTGTATAGAAGTCAAAATACCATTTAAACCCTTTATATACCTAGGGCTGCTAGGCAGGGCAGTGTATAAAGCACCAGTCTGGGAGTCAGGAAGATCTGAGCTCAAATCTGCCCTCAGACACTTACTAGCTATGTGATCTCGGGCAAGTCACATAACCTCTGTTTGCCTCAGTTTCCTCAGTTGTCAAATGTGGATAATAATAGCACCTTACTCATAGGATTGTTGTAAGGGTCAAATGAGAGAATGCTGGAAAGAGTCTGGCACATTGTAGGGACCATATAAATGCTAGTTACCATCATCATCATTATGATAATACCTAACGTTTCATCTTCTCCTTTGAATAGACTAACCTCCATGCCTAGAATGTGCTCTCTTCTCAATTCCACCTCTCAGAATCCCTAATTACCTTCAAAGCTCAGATCAAACATTACCTCCTACATGAGGCCTCTCTTGATCCCCACTAACTGCTAGACACCCCCACATCATTACCTTGTATTTACTTGAGATGTATTTGGCATTTGCACGTATATGTACAAATATATACATACATACATCTATATATATTTATATATGTGTGTGATATCTATCTATTCATCTCTATCTATCTTTCTATCTATCTTTCTATCTTTCTTTCTATCTATCTATCTATCTATCTATCTATCTATCTATCTGTCTGTCTGTCTGTCTGTCTGTCTGTCTGTCTATCTATCTATCTATCTATCTATCTATCTATCTATCTATCTATCTATCTATCATCTAAAAGGGTGTGCTGGAGCCAGCTTGAACCAGTTCACAAAAGCCAATTGTTAAATTTTCAGGTAAGCATTTCCACCTTGGAAATGAGCAAATACTACAAATCAGAGCTTGATTTGCTGTTTTGTTGATTTGTACAACTAAGAAAGTGATAGAGAAAATATAATACTGTAGAATAAGTTTAAAATGCTGTCATTGTACTCTCCCCACCCCTGAAGTTGGTTGTTAAACATTTACCAGTCCTGCATACTCCCCTCCCTTCTTCGTCCTCCCCCATCCTTGAGGATGAGGATGACCTGGCACATAGTGGGCACTTAATAAGTATTTTTGGATTGACTAATTAATTGACAGTAGATACTAAATTCCTTGAGGGCAGAGGCTGTCTTATTTAACCTTCTATTCTATTTAGGCTTTAATTATGCTCACTAAATATTTGCTGAGTTAGCCAAGGTCAGAGCCAGAAATTGAACCCAGGTCTTCCTGCTTCCAAATCAAGGTGCTTACCATCATGCTACATCACAGCTATTACAACAAGAGGCAGAATATGGTAGGGGGTGAAGAGAATGAGGTGATAACTTAAAAGAGGGAAAGAGACCCTTTGGCTGGGGAAATTAGGGAAAGCTTCCTGGAGGAGGTGCCAAGTGAGTAAGGAAGAGGTGAGATTTTTTTTTTCAGGCTTCAGAAGTATTTTTAACTCAGGTTGAGAGGCTGATGAAAGAGCTCATTAAAACACCTTAACCCACACGTACACTCTGGTGTACAGCATCATGAGATCTCTCTGGAAGCCCCAAAGTGAAGATTCCGAGCCAGTGTCCGATTTCATTGCACAACACGCACTGGCTGCTTAGCAGACTGCCTGACCTCTCCCTCCATGCCAAAGTCTAATACTTCTGACTTGACTAAAAATAAATGCATTGCATCCTCTCTTTACAAGGCAATTTTTGGAAATCAATGACAGTTATTTTTGTATGCAAGGCAAAGGAGGAGGGATAGGTGGGAAGCGAGGAGGAATCCATTTTCTGTGTCCAATGCTGGAAAGAATCTTTATATTAAAGGACTATTCAATAAGCTTAGTCATTTCCCCCATCCAGACCTGCTATTTCTTCTGTGTAAGGAACTCCCAGTGAGTAAATTCTAACAACAAACTCTGAAGTGTTGCTTTAAAATGACAGGGGCTCAGTAGTTTTGTTCAATTTATAGTCAAAGGTCATCTAGTCAACATCTTAGTTTTATGAATGATAGAACTGAGACCTAGGGAAAGCAAAAATGACTTGCCCATAGTCACGTAAGTAGTATGCGGAGTGGGACTTGAACCCTAGCCCCTTGATTGTAAGTGTTGTTTGGGAACACTTACTGATTAAGTGACTTGCCCAAGGTCACACAGTTAATATGTACAGAGGTGGGATTTGAACTCAGATCTTCCTGATCCCAAAGCTACCTCACTTGCCTTATGCCAGGTTGCTACTCCTTATTCATCTCTCAATGTAATGCATTCTCTGTGCATTTGGATGAAAAAAGACTCTAGGAGTCTGATGTCCATGTGTCTATAATCAGGAAGGCCTGGGTTTGAATTTCATATCTAGGCTCAAATTTCAGAACTCTTGCCCTGACCTAGTGTCATTTTAAGACAGTGCTTCAGGATTTACTAAGATCCCCACCTGGTCGCCATCTTCACCCCTATCCCCAACACTTCTGAAGTTTTCCTTGGATGCCTCATCATGTGCAGAGGTATCCCTGGCTTCAAAGAAGGCTCTGCTAGAGGAAAACAAGTTCCAGCAAGGTCTTAGGATGGCACTGCTTTTTGTGTTGGCAAAGCCATAGCTAGGAATTTTTATACTTTTGGCAGCAACAAATCACTCCAGGCATGCAGCAGTCAACATTCATGGAGGCTATGGTTGGTGAGGCAGGGACAGGGAGGTGATATTGTGACACAACCTGCTTCTGGCAGCTTCCCATTTTAACTAACTCTTCTTGCTAAATGGGTATTAATCTTGCTTGCTTCTAAATTGCTGATGGACTAGAAATTTTTCATTGCCCTCTAAATCTGATGGCCTAAGACAAAGGTCCAGTCTCCCCACCCTAGTTTCAGGCTTGGTAATGGATTGTAGGTCTGTCAAATAAGGATCAACTTAATGAAATTTAGAGATACTCACTGCCAAGTTGGCTGTTGCATGATGAATTTTTCAGCCACAGTAACTCCTAAAGATCATCTTTCATGTCATTGAGATTTTGCAATCTCTGTTGGCAGAGGGATTACCCTCATTGATAAAATCATGGCATGAAATACAAAAGCCACCAGTAGAGCTCTCTCTTCTCCCCTCTCCCCAAAGGATGCACAAAGTTAAGTTAGATTTTGAATACTTTTAAACAAAGATCTAGAATCTATCAAAAAGGAGAGTGCAATGAAGTCTCAATTTATGTTAATTGTTGTTGTTGTTCTTGACCCTCCTTCAGGGACTTTCTGAATAGCAAAGTATTTTGACATTATCATTGTAGTTTCTCTATGTAGTATTCTGGATTTGTTCTCTACCAGATAGCGGCCATCATTCATTTTCCTGGAGAGATAGGAAAAGGAAAATTCAGAAAGGTGAAGAAATTTGTCTAAGATGACACAGCAATTGATGGGAATGGTAATTCATACTTAAGAGTCAAGGATTGGGAGGCTTTTTAGGGGTTGTGCTCAAGACAAAAAACCCCCACATAAAATCCAGTGATTTGTTCAATGAATTTAAAGCACACCTATAATAACCCTGTGATAAAATTTAAAACCTTCTATGATTTAACTCTCATGTATTTTGGAGTCTATTTCCATATTATTCCAATTCATTCATTCTTCATTCTAGTCAATTTGACCTGAGTCCAACTTGACAAAAGTAACATTTCATTTCCTACTTCCATGAATTGGTACACACAGTTCTCCATTTTTAGAATGAAGTCTTCTTCATTTCTCCCTCACAGGATTCCTACTTTCTTCAAAGCACAGCTCAATTATCACCTTTCTCCATGAGACCCTGCTCAATCCCTCTCATTATCAGTATGATCCTCTTAAAATTACTTTGTATTTATTTCTTTGCGCATATGTTGTTTCTGTCCCATAGACTATAAACTCCATGAGGGCAGGGACTGTTTCATTTTGTCTTTCTATCCTCAGTACTTAGCACTGTGCTCAGCAATAGTTTGTACTTAGTAAATACTTCTTCAATGGGTTTTTGTATAGTAGGCATGTACCTTTCATATAGGAATGACCTCAACTACTATCTTGGACATTTGAAGAAGCTGAAATTCAAAAGCAAGCTGCCCATTGGCACTTGATAACTTCATTAATGTAATATACATACACACACATACACATATCTCTATCTCTATGTCTATATCTCTACCTTCTATATCTATCTATATCTCTATCTATCCATCTACTTATCAATATCTATAATGGATGACTTCATTTCAATTCAAGCAGAGGATGTAGAAGGCAGTAAACTTTCATACTCTACATATTTCCCCTAACTTTAAACCATGTGGGAGAGTGGGCTATTTTCTAGTAGTTTTCACTATCCTTTGGATTTAGATGAATTACTCAACATGTCCAAACAGAACTTATTATCTTTCTCAACAAATTCTCCCTTCTTCTAAACTTCGCTGTTTTAATCTCAATGGTACCACCATCCTCCTAGTTACCCAAGTATGTAACCTCAAGTGTCCCTCTTAAGTCCTCACTCATACACATTCCACATATTTAATCTTTTGCCAATCTTACCATTTCTTTCTTCATAATCTCTCTTTACTATGTTCCCTCCTTTGTACTCACAGCTACTGTTCTAGTTCAGGCTCTCATCACCTCTTACCTAGACTATTGCCATAACCTTCAAATTTATCACCCTGGCTCCAGTCTCTCCCCACTCCAATCTATCCTTTACTTAGCTTCCAAAGGAATTAAAAGAAACATAGATCTCCTCCCCCTACTCAATAAATTCCTGTGGCTCCCTATTACCTCAAGGATAAAATTTAAAATCTTCTGGTTTCAAAGTTCTCCCTAATTATCCCTTCTTTCCTTTTCAGTCTCCTTTTCAGTCTTTTATTTTTGCAGGGCAATGGGGGTTAAGTGACTTGCCCAGGGTCACACAGCTAGTAAGTGTCCAGTGTCTGAGACTGGATTTGAACTCAGGTACTCCTGAATCCAGGGCCAGTGCTTTATCCACTGCACCACCTAGCTGCCCCCACTTTTCAATCTTCTTACATTTTAGTCCCTTATATCCATGATTCAGCCATGCTGTCTTATTTATCATTCTTCATATATGACATTCCAACTCCTGGTTCCATACTTTTCATTGGCTGCTCTCCATGCCTGGAATGTGAATCCTCATCATCTTTGCTTCTTCACTGAATTCCTTCAAGATTCAGCTCAAATCCTGGTCCTTATCTGTGAACTCATAGGTATAGGGTGCTTCTACACTAATCCAAGTACATAAACTCTATCCACTATAGCACGTTGGCAACCCATCTGTAATTTATTATCTTTTTTTGTGGGGCAATGAGGGTTAAATGATTTGCCCAGGGTCACACAGCTAGCGAGTGTCAAATGTCTGAGGCTGGATTTGAACTCAGGTCTTCCTGAATCCAGGGCTGGTGCTTTATCCACTGCACCACCTAGCTGCCCCTTTAATTTATGATCTTAAGATAATTGTCTGGGGTCCCTGAGAAGTTAAGTGATTTGCTCAGGGTGGCATCGTTAGAGGCAGGTCTAAGACCCATGTTTTTAATCAATCAAGAAACGGCACTTACTAAATGTTTACTTTGTGCTAAGTGTGCTAGGCTCTAGGAATATAGATAAAAGAAGAGAGCTATCTTTTTGACTCCAAGGCAAGCCCTATTGTGATATCTCTCAAAACAAATTCTATTAATGGTTAAATACTCTTGGTTGGCTAGAAGGTAGAGGGAGGATAGTTTCAGGTGCCACCCATACCTGTACAACATGTACAGGTTGGGTCATCCCTTCCGATATTCCCAAATCAAAATTACAACACCCATTATTAGTGATGCTTGGTCCATAATGGTTTCTGTTTTATTGTTGCCCCATAGTCCATGAAGGGAGTAAATTAATCCATTGCTTTGGCCAAGAAGTAGATTAAAATGAGAATAGGGCAGTTGTAAACATACTAAAATACCTTGGGAGGGAATGAATGGGAATCTAGACATCCCTGATGTGTCTATGCATGGACAGAACACAGAGAGGGATTACTGGTTTGTCATTTAATCCAAACTTCAAAGAAGTGTTCATCTTTTTCATTTCAGATAAACCTGAGTGATGGATAATTTCTATAACTCTTGGGTTTGGTTTCTTAAGTACATAATGCCAACTCACACTTTTCTTGTTCTTTGAGGTTTGGCAAGCATTTCTTTCACAATAATACTCAGTATAAATTTTATACTCTCTTTTTATAAAATGAACAAACTGGAATACAGCATAGAAAAGTGACTGGTCTGGCGGGGGAGGGTAGGTGTTGCAGAACAATTCAGAGTCAGAGGCTGGATTTGAAGCCTGGTCTCTCTCCTGATTCTAACTCTAACATTATTTCCACTAAACCATGCTTCCTTTGTACCTATGATGGTGATTCATTGCCCAGCCTGCTATGCCAGTCATGTATTCTGCACTCCAGTGAGATTTCTGTTTACACTTTCTCCAGCCCCAAATTCTGTCCAATTTTCAATGCCCATATTGAGTTTCACTTTGTTCATGAATGCCCACAAGGACCAACCAACCAATCAATGAGCATGTACTGAGCACATACTCTGTCAGCCACTGAGCCATGTGCTGGGGATAGAAATCCACTGAATCAAACAATTACTACTCTCTAGGGGGTTCTAGAATAGGTAGCATTTCCATAGCTCTTTAAGGCTTCCAAAGCACTTTACAATTATTATTTTGTTTTATACTCACAGCAACCCTGGCAAGTAGGTGCTATGATTATTCCCATTTTACAGATGGGAAGATCAAAGGTTAGAGAATTCAAATGACTTACTCAGAGTCACTGAGCTAGTAGGTGTTGGAGGTGGGATTTAAACCCAGATCATTCCGACTCTGTCCATAGTACTACTTAGTTCCCATTTCTAATGTACTTTGGGGAAAAAAAAACAACAAAGTATGCACAATACACTTTTAAGTTTATTCTGCATTATTAAGGTTTTCTCCATCACTCCATCACTCTGACAGACTATTCTCCCACCTCCTGGAACTCAGCACTCACCATAAGGTGCCTACTAGACAATCAACAGAACAATAAATCAAGACCCGATTTGTAGTATTTGCTGATTGATGAGATATATACATGAATACACTGAAATGTTAATAATTGCCTTGCTCAAGCATATTTGATCAAGGTTTAGTAAATGCCTGTGTCTATTGCATTCATTTTGGTATTTAATTATGGCTTTATATTTTCACTCATTCTCCCCCATCCCCCTTAACCCCACTCTTCTTCTGCTATTGAATCATCCCATGGGATCAATGAAAACATGGCAGAAAAAACCCCCAAAAAACACAGTCATGGCAGATATATCTTTTAGGGTATATCACATTTCATGTTAGTAGTTCCCCACCTGTCTACTGAAAAGATGCCCATGTATTTGATCCTCGATTTTCTGAGACCCACATTGAATTGGACATTGCAAATTAATCTGGGTTCTGGCCACCTCTTGAGCTTGTTTTCCATTTCCTTTTATAGCCATTGGGTTTGTTATTTTCTGAATTCTGCTTTCTTTGCTCTGCAAGACTTTCCCCAAGCTTTCCCATGTCTCTGAATTCCCAACAGAGGAGATTCAAATCCATGTCTCTTGGCTCCAAATCCAAATGCTCGTTCCACTAAGCCGTGTCACCTCCTCTCTTTTCAATGACTTTACAATTGATATGTTACTAAACTAGGGCATTCTGAAAGCGACAGTGAGTGAATACCCTTAAGCCACAAAAAAATGCCAAGAAATACAGCTCCTTTTAGTGTGTAATCTTCAATACAATTCAGCAAACACTGATTAAACCCCCAATATGTACAAGACACATGGCCAAGGGGCTGGACAGAAACTGTTCAGTCTGAACAATCTGTTCAGTCTTAGAACTTCTAGCTCATTATGGCCAGCAACCAGGAGGAGCCAGCCAAGCTTGTTTTAATGAATTAAGGGAGGTTTCCAGAGGTGAACTATGAATCTATTAACCTTCTCTTCTCAATTACATTTGTAACTTTTCCTTTTCCTATGTTAATGTATTGCTGGCTCATTGGATTTGGATTTCAAGTTTAGTGGTCAGGTACCTTGTCTAATTTTATGCTCTCAAGTACATTGTTCCTATTTCATTCCAGATAAACCTTAATAACAAGCATGAATTTTTAACATTGTGAAAATAGCTGCCAAATGAATGGGCAACGGACCTCATATCATATTCAGGAGAAATGTAGATAGGCATAGCACCTGGATTTGTGATTTCATTTGGTGTTTGAAACTCTCAGATGAGGGCATTCCCTTTACCAGTGGAGGTCAGCACCTCTTCTGCAATTTATAGTCTTAGAAGAGTTAGTTACCTAGAACCCAGTCTAGGTAACTATAGCACAGCTTCTTAAACTGTGGTTTCCAATCCTATATGGGATAGTATTTCAGAATGTGGGGGTTGTGAAAAATTTGGCAGTAAATGTTTGATTTGTATACCTAATTTATATACCTATAGACCCAGGTTGTGTAAAAATTTCTCTGGTGAAAAGGGGTCACTAGTGGAAAAAATTTAAGAAGCTCTGACAGGGAGCATTGAAGGACCCATGACTTGCCCAGGATCACACAGTTGGTATGTGTTAAACAGACATAAGGATTTGAACCCAGGTTTTCTTGACTCCAAGGGTAGCTGGCTATCTACTATGTGTCACTGTCTCACTCTAGATTCAGAAGAAATTGAGAGCCCTCTCCATATTCCTTAATTAATATAGTCTTAACAAATCTACACACAGATTTCAAATTATATGGGAAGTGTATTAACTTGACTTTTTTTGTTGATGATTTTTTTCAACCCAGGTCTCATCATTCAATCTATTCAATATATTGCTCTTTGCAGTATCTGTTGTCACATGCTGTAATTTTCTTGAGAATTTTCTATATGTATTTTTAAATATATTTCTTTTTTTTCTTTTTTGCAGGGCAATGAGGGTTAAGTGACTTGCCCAGGGTCACACAGCTAGTAAGTGTCAAGTGTCTGAGGCTGGATTTGAACTCAGGTCTTCCTGAATCCAGGGCCGGTGCTTTATCCACTGCACCACCTAGCTTCCCCCTCTATATGTATTTTAATGCCCAGTTTCAGTGCTTTTTGCTCCTAACATTTGGATTTTACACAAATGATAATGGCACCCATAACATGTTTGTTGGTATTCAGTTCACCAAATTATTGGCCTTTTTTCCTGGTGCTATAAGAAAGCAGCATGGTATAATAGATGGAATGTTGGATCCAAAGTTAGTAAACTGAGGTTTAATTCCCACCTTCTGTGACTACAAAATCAGATGATTTCTCAGAGTCCCAATTCCCTCCTATGTAGGATGGGAATGAAATTCCTTATGCTACAGAGTTGTTTTGAGGCAAGTGACTTTCTCCCAGGGCTATACAAATGTGATTTATTATTCTCGAGGCTGTCAGATATTGAGCACTTTGGAAGAGTTTTCTGGTGGGAGTGATGACTAAATGACAGTATTCAGGGTGTTTTTTTTTTAAGTGCAACTAGTTGTTTCGGAGGCAGTGGGAGTTCCATTTTGGAATTCTAAATATGCGAGTCATCTCTCAAATGACTGTACCTCACTTTAAGCAAACCTGAAATCTTATACCCCTTGTATCTCAAGAAAGAGAGAGACTCCAATGGAGGCCATTCTTTCTGCAATTACTTTTTTTCCCCCAACATTGTGTCATGATCAACTGTGATGAACAACTCTTCTCAACAATACAAATTTCTAAGACAATTCCAAAAGACTCATGATGGAAAATGTTCTCCACATCCAGCAAATGAACTGTGGAGTCTGAATCTGCAATTATTTCTAACTCATATTGCTTATATATTCATACTTCTTATTTCCCATTGTCACTTCCAGACAATTGTTCCATCTCCTTTCCTCTTTGAAAGTGACATGATCCACTAATACTACCCTTTCCCTATCCTTATTGACCAATATCTGCTGACCTGCAGGACACTTCCCCACCTTCCTCAAATCTGTCCAAGACCATAATTCTTTTTTTAAATTAATTTTTTCTCAATTACATTTTTTTTTGTGGGGCAATGAGGGTTAAACGACTTGCCCAGGGTCACATGGCTAGTGAGTGTCAAATATCTGAGGCCAGATTTGAACTCAGGTACTCCTGAATCCAGGGCCAGTGCTTTATCCACTGTGCCACCTAGCTGTTCCCTTCCCAATTACATTTTTAAAATTTTAACATTCATTAAAAATTTTTTTTGAATAGCAAATGATCTCCTTTCTTCCTTTCCCTCGCCCCTCTTTGAGAAGGCAAGCAATTTCATATAGATTATACATGTGCAGTCATGAAGAACATTTCCATATTAGCCACATTACAAAAAATGCAGGCCAAAAAACTCCCAAGAACAATAAAGTAAAAACAGTATGCTTCAATCTGCATTCGGATTCCATCGGTTCTTTCACTGGAGGTAGATAGAATTTTTCATCCTAAATCCTCTGGAATTGTCCTGGATTATTGTATTGATCAGAATCGGGGAGATAGGTGGCATAGTGGATAGAATGCCTCACCTGGAGTCAGGAAGATTCATCTTCCTGAGTTCAAATCTGGCCTCAGACATTTACTAGCTCTGTGACTCTGGGCAAGTCATTTAACCCTGTTTGGCTCCATTTAATCATTTGTAAAATGAGCTAGAGAAGGAAATGGCAAATCACTCCAGAATCTTTGCCAAGATAACATAAAATGGGGTCATGAAGAGTCTGAAACAACAATAACATATTGATCAGAATAACTAAGTCATTCACTGTTGATCATCATACAGTATTGCTGTTACTGTGAACAATGTTCTCCCAGTTCTGCTTACTTCACTTTGTATCAGTTCATGTAAGTCTTTCCAGGTGTTTTTTGAAAGCATCCGGCTTGCCATTTCTTATAGCATAATAGTATTCTATCACAATCATATCCCACAACTTGTTCAGCCATTCCCTAACTGTTGAGCATCTTCTCTATTTCCAATTCATTGCCACCACAAAAGAGATGTTATAAATATGTTATAAAAATATTTTTTCCTTTTTCTTTGATCTCTTTGGGATACAGATGTAGTAGTAATGGGAAGTGAAAGAGTATTCACAGTTAGATAGCCCTTTGGGCATAGTCCCAAATTCTTCACCAGAATTGTTGGATCAGTTCACAATTCCACCAACAGTGCATTAATGTCCCTATTTTCTATACCCCCTCCAACCTTTGTCAATTTTCTTTTCTGTCATATTAGCCAATCTGATATGAAGTGGTATCTCAGACTTGTTTTCATTTGCATTGCTCTAATCAATGGTGATTTAGAACATTTTCCCACATGGCAATAGATAGCTTTTGGGGGCAAGTAGCTGGGGCAGTGGATAATGTGAATGTCCTGGAGACAGGAAGACTCATCTTCCTGAGCTCAAATGCAGCCTCAGATACCTTACTAGCTGTGTGACCCTGGGCAAGTCACTTTACCCTGCTTGCCTCAGTTTCTTCATCTGTAAAATGAGCGAGAGGAGGAAATGGCAAACTATTCCAGTATCTTAGCCAAGAAAATCCCAAATGGAGCTATGAAGAGTTAGGCATGACTGAAATTACTAAACAACACCACCATAGATAGCTTTGATTTCTTCTTCTGAAAACTGCCTGCTCATATCCTTTTACCATTTGCCATTTGAGGAATGACTTGTAGTCTTATTAACTTGAATCAGTTATATACTTGGAAAATGAGGCCTTTATCAGGGAAACTTGGTGTAAATTTTTTCCTACTGTTTCCTGTTTTCCTTCTAATCTTAGCTGCATTGATTGTGTTTGTGCAAAATCTTTTAAATTAATGTAATCAAAATTATCCATTTTACATCCTTCAATGCTATCTATAGTTTGGTCATAAATTCTTACCATACCCATAGATCCCTAATTTGTTTATGGTATCATCCTTTATGTCTAAATCATGAACCTATTTTGTCCATATTTTAGTATATAGTGTGAGATGTTGGTCTCTATCTAGTTTCTGCCAAATTGCTTCCAAGTTTTATCAGTAATTTTTGCCAAAAAGCGAGTTCTTGTCCCAAAAGCTTGGGTATTTGTATTTTCCAGACCACATTCTTGATGGCTTTGATACCTACATTGACCCTGATCCCATAGTTACTTTACTTTCTCAACTCTAAAATGTCTTTGTATCTTCATATAACTGCCTCTTTGTGAAATCATAAAAAAATGCAAACTGTATTTGTAGAAGGATGACCCATATCAATGAAATCTTAGACCCTTCAAGTATTCACTTATTTTAATTCAATTCAATATTTATTGTTTAAGTACCTATTCTAAGCTAGGAAGTAGGTGTGTTCTTTTCTTTTCTTTTCTCTTCTCTTCTTTTCTCTTCTCTTCTTTTCTTTTCTTTCTTTCTTTCTTTCTTTCTTTCTTTCTTTCTTTCTTTCTTTCTTTCTTTCTTTCTTTCTTTCTTTCTTTCTTTCTTTCTTTCTTTCTTTCTTTCTTTCTTTCTTTCTTTCTTTCTTTCTTTTTTGGTGAGGCAATTGGGGTTAAGTGACTTGCCCAGGGTGACACAGCTAGTTATGGTTAAGTGTCTGATGCCGGATTTGAACTCAGGTCCTCCTGAATCCAGGGCCGGTGCTCTATCCACTGCGCCACCTAGCTGCTTCCTAGGGGTATGTTCTGGTACCAAAAAAGATGAAAAGTGAAAAACAATACCTGCCCTCTAATAGTTTATACCTTACTGGAATCCACTGGAAGTTAACCTATCTTGAACTATGTTTTAATCTATATCAACTATTTCTCTAAATATGTACATTTACTTGATAAGGAGGATTATATTCAGAGTAGAGTCACCTCAGACACATATTGGCTACATAACTATTCACAAATCACTTAACCTCTCAATGCCTTGGGCAGCTCTTTATAAGTTGCAGAGATGGTTTCAACATGCATCAATAGAGGGAGCTTCCTTACCTAGGTGTTTCCTATGCCATTGAAATCACAGGTGTAGTCATTATTCCAATCAATCCAAACTCAATGAGATGACATTGAAATACCCAAATCCTCAGAATGAGAATTCTCATTAGAAATAGGATGCCATTTATTTTTCTTAATCATAATTATTTATTATTACAATGTTAACAAGAGCTCATATGTGTACAGCACTTTAAAGATTACACATCTTCCCCCCATAACACCATTATACAGTCCATGTACTATGATCACTCTCATTTAGAAATGAAGAAATTGAAAGATTAAGTGGATTGTCTTGCTTGAACAGCATGTAGATGTCTAAAGGCAGATCTGAGCCCAGACCTCCTAGCTCCAAGTCTAGTGTTGTCTTCACTACAGTAGGCTGTCTCCAGTGGGGTGTTAAAATATCCCAAGTTTAAAAGAGACTCTAGGGGACTATAGAGAATATGGTTGGGGAATTTATCACATCTTTGCCATAACAATTAGATAAAAGAAAAGGAAAAGCAAATACACTGATTTCAAGGAAAACAAAAGTAATATTTTGTACTGGGTTTAAAACTTATTGAAACTCCAACCCAACTCATTTAGGAAGAAACCTTGAAAAATTTGTTTAAGCTGCTTTCACATGGAAAGAAGATGAAAAACCAACTTTCTAATTATATAAAAATGTCAGGACACTTTCTGAGCTTGTGTTTCACTAAAAATAGGTAAAGCTATACATTTGCAAATTGGCAGGATTGCCACTTTTAATGAGGGACAAGATTCCAGCCAAATTGGAAGAAAATTGGTTAAGTATTTTTATAGTTTGAGGAATTAGTTTTGCACATACTTGGTAGAACATTTTCTACTCAGTCTTTTTGGCTGTAGAAATTACAGATTAAAGCTATCTTTGTATAAGTCAACCTGGTTGGAAAGCTGGGAATTAACCAATCTGGCTCCAACAACACTGTTGCTTTTCTTCCTGTCCTTTCCCCATCACTCAAAATAAATGATAAAAAGCAAAGCATCATGGGAATGAGTGCCAATTGGGAATGAGAAGACTTGAACTCTAGTTCCAATTTTATTATGAACTAGCAGTTTGGCCTGGAGCAAGCCACTTCTTGTCCTTGGGCTCCAGTGATCTCATGTGCAAAATGACAGTGTGACATTGATCTCCATAGTCCATGGTGCATTCCAATAGGCTACATGAATCTTAGTAAACACTCATAAAGGGTGAAAGGGCTATTAGATCTGAAAACCTTTTAGTAGTCTGCAGAACTTTCACTGGCTATTCTCACATTTACTTGCCATTACATGGAGTATTGATATACTTCAAGAAGGCACACTAGTGATTTGAAGCATTGCTTAACTGCTGATGCTAAGGACCAACTTTCAAATTCTTACTAAAATTCCTACTTGCCCAATAATTCTTATTTTTTTATTCCAGAATAAATCTTTGCCTAGAAAAGTGCTCATGTGGAAAATAGAGGAGTTTATGTGGAAAAGTGGTTTGAAATCACCGTAAGTCTGGCAGGAGCTCACAAATTAAATTCAGCCTGTCGTCTTCCTCTTATTCAACTGTGAATCAGATTCATTGTCCATCTCTAGTGCCTATATAAGACATATTATTATCTCCATCTCCATCTATGTAGTCTATATCTGTATCATCTATAACTATCTATCATGATGAATTAACTTTATGGGCTATCTATGAAGTGGCTTAACATAACCTTGGCAATATATTTTCATATACTTCCTATTTACAGTGTGGTTAACTAGGCGTATTTCTTTTAAATGGCCATAGATCTGTTAAGGAGATTCTACAGGATGAGCAGATGTATTGGTGCATTATACAATATTACACACAAATAAGAGCAGCTGGAGGACCAACCTCACCATCTGAGGAATTCCTGTTTCATGTGGATTCTGGACAGGATATCTTTCATAACAATGTGATGATAGATAGTCACAAATCATAAGAATCATGCTTTTAAAGATATTAGAATTATAGATTACTCAAAGGATAATAGAAAGCTGAAGGATAAGTATGAATATGCTATTGCATATTAGTAGTGATGACCTTTGCGGAAAAAATATAAAATATACCATTAAGTTGATGTATGACCATAAAAGGGGGTAGACTTGGTCACGTAGCAAGAATGAGGGCTAACACATGAATCACCTAAATGTTTTGCTAACATTGATAAAATATAAAAAGACTTGGGGAAAGCCTCTGAGAAATACCCTGCAAAGGATTTATGGAAGGATTTGGACAAGAAATTCATAGGATGAGAAAGCATGGATGGGTTGCAATCTGTACTGGCAGAAGGGCTACCTATGTTGATGACTAACAGAAGCCCATAATTTTAGCATTGGCAGCAGCCTCTGGAGCCAAAAAGTCTAACCTGTATTTGAACAAGGAGCATCTCTACAAAACATCCCCAAACCAGATGGTCATCCAGCTTTTCCCCAAATATGCCAAATGGTTGAGAGTATGGATCCTTTGAAGCACCAAACAACACAGAGAGTTAAGTTGTTTTTCTTTTTAAAGGGACTGGACCTTTGTACCATGCTTATTCACCTGGCTAATTAAGGAAGCATTCAATTTGAGATAGGGCATTATTGTCATCAGTGTGAAAACTTTGTACAGTTCATCTCTAAAGATTTAATCTGGTCCATCGTTATTCTTCTAGAATACAGGGGGAAAACCCAAATCAATATTTGAATAGTGTGTTTACAATCTACATGCCTTTAAGTGATATTCATGATTATACTTTGAATTCAATGTGAAGGAAAATAGTTCATTAAGCAATGCTATCTCTTCTCCAGGCCTCGGGTGGAGAATAAGGGCTAGGCTGTGCTGGTGGCAGGGCGGGGGTGGGAATAGATGTATCTCAGGTGTAGACAGGATGATTTGCTTGTCTGAGTCTTAGAAGAAGCAGACTAGATACCTAGCCATAGGCTTGGATTATTTTTCTTTTTTCTTTTTCTTTTTACAGGGCAATGAGGGTTAAGTGACTTGCCCAGGGTCACACAGCTAGTAAATGTCAAGTGTCTGGGGCTGGATTTGAACTCAAGTTCTTCTGAATCCAGAGCCAGTGCTTTATCCACTGTGCCACCTAGCTGCCCCTGGATTATTTTTCTTTATGCTAAAAATGGGGATATTTTCCTTCTAGAATCAGGTCTATAGTGTTAAATTTCTTAGCTCCTTAAAGAGAGATATAAGGGAACCTATAGTAAAGAGAAGTTTCTAGAGTTAGAGGACCTGGGTCCAAATCCCATTTCTTATGCTACTTGTACAATATTGGGCAAGTCACTTAACCTCACCTCAGTTTCCCCATCTGTAAAATGAGGGAGTTGGATTAGATGACCTCTGTAGTCCATCTAAGCTCTAAATCTATGATCCCATGATGAGTGATTGCAGCAATCTTCTAAAAATAATTTATTAACTTGGCTTCTTTATTTAGACTCAACAAGATCAAGAACAGAAAAAGAGCCAAAGAATATGAAATGAGTTCTTTGGCTTTGCTTCGAAATCAGTAGTTATAAAGGAGAGCTAAGGTACAATATGTTCCGGGCTGGCTTTTAGGGACTCCTGGTATAGATCTAATTGTTCACCTTTTCAAAGTGATGGTTTGCACAGAAACACAGAAATGGCATAATGCTAATAGAATGTTTTTCTAATTGAAGAAATTATTGAAAAATGGTTGCTTCGATGGGCTAAATGATCTTTCTTATTTATTTTCTCTTCTTGGTCAACACACACACATACACACAAAACCCCCAAACACATCACACCTATGCCAATAATTTTCTGATTGATAATCCATTGCCTGTATCCATTGAACAAACCCTTCTTTTCTAAAGAGAAGAGACCTCTCCAGAAGAAGAAAACAGCTGGTGAGCAAACTTGATGAATTTTCATTTTTTTTCTCCTTTTTGCATACATTTGCATCATTTGGTCATTAGCCAGATAACACAGCCAGAAGTTTTAATTTTCATGGATTGAACTATGATGAGTCTGTGCAAGAAAGGGAAAAAAGACACAGCATTTCACTGATTTTCATGGGGAGTTTGGCAGCCCATCCCCGTCTTGGAAATTCATGATTGAAATATCAATTCCCAAATCATGGAATGGAGAGTCCATTCCTTCTTACTTCAGTGCTCCATGTTTTTTTTTTTAAATATATATCTCTTTTTTTGTCTCTGGGGCAATGAGGGTTAAGTGACTTACCCAGGATCACACAGCTAGTAAGTAAGTGTCTGAGGACAGATTTGAATTCAGGTCCTCTTGAATCCAAGACCAGTGCTTTTTTCACTGTTCCACCTAGTTGCCCAGCCCCTTGGGTTTTTGCTGTCTATCGTACTTAGACTGTTTCTATCTGTGATTGGCAGAACTGTTCCCAGAGCATTCCAGTCATGAGTTTTTGAATTTGCCACACAATTCATCAGAATTCTCCATTATGGTGACATTGGAGAGACTGGTGCTTCTTTTGAGCTCTCCTCTGATCATTGCTACAGGTGAAAGGGCTGATGGTGATTAGCTCAATCGACAGTTATAGCCAGAACAATGTAACTCTCCAAGGCGGGTAGAAACAGTATTAGATTAATTCAGTGGAGGTTTTACCCCAACAGAATCTGAGAAAATTGAATCTACCTCTACCCTTCTCATAGCTCCATTCCTGGCAGGCCTGGAGAAATGTAACTCTTAAGGAATGTGACATTTAATTCATGTCTCATGAAGCCAATAAATCACAGTTATAATCCCTTTACAACAAGGGCAGGTCAGGGTTTTTTGGAAAGGAAGATACAAGCTGAATTGGGGAGAATTTGTTTAATTTTTTTCAAAACCCCTAGAGTTCTTAATATCTTTTGCATTTATTCTTACCGCCCATTTGGAAACTCTTATGGGTTTAATTAATTAAAGTGCAGCACATCTAAAATTATGAGCATCTTCTAAAGTAGGCAGCAAAGAGACACTAATAAGAAAGGCCATAGTACTGAACATCATGTACTGGAGAAGATGTTTATGTCATTGAAAAATATCAATGGAGAAATCCATTTAAAAGACTCCATTGTGATTCCAGGACTAAGATATGTGGCTGAATGTTTTTAACGATAGAAAGTGACTACAGTTTTCATGAATCTCAGCTGGAGAAAATGCAGAAAGAAGGTTACAAAATATAATTTAGTACTTCCATTTATGACTGCTGTGCTAGGTAGGTATATTTTTTATCTTATCAGACAATGGAAGTGTTTACCTTCTTCCAAAATTATCTAGTGCTTTTTGCACCTTAAAAATTACGAGATCCACAGCATATGGAAGGACTTGAAGGAAGATCTCTGGTGCATTAGTTAGCAATCACTCATTTAATGAATGTAATTAAAATAGAGCAATATAATATAAATTATTGTAATTACTCTGAATTATGTAGTACTTTTATCACAATAGGCCTGTGAGGTAGGAAGTATATCATTATCCCCATTTTACAGATGGTGAAATTGAAGCTAAAGAGTGAGTTTTATTAATTTCACCTATCTACTGGCAGACCCAAGCCATTGACTTTTGAGCTCTAAGTTCTTATAGGTCATTTACTTATATACTATCTGGATTTTTCCCCCTTTTGGCTTGAACACATTTCTTGACTCCTAATCATTTAAAATAAGCAGAAACAAGAAGAGAAAGTGTGGAGGAGATCCATTAAGGATATTCAAGTGAGCATGCCCATACCAAACTCTCTCTCTGTGTCTCCGTGTCTGTCTGTCTGTCTCTGTCTCTGTCTCTCTCTTGCCTTCTCTCCTATCTCTCTCTCACACGCATATATGTTGCATCATGATTTAGAAAGCACCTTTCTCTGAAGAACCCTGAGATGTAGGCATTGCAAATGGACTTCTTTCCACTTGACAGATGGGGAGACTGAGGTTCAGAAAGTTTAAGTAATGCCCCCAGTACAAAACTAGTAATTGGGCACATCCTATTTATCTATAAATGTGTTCTATCCTTCCCCTCACCCCTCAGCATGAAGAGACATTTGCATTTGCTTTGTCATTGCCCCCTAAGGACCATGGGACCTTTCCATCTGACTTGGAGTTAGAACCTTCCTTATGTGTTTTTTCCTCATTAGAATGAAAGCTCCCTCACAGCAGGGACTGTCTTGCTCTTCTATTTGTATCCCCAGTACTTTGCACATATTAAGTGTTTGACAAATATTTCATTCATTCATTCAATAAACTATAAGGATATATGTGTATATGTCATATATACACATGTATACTATATACCAAATAGCATATATAAATATGTGTACATATATATGTGTGTGTGAATATGTATATATGCATATATAATTGTAAATTATTCTATACATACTTTTATTTATCAATTTTTCCTTTGGAGATATGTAGATAGCATCTTTCTTCCTATGTCCTTTACAGTTAAATTGGGTATTTGTAATAGTCAAAATGACATTCACTCAATATGAAGTATGTGTGGTGTGTGTGCATGTGTGTGTGTGTGTGTGTGTATGATATACTTTTCTTTGTATCTCCAGTGCCTACTATGGTGTCTAGACCATAGAAGAAACTTAATCAAGGCATGATGATTGTTGGATCAATTGATTGAAATAGCAGAGTCCGGACACTGAAATGACAGTTCAGTCACAGACTTTGTTCTCTCATTTATTAGCTCTCCTCTGAGGTGTCAGATGTTTTCCTTCGCTTCTCCACAGCTTTCCTTCCTTGCCTAAAACAGTGAATTCATCAGCCTATGTGGTGACTGGGTGAAATTTCCAGGGATCTTGTTTCCTTCTCAGAATTACAGATAGTGGGGTGAAACACCACATGAGTGGGTGTGTTAGGGTGGGGATCAAGCTCATCGGATCTCCTGAGCTTTGGATTAACCTTCTTATAGGAATTATGTTTAGACAGGAGAAGTATCTTCCATGAGAACCATAGTTTTGTTATGGGAAAGTGTTTACTCCTTTTCTCCAGAAGGTCTGTTAGTCAAGGTGAATGGCTTCTTTACCTGAGAGAGGAGGGCCTGACTTCAGAGATACATCTGCTTCTGATTCAACACAAACATTCTAGTGTTCCAGTGCTAACCATGACTCTGGAAACCCTGGTTACTGTCTATTCATTGGATTGCAGGTATGGATTGTATGTATGTATGTATGTGTGTGTTTGTATATATATATATACACACACATATATATATACATATATATATATATACATACACATATATATTTGTGTCTAATAGTAGCCATCTCTAGGGTGGCAGGGGTGGTGGGGATGGAAGAAAAAAAGGAAAAAAGAAGAAAAAGAAATGTACATAACTTTATTATATATTTTAAAGGAATATCACATTATACACAATAGATTTGCAGTTCCATGTGCAACCATCCTTTTATTATACTATGCTATGGAAATGCTTGTTTTATTCCATAAATTTAAAATAAAATGAATTAAAATAATTCTTTAATGAATTTAATTCCAGGTTAAAAATAAGGGGCTTAAATTACATGACCTCTAAGGTCTCATTCAGCTTTAATAACTTTGCTCCTAAATAATATCACATGACACCATAATATATCATATAGCACATCATATTACATATATCATGTATCTGTATCACATATATAAGATGTCTATATATCATATATATTTTGGGGCTTGATGAGTGACTGGAGAGTTGAAATGGCTCATATATCACATCATATTATAGCATATCAAATCATCATGCATCATTTCATCAGCTACTAGTTACTTCAATGGATAAGAGTTCTGGTCCTATAGTCAAGAAGACCTGAGTTCAAATTTGATCTCAGAAACTTCTTGTGTGACGCTGGGTAAGTCTCTTAACCTCTCTCTGCTTCAGCTTCCTTAGCTGTAAAATGCAAATAATAATAGAACTTACCTCTCAGGGTTGTTTTGAGGGTCAAAGGAGATAACAACTGTAAAGTGCTTTGCAAGCTTTACAACTATATACACTCTAGCTACGTAGGATAGACTTGGGGCTGGACAGTTCCTCAGAGGCCAACTGGTCTAACCCCTCCTTTCACAGATGAGGAAAATGACATTCAGTGAGGGGCTGAATTGTTCAATGTCACATAGATAGTGTTAGAGGTACTATTTGTATCAAGGGCCTCTGATAACTCTGGCTGGAATTTGGAAACCATAGAGAATTGTAATGGGGGTGGAGGGGGAAGTAAACTATGACTCCAGTCTAGGTATATTAGATGTGAAAGAGTGAATGGATCCCTGTCTTACTGGGACTCTGGCTCTATTGTGGATGCCATCTCACAACAGAAGCATGATTTATCTGACAAGTCAAATCCAATTGAACAGAGTGGTTTCGGTGTAAATTTAACTTGTGGCTTTTGGCCACCGAAAAAAGGCCATGGACTGGGATTGGAATTTTTATGGGCTTTTCAATGTCTCACGTTCTCTGTCATGACCTCTTTTCCTTTTTATGGGCATGGTCCACAGCACTGTGAAAATCACCAAAGCCAAATAAATCAAAGTCAGCAGGACTTTGCCAATCTCACATATGCTATTCCAATGATTCTGGGTGTCCTTGAGTGTTTAATTATTTTGGGGCTTAATGAATGACTGGAGAGATGAAATGGCTCAGTTGAATATTCTTCTGAGCATCAACTCTTTTGAATTTGTGGCTATTGACAAAGTCATATTAATTTAAAATACACTAACAATGCTTCCAACTCTTTTTAGTAATGAGGACATGATGCAAGGGAGTGTGAAGGCCATCTCCTCCCATTTAACGAACAAGCCTACTTTGTGCTAGGCGCTGTGCTAAGCATTGAGGCATTTAGATCCTAAAATGAGACAGACCCTGCCTTCAAGGAGTTTACATTCTACTGGAGGTTGAGGAGGGGAAACATCCACAATTAAGAAAAATGTCCAAAATGTGTACAAAGTAAGTATAAATTGATTTCATGGTTGGGAATGCTACCAACAGGGACAAAGGGCTCGTGTAGGACAAGGCACTTGAGTTAAGCCTTCAAGGGAGCTAAGGATACATGAGATAGAAGTGAGGATAGAGAGTATTCTAAGCCCATAATTTTTATTGAGTGAATCAAAATTTATTTCCCTTTTATGCCTTTCCGAGAAGACTATAGGGAATGAAGCATCAAGGGCTTGAAAGCCTGGCCTAGTATCACAGAATCACAGAATCAGCATTTCCCATTTAGAAGGGACCTTAGTGGCCATGTAGTCCAATCCAGACCCCCAAAAGAATCCCTGCTGCAACATACTTGACAAATGGTCAAATATCCTTTAGTTGAAGACTTCCAATGAGGGGGAACTCACTATCTCTTGAGGAGACCAGTTTTACTTTGGGAGAGTTCTAGTTATCTAATTAATTAAGGTGACTAGGTCACACTAGGTCAATAGAGCTCTGGACATGGAGTCAGGAAGACCTAAGTTCAAATTGAACCCCAGATACTTACTATCTGTGTGACCCTGGGCAAGTCACTTAGCCTCTGTTTGTCTCTATTTCCTCATATCTGTAAATTGGGGATGATAATAATAGTACCTGCCTCCCAGGGTTGTTGTGAAATAGCAATAATTAACAACAACAATAATAAACAATATAATAATTGTAAAGCACTTAGCACAGTACCTAGTACATAGTAGGTAGGCTTCCGCCAGTCTCGGATGACCATGGATCAGCGCCTTGAAGAGTCACAGGCCACAGTGTGGCTTGTGCAGTCCGATACAGGAGCTGCAGCTCCTGTTGCAATGAGGGCATTGGAAAACCGCGCTCTCTGTTGCCCATCGGTTCATGTGTCTCATTCGTGTTTCTTCCTCCAGAGCTTGGGGGCCCATCTCAGCTGCGTGCAAGCTGCTCCTGAGTACTGAACTCCTAGCACATAGTAGGTGCTATATAAATGATGATGATGATTATATTTTTAGTAAGTTTTTCATGGCATTAAACCTCCCTGCAACTTCTACCCATTGCTCCTGGCTTTACTCTCTGGGATATATCAGAAAAAGTATAATGAATCTTCTAAGACTAATTCCTCAATACCAACAACATGAGTTCTTCAGAGCCCTCATGAATTATGTTTTTAACCATTCCAACATAGCTGTGATCAAATGAGGTAACATATGGTATACTAAAGTTTAAGCCTCTAAGGATTAAATCTGGACTAAGACTCAGACATATTGTCTATATAAAGTGATTTGCAAACCTTAAAGCAGTATATGTTATCATCAATCAATCAATCAATTATCTCATCTACCACTATAAGGGTCATTGTTCTCCTCTTGCCTTCTCCCCTTGTTCCCTCTTGGACTCTGGGCTATACTAGAACCCAGCTAGTCCAGCTGGACACCCTTTCCCCCCTTATCTAGGACTGCTTGGTTGCTCAAAGAGCTTGGATGAGATAAGAATTAACCACACTATTCCTTCCCATGAGCCTTCATCATCTGCCCTGATACTACCTCCTAAGATCCTTTATGCCTTATCATCTGCTCTGCCTCTATGCCCTCCTATCCTCTGGCCTACTTATGTAACCTAAAGACCTTGTCCCTCAGGACTCATGAGTCTTCATCTCCCTTGCTGCAGACATTTCTTTTATGTGTTGTCTTAACTCAATTATAGTGTGAACTCCTTGAGAAAAGTCACATTCTTGATTTATCTAGTTATATCTCAGTACTTAACACAGTAATGAGCACACAGTGACCCCTTGATAATTTTCATTCATTCATTCATTCATTCATTCATTCATTCATTCATTCATTCATTCATTCATTCATCCATCCATCCATCCATCCATCCATCCATCCATCCATCCATCCATCCATCCATCCATCCATCACTGTGAGCAAAATTCCCTTCAAGGATGATCACACATTTGCTGATCCTGATCCCGTGAGACTCTTGACCATGTGTTTCCATGGTCACCACAAGGGATCCTTCAACATGCTGGGGGCTTCCCTCAGTTTCTCTGGACATGACAAGGACCTCTCATGGAGGAGGAGAGTGGCTCTCCATCATTTATTCCTGACTCTTTCCATGTGACTGTCTCATCTTTCTTTTTGGTCCTACACTTCTGTGATACTATCCTTTAGTTATCCTACAAAATGTATTGTTTAGTTCATGCTGCAGCCTTGTCACACCCACTAAGTGCCTCTTCATTGCCCTCTGTGTGATACTTGATGCCAATTCTTTGGTAACTGTGGTGTTCCATGACTCAGAGCTGCACAACGGTCCTAGCGCTTATGAATCATCCCAAGGGCTCAAATTATTCTCTTGGTAGTTATATTTGTCACAGGGGCTGCATGTAAAGCCCCTGGTGATAGGTAGAGCCCTAGATCCTGTACTGACAATTGGGGTGTGCACAGCCCTTAGAATCAGAACTTTCTTTTTCTACTTAAAGATGCCTGATGTTGAAACAAGTTACACCCACTCTTTGATGTAGGTTCCAAACCCTTAATGAAATGAAATTGGAATTCTGTAATTCCAGCAGTTTTTGCCATCTGCAGATCTGAGGGGATGGAGTCTTCCTGGGGCAAGAGATCTAGAAAGATCTAACTTCACACTTACAAGGTTGATTATCATTTATTTAGGAGAAATAAAGTGCCAAACTTTAGATATAGTGTAAGTAACCTGAAATACAGCTAAAGAAAATGTCTTTCTACTTAGGAGTGGCAGCCTGAGGGCAGGGAAAGACAAAGGAAGTGTGATGTTTAAAATCTAATGTGTGGTTGCCTTATCTGCACACCCCCACCCCAGTGTGTGTGTGTGTGTGTGTGTGTGTGTGTGTGTGTGTGTGTGTGTGTGTGTAGAACTAGCTATGTTTACTGATAAATTCAGCAACAATTTAGGCTTTTAAGCATTTATTAAAGTATATTAGGGGTTAGTGAAGAGAGAGAGAAAGCCACCTTCACGTAGCTATCCACGCTTCCAAGGAGAACATGTGAAGTTCTGAAAGTTAGGAGATCTGTCTACCCTGCCTGCTTCTGCCACCACATGCCAGTTCCCAAATGAAAAAGGGTGATCCTCAGTCTGTTCCAGTGGAAGCTTCCTGCGGGACCAGAAGAGAGGCGGTCCCCACACACAGCTCCAAGCTAATTGGCTGGTCCATTGATTGACATGACTTACAGGCACCAGACAGCTTCTGGACACTAGTCACATGCTTTCTTTTCAGGGGGGTGTTGCCCTGGTTTTCACAATGTCTTTTTCAGCAGGGGTGGCACCCTGATTCTTACAGAAGTAGGCAGAGATCTGGGTTCAAGTCCCTTCCTTCACACTTTTTTTTAACTAGTTGTATGAATGCTGGTAGATCAATCAACTTCACTCTGCCTCAGATTTCTCATCTGCAAAATGGGGACAACAATATTTGTGTTATCAACTTCACAAAGTTATGATGAACTTTGCATATGGTAAAGCATTTATAAAATATTTAATGACCACAAATATTCAAACATGAATTATCATGATCAGAAAGGCACCAACCATATTTTTAAAGAAACTGTAAGAAGAACATTCCAAAGCTTCCTTGGAATTTCCAAGCTATGAGTTGCCATGAGTACATAATTACTCAAAAGCAAGGAAAAATACCACATAATCAATTAACAAATGCTTACTGATCACCAGCTGCAAGTAATGATAATGATAGCTAGCTTTTACATAACACCTGGGGCAGCCAGGTGGTGCAGTGGAGTTACAAAGACTCATCTTCCTTTGTTCAAATCCTGCCTCAGACACTTAACACTGCTAGCTCTGTGACTCTGGGCAAGTCACTTAACCCTAATTGCCTCACCAAAAATAAAATAAAATAAAATAAAATAAAATATTGGGTCTCCAACTATTTCTATCTAAATTACTAGGGGTGGGGCTAGGCTGGGTTTTCTAAAATATTTGCTACTTATACATTAATGGCTATTAATGGCTATTGCACCAGATTGGGCAGTAAGCATTTATTAATAAAGTATATTAAATATTAGAAGAGTATTGACCAAGTGGCAGTGTTAACACAAGTTGAAAACCCCCCAGCACCATATTTCTAAGAGAGAAAGAGAGCACATGTCCTAACAGCCTACCCTGTCCTCAGAGGGGAGTACTCACCAACTGATAGTGGGTTCAGATCCAGAATGTGTTCCAAGATGGCTCGGAGCCAAGCCTCATGTGTTCATGATTTTTGTCCTCTTTTGATAGAGGCGTATCGCTATACACTGATCAAAGCTAATTGACTAGCATCATTCAATCCCATTGGTTGATGTGACTCAGGAGTGGTCCATATTAAAATGACCTCTACTGTGATGACATCAGGATCTAATGGGAGAGACACCCCTGAGGGGCAAAGTCAAAGTCCAGATAGGTGAAGCTTAATCCTATCAGTTCACTGAGCTAGTCACAAAGAGTCTATTTCCATTCTTTGTATACAGGATTAGAACTCCCTCCTAAAAATTGATATCTCTAAAGGGGGCGGGGGGGGGGGGGGAAGAAAGCCCTCCCCCCCCAATAAAACCTCATTATTAATAAATTATTTCCTCACAGTCTTAAAGGAAGCCAGGGAAGGTAAGATATGGGAATAAAGAGAGGTCAGTCCTGGCATGGGAGATAGCCTGTGAAAAGGCATAAAGTCAGAAGGCAGAGTCTCTGGTATGGGAAGGAGTAACGTTTAAGAAGGCTAGAGTGGTAGGAAGGGGCCAGATTGTGAAGGGCTTTGAGAGCTATACAGAGGATTTTATCTGACCTCTTAAGTAATAGGGAGCCACTGGAGTTTATGGAGTGTGTGTGTGTGTGGGGGGGGGGGGATGTCATGTAATCAGACCTGGGCTTTTAAGAAAATTACTTTTGCAGCTGAGTGGAAGGTGGGTTGGAGTAGAGAGAGGCAGAATAGGGGGAACACCACTATCATAGACTAGGTGTGAGGTGAGGAGAGCCAGCATCCTGATAGTAGTTGTGTAACTGGAGAGAAGATCAATGTATATGAGATTTCATAAGTTTAGAAAATTTCAGATTGGACAACAGATTGGATTTGTGGAATGAGTGTGAATGAAGATTCAGGTTTGACATTGAGATTGCAAGCACAGGTGATTGGGAGAATGGTGATACCCTTCATGGTAGTAAGGGATGCTCAGATGGAGTAGTCCCTCCCATCTCTGCTGTGAGGGAAGGTTTGTTTTGTTATTTCTTCTCAGGGATTTGCCTTACTTTTCCATTTAGGATCACAGATTTTTAAGTTGGAAGGGACCTTAGATGTTGTCTAGTCTAACTACTTCATTTAACATGATATAACTGAGGGGGCAGCTAGGTGGCATGCTGGATAGAGTACTGGCTCTGGACACTTACTAGATGTGTGACCCCAGGGCAAATCATATAACCCTGATTGCCAAGGAAAGAAGAAAGGAAGGAAGGAAGGAAGGAAGGAAGGAAGGAAGGAAGGAAGGAAGGAAGGAAGGAAGGAAGGAAGGAAAAGAAAGAAGAGAAAAGGAAAAATATATATATATAATTGGATTCCTAGGAAATTAAGTAACTTATCCTGGGGCACACAGGTAGAAGGCAACAGAAGGGATTTGAACCCAAGCGATTTAATTAAATCTGGATCCTGTGCTCTTTTTCTCCAAAGTTGTTTCCTTTTAGTGATCTTTACATTTGCATTGCTAGAGAAATTGTATATAGTATTTTTCGTTCTGCCTACTTCTCTGCATCCTTTCCTGCAAATTTTCCTTCTTCTCTTTGAATTCCTTATATTCATCACTTCTGACTGCACAGTGATATTGAAGAAATTCAGTGTAAAAGTACAGAAATGCCCCTGAAATGATCCCAGGAGTTTATATAGTAGCTCAGTGAGAATTTTTTTTTAACAAACTTGCCTTCACCAATAGTAAGGAGCATCCTCTAATTGTTGTAGATGAGAACTCTTGAACTAATTCAACTTGTGAGGAAACTTTGATGCCATTTAATTTCATGTCATATCTCATTGGTCCTAAAGGGTAGAAGAAAGATGGCTTCAGAAGTCCAGGCAATGAAATAACACATTTTTTTTCATGTGCTACATTTATTTTTAGTAGATTTATATTTATATCTTTTTTTAAAGATTACCTAGTTTTTTCACTGTATCCCTTATAATATAGAATTTTTAATAGGAAAAAAAGGAAAAGGAGGAAAAATGTAGCCTCTGAATATTGCTATGTGGTTAATTTCTATTGCATGCTCCTTTGTTATTTTATTTGCAGGACTGAATTAGTACAGCAATTCCAATTAGTAAAAGTATCTATCTTAAATGGCTATAATCCACAATGTGATTGGGGAATGGATTAGACCCACTTATCATGCAGGGCAGACTCACGTCCAGCCTTCTTAATCTTTTTCTCATCATGCTACTCTCAATTCAATTTTGAAACCCAAATATTTAGCTAAGGGAGTTGGAGTTTGAGCTGTCCACATTAGTTTGTGTCCTTCCATATAGGGGGCATTTCTAGTTATAAAGCAACATGAATCAATAGCCCAGGCCATTACTAAACACTTGAAGGCATTGATGCAGTGTGGGATACCTACAGTGACTGATTGATCATAGAAATACTTAAGACCTTAAATAAGGGCTGTTAATTATTCTGGCTTTCATTCTTTTTTTTTTGTTGTTGTTGTTGGGGCAATGGGGGTTAAGTGACTTGCCCAGGGTCACACAGCTAGTAAGTGTCAAGTGTCTGAAGCTGGATTTGAACTCAGGTATTCCTGAATCCAAGGCTGGTGCTTTATCCACTGTGCCACCTAGCTGTCCCCTCATTGTTTTTTTAGGGTGCCATTGACTACTGCTAAGATTCCTTTTCCCCTTCTAGCATTTTTACTTTCTTATGAACATTACAACATTTTGCTTTGTTCAGTCATTTTAGTTGTGTCCGTCTCTCCGTGACCCCATTTGCAGTTTTCTTAGCCATTTCCTTCTCCAACTAATTTTGCAGATGAGGAAACTGAGATAAAGATGGTTAAGTGACTTGCCTACGGTAAATGTCTGAGGCCAAATTTGAACTCATATCCTCCTGACTCCAGATCTGGCACCCTATCCGCTGAGCCAGCTAGCTGCCCAACATTTTACTTTATAATATTGTAATCCACAGGGTCTTGGAATTGTAAAGGACCTCACAAACCATCTATTCCACTCTTCTTAAGAGATTCATAACTTTTGTAACATGTATTGCTTTGTCAGCCTGACGAAACCTTGCCCCCTTTCTCAGAAGAATATATTTAAATATGTAAAATAAAATACATAGGATTTTTAATCATCTGAAAATTTTAAAAAGATCAGTGGCCTCTGGTTAAGAACCTCTGATTAAAACCAACCCACACTTGACCAAGAATCTTTTCTAATATCCCTAACCAATGGTCAATTAGCTTTTTTTTTTTTTTTAAGAAGCCCTTTTGTGGGAAGAAACAGTGCCTCCGAACAGTCTCACTCTACTTTGGGGCAGCTCTAATTATTGGGAACTTTTTCCTTCCATAAAACCTAAATTTCCTCTTTTCTGGCTTCACTCCATTGTTCTACCCTGTGGGGCCAAGCAGAAGTCTCATATACACCTTCCACATGACAGGGCTTTAGATATTTAAGAATGACTCTCATTCATCCCCATTGGACATCTTCAAGTAGAGGCTGTATGCCTATTGTTGGATGTGCTATAGCATGGATTCTGTTTGATTATAAGTTGGATGAGATGACCACTGGAGACCTTTCCAACTCTTGAATTCTATGATTATGTCTCTCTGATTATTTTTTTCTTCAGTCTAAATATTCTTGGTTCCTTCTCATCCTTATAGGGAGGGCATAGTCTCAAGTCCCCTTACTATTCTACTTGCCTCACCCTGGATGCTTTCCATATTATCAGTGTCTTGCCTACAGAGTGATTCCCAGAATTGAAAACAGTCCTCTGCTAATGGTTTGCTCATTACTTTATAAGGATCAAAAACTTTGCATGACATATTGTGGAGGAGATTCCTATTTGGGCATAAGCTGAGCTAGATGACTTCTGGGGTCTTTTTAAACTCTCTGACTCTCTAATACTTACCTCTGGAGGCTAATTATCCAAAGGCATGATTTTTTAAGATTGAGTTTTTCTAATAATGGGGAAGATATGGAAATCATAATTAGTCTATTAAGTTGACTAATTAGAAAATTATAGTAGAGCTCTCTAAATAAAAAGGAATCTGTGAATAATAAAAGTGTTCTTTTACTGAGGATTCTGCTAAATTAGAACATAGAAATTATCACTTGTCATAATCTAGCTAGAAAATATTCTTATTTGAATATTCTTTAATTTGTGATGAATTGATGGTTTTATTAATAATGATACTGCCTGCAATGGTGGATCATAATCTATCAATATATTATCATCCTTTGAAACCCTTGCACATTTCTGCCTTTAAATTGTCTACATACAACATGCCTTTCCTCTAGCTTTTTTGACATTGCACATTTCCCAATGGCTAACACGGCCTCCCTTTCAGTTATCCTTCATATTTACTAATGAACTACCTCCTTTTCTGGTCATCAAGGTCTTTAATAACATCCCATATGCTGATCTGATTATATGATTCTCCATCGTTAGTACTCATGGCCACCATGTACCTCCTCATTACCGTTTGGCTGGCCTACATCTTCAATTCTTTTTTTTTTTTGGGGGGGGGCAATGAAGATTAAGTGACTTGCTCAGGATCACACAGCTCATAAGTGTCAAGTGTCTGAGGCCAGATTTGAACTTGGGTCCTCCTGAATCCAGGGCCAGTGCTTTATCCACTGCACCACCTAGCTGCCCCTACATCTTCAATTCTTTTAAAACTCTGGTATGACTTGTTTCTCAGACATACGGCTTCACTGGAAATATACTTACATGGAAAAGATGGGCATTTGTTTCAGAGATAAAGTTGGGGTTATTCAAAGCTCTTCAAAAATTCCTAAAGGCAACCTAACCCGTGCTCTTTCTCCTATTGAATTCTAGGCCCAAATCAATGTGTGCAGTGTCTGAGACAGATGCACTAATGGACTTTGTCAACTTTCATTTCAATTTAGCAGGTACTTTGTGCCGGGCACTATGCTAGGCTCTGGGGATACACGGAAAGGCAAAACAAAATAAAACAAGACAAACAAATAAAAACACCATCCCTACTCTCAAGAACTTCATAGTCTCACAGGGGAGACAACACAGAGTAAGCAGCTCTGTACAAACAAGATTTAGACAGGATGAATTAGGAGTGGTCTCAGAGAGCAGATCCTGAGGTCAAGAAGAATTTGGGAAGGTGTTTTTGTAGAAGGTGGGATTGTAGTTAAAGCCTGAAGGAAGTTAGGGGGGTGTGGAGGCAGACATAAGGAGTCAGAGTATTCCAGGTATGGGGAACAGGCACTGAAAATGTTTAGAAATGGGAGATGGCATGGCAAAGAAGTCGATCTCACTAGATTTCAGAGCATATGAAGGTGACAAAAGTATAAGAAGACTGAAAAGTTAGGAAGGGTCTAGTTTTTGAGTATTTGTTCCTACCTGTGGAGATATGCTTCAATTCTAATAAAAATAAATTAAGAGGACATGCAAGTGACATTTCTTGGCCTTCTGTAATTTGCAACATTGAGTATTCCTCTCTATTGTCGATGTATTGATTTATTTTTCCATTTGTCAGCTTCCAGTGGAGTGGAGGAGAGGAAACATTTCCTCTTCACATTTCTTTCTATGTTTGTTTGAGTGTTCTTTCTATATAATGATGTACAGTTCCCAGAAACAGATAACTAGATGGAGGTCAGTCACTCATGTTCATTATACCCTTCATCGCACACAACATTATGTTAATATTCATGAATGTTTATGTGCCTGGTATTAAAATCAAGGCATGTAGAGAATAGAGTTTAAATATAGATTCTCTGCTAAGAAGGGTACTTGTTCCTAAATACAGAAGTATATCATTGTGAAAAACTGGACATGGAAGATTTAATTGGAAGACTGCCCTCCAAATGCATCTGTGATATCATTGATGCAGGACCCAACCTGTATAACTGTATCCTATCCATTTCATCATGTGCGATTCTTATCCATACCCTCTGATAACTCAGATATGGAGGATCTCCTTAATGGAATGGAAGGCCCACTCTAGATCTCTTATTTCCTGGGTATGAGTACAACACTCAATGTACCCATCTGCTAACATTTGCTTTCAACTCATGAGTACCTCAACTCTTTTTCCAATCCTACCCTTCCTTGATACCTTTTAGTCTATTTATTGCATTCAAGTCACTTGTTGGTAACATGTTACAGGTTTCAAAGATTCACTATGCGGTTCTCCATTGGTACTGGGTCTGTGGCAATATTGATTCTTTTAAGATTGTGCCCCTCCATGGTTTAAAGCCAGAGAACATTAATGGAAGGATATTTGTGTCTTAAAACAAACAAACATGGAGGCTTGTGTCAGGATGCATCTTGGGATCATTGAAAGCACATTGTCCTAAGTATACTCTAATCTGTTTCTCTTTATTGTGTCCAATTCTGGCTCATTATGTATCTTCCAGGCTGACAGTATTATGTATTGAGAGTGACTGCCTCAAAGGTCTTCCCGTACAATTGCATGTAATATTGCATAATATGCATTTTCTTCCACTTTTGTTTTACTGTAAAAAAAATCAGATGTTGAAATTAGAACTACCCCAAAACAAACCTGAGTAAATTCGCATGATGCCAGCCCATGAGTTAGGTCTCCAAGATGGTAAGCCATTGCTGTCCTCTCCTTTGGGACACAAAGAACCACAGTAGTACAATATTCATGATTAAGTAACCCAAGAGAAAGATTTTATCATCTGATTTCATATTAAAAGCTGTGATCCAAAATCTTCTAAATTATTGAAGCTCTGTTCCAAAATCTTCTAAGCCTCTGATTAGAAACCCTACTAATTGTGCAACATGACTGTTAGTCAATAAACACTAATTGAGGGCTCTATCAATATGGATAATGTGAAGGAGTGTAGCAGTTCTTGCTGTTAGGACTATGGGAGAGAAATGAGCACAGTTAGCTAAGAAGGACCCAAGAAGAGTTGGTAGTAGAAGATATTTTACATTGTCTTCTTGGCCCTGTATGCTTTGCTTTGCCAGATCACATGTTGCTAGGGTAGAGAAACAGAAGACAGTGAAGGTGGGGCAGGCACCATGAACAGATTTCCTAATGAAAACCCTACTATGCCATGGCTACCAAGTGTAGAGGTCTATGATCTGATAGCCTTAGTACTTCTGTCTTGGGCTTAGTCAACCTCTGTATTTAGAATCCTAAACCTTTAGGGACAGAGGGATCCTTAGAAGTCATTTAGTCCAAATGCCTAATTTTTGAGATGGAGGCCAATTGAAGTAAAGTAGCTTATCTAAGCTTATAGAGCCATGACTAGGGAGGGACAACTGTAGCTTTGTCCCAGGGTGCTGAAATGTACAGGGTATATTACAAAAACACGGATTCAGTTGAGCTAAGCACTTTATTCACAAGAACAGTTCGTTAAGGGCAGCTAGGTGGCACAGTGGATAGAGCACCAGCTCTGGATTCAGGAGAACCTGAGTTCAAATCTGGCCTCAGACACTTGACACTTACTAGCTGTGTGACCCTGGGCAAGTCACTTAACCCTGATTGCCCTGCAAAAGAAAGAAGGAAAGAAAGAAAGGAAGGAAGGAAGGAAGGAAGGAAGGAAGGAAGGAAGGAAGGAAGGAAGGAAGGAAGGAAGGAAGGAAGGAAAATTAGTTAAAAATAGGAAACTACAACCCCCTCTTCTGCCCTCACGCCATCCCTTATGGTTACATCTCAGGGATGCTTTTTCCTAGTCCTCATCACCCTGCTTCTCTTCTTTAACTTGGCCTATATGGGGTTAGGTGTTAGATGTTCCTTGTTCCCTCTACAACTGAATTGGGTTGTAAAAGCTCATTTATAGTCATATTTCTTTTTCTTTGTTTTTATTAGATTTTATTTTTTAATTAACAAATATGTTCTCTTCCTCCTACCTTCTCTGTTATTTAAAAAAATGACAAAACCTGGTAACAAATATTCATAGGCTTACAAAACAAGTTCCTACATTGTCTTTGCCTTAAAAGCAGGTTCTATGTTAGTTTCTCTAGGCATCTCTGGAGCTCCTTGTCTTGGATGCAACTAGTCATAGCTATAGCTCTGAGTAATGGGGCTGAGTTTTCAGACTCCAATTTCAAACCTCTGAATATGAAACTGATTACTTCTCAGGAAGACAGATGGCAGACTCAGGAAGAGCAAGCAGCTATGGTTGTTAGCAAGAAAGATGGAGGCAGGTGCTTAATGAGGTTTGTGGACATAGCTGGGTAGCATAAACCCTTAGATTGGGAGCCCAGGCTTACTCCCTCCTTGATGGTTCTTGGTTGTCCTCTCATTGGGAATGGCTTTAGGACAATTGTATCTGTGGATCTAGGCTGCTGTGCATCTCTGCCCATGTTTGTCACTTCCTGGAAGCTCCTACAATGACAGGGGGTCAGGTGGGATGGCGAAGAGGTCATAGGCAGCTAGATATTACATCCCTGAGAAAGCTCTCTTTGAGCTACTCCCTTGCCTTAAGGGGATGTCAGATATCAGGCCCTTTGACATCTGCCTTATAGGACTTCAGCTGACAAATGAAAACAACCACCTGAAGAAATGATTCACTCTGTGAGGCAATAAGTGAGATGAGCCCAAAGGAATGATTCAGGAGGTAAGAGCTATTAGAGGGTGAGACATTTTGGGTGGAGAGGTCATAGAAGCTTCCTGGAGGAGGCTGGATGGGATCTGGGCCTTGAAGAATGTTGACCAGTTGGAAGAACAGAAGGCATTCCAGGAGAGGAGAAAAGCATGAATAAAGGCAGAAGATAAGGAGAAAGGTGTATCTAGGGGACACTGAATACAGCAGTTTGTCACAATGAATTATCCAAGTATTTCCCATAACCCTTAGCAACATCCTGAATGAATGTTTGATGAAGAAATGATTACTTCATTTGTTGATGCCTGCAAATCTTGTACTTTGCCTTGTTGAGTTATTACTGAATGCATCTCTTCAAGTGGATATTCAAGGAAAGACCCCAGCCTTTCCTCCATCATTATTATAATGTGGTGCTGTATAAGGGAGCACTGGAAGGCCTGGGTTTGGGCTGTAGCTTTGTCACATGGTTACTGTGTGACCTGGGACCAATCACTATATTTCTTTTGATTTCTGTCTTTTAAGACAGGGATAACAGCAGCTTTACTACCTACCTCTCAAAGTTGCTATAAGGATCACATAAAACACTGCCTTCTGCATGGATATTCCCTCCACCCTCTCATTACTAGTACTCACAAATTGCCTTGTATTTATTTTGTTATAATAATGAGAATAAGAATAAAAAGAATTAGCATCAGGAGAATTAAAATATAGAAGGAGGATCAATGTGCTGTGTGGATCAATATAGAAGGAAGAATTAGAAGAAGAAGAGGAAGAGGAGGAAGAAGAAGAAGAAGAAGAAGAAGAAGAAGAAGACCTAAGCAAGCACTTTAAGATTTGCAAAGCACTTTACAATATATTGTCTCATTTGATGCTCACACAACCCTGGGAGATAGGTGCTATTATTACTCCCATTTTACAGATGGGGAAACTGAGGCTGAGAGAGTTTAACTTTTCTAGGGTCTCACAACTAGTGATACTAGTCTGAAGTGGGATTCAAAATTAGGTCTTCCTGAATCCTAATCAAGTAATACTCTATCCACTAAACTTCCTCCCTCCATCTATTTTGTGTATGGCTGTCTAAGCACGTCTCCCCGATACAATGTAGGGCATGGACTGGTTCAATTTTGTCTTTATTATCCCTAGTAGCTTTGGGCAGTAGGTACTCAGTAAATGCCAATTGATTGATTTGTACATTTAAGTTCTTTAGGATTCTGTCTCAATTAATAATAACTTTTAGACATTTAGATACTTGAAAGTTTGAAAAGCACTTTACATGATCTTACCTAAGCTTCACAATAGCTTCTCAGGTAGATAGGATTCGGATTATTTTCAAGATGAGGAAACTTGTCTCTAAGAGATTAAATAAGGAAAGAGGGGGCTAGACTCCTGTCGCTTGGCCCCAGAGAGCTGAACTTGGAGTCAGGGGTTGGAAGGGGAAATCACAAAGAGGCAAATTTAGGCTGAGTTTATTCAACAAGGACTGTACTAAGTGCCTGTTCTATGCCAGGCACTGACCAAATGCTCGAGATAACAAAGACAAAACCAATATAATTCCTGCCCTCCATAAGTATACATTATATGGATGTAAGGGTCAATTTTCCTAACAACAGGCACTATGTAGAAGTGGAGTGGTCTTTGGGTTCTCCTTCACTGGAGGTCATCAAACATAGACCTAATTACTGCTTGTTGGATATATAGTCTGAGGAATTCTTTTTTTAGGGTGGGCTGGACTCAGTGGCATCCAAAGTCCTCCCTAACTCAGAGATTCTAGGATTCTACATTCTGGTTTGATAATTAAGACAGCTAGCTGGTAAAGTAGATAGAGTTCAGGGCTTGGAATCAGGGAGGTCTAAGTTCAAATACTAGCTTGGACACTTGCTAGCTCTTAACCTCGATGTGTCTCAGTTTCCCTATTTGTGAAGTAGGAATAATAATAGCATCTACCTCACAGAATTGCTGTGTGGATCAAATGAGTTAGCATATAGAAAGCACTTGGCAAACCTTAAAGCATGACATAAATGCTAGATATTAGTTTAGTTATTGTTTATTGTTGTTGTTGTTGTTGTTAATTCAAGATTTATGATGTCCTAGGTAATTAAATGGAGACCCTAAAAGCATAGGTAGTGTTTTCATCATTGTGATCAAGTGAAAGTAGGAAATTTACAGGAGAAAGGATACCATGGAAATGAATTTCAAGTTAAGAAGATAGTATTGGACAACAAGACTTAGACTTTTGAGCTATTGTAAAGGAAATAGGTTCTTGGCCAGGGATTTTGTTGCGTTAGTTGTGTCTCTGACTTTTGGTTACCCCATTTGGGGTTTTCTTGGCAAAGCTACTGGAGTGTTTTGGAATTTCCTTCTCCAGCTCATTTTGCAGATGAGGAAACTGAGGAAAATAGGGTTAAGTGACTTGCTTAGGGTCACATAGATGGCTTCTGTGGCCATATTTGGATTTAGGAATATGAGTCTTCCTGACCAGGCTCACTATGGGTGACCAAGGAAGGGCCATTAAAAGTAATTCACCTGATGATCTGAGGACCTGATCAAGGAAATTTTAAGCTGAAAATAGAAGTACAGGGTTGACTGCACACATTCTGCAAGCCAGATCCCAGAGAAAATAGTAGGTGCAACATAGGAAAATATGAGGGGAGAGAGAGGCTGAGGGGATCAAGAAGCTGGCATCCTACTGGAATCCAACCACCCTAGCACTGACAAACTCCATCCTAGAGTCTGAAAGAACTGCTGAATGTGCCCACTTTGCCATGGCGTGTGATCTTGGGAAAAGCTGTGGATGGTGGATGGTGGGAAAGGTGGGGTGAGATTCGAGGTGAACAATTGCCCCAGAGTTTTCCAAAATGGGAGACAAGTGGATTGTTCAAATTTCAGGCTTCTGAGTTTGACTTCAATTTCTAAAAAAAAAATTATAGGACATATTTTTAAAGGGATGATTTATGAATGCTTAGAAAAGGAAACATTAATCACTCAGAGTCAGCATGGGTTTTTATCATGAACAGGTTGTGTCAGACTAACCACATTTCCTTCTTTGACTGAGTAACTAGACTGGTAGAAAAGGGAAGTGCCATAGATGTGGTCTCTGTCTTTTTACAAAGCGATTTACAAAATCTTTCATGATGGCTTTGAGATCAAAATGGATCCATGGAGCCAGAGTGGTAACACATTTGGGTGGGTTTTGAACTGGTTCAGCGGATTCAAAGAGTGTTCATTAATGGATCAATGCCAACCCTTGAGGTCTGGCCATTTTTCTTCATCTCTAGTCAGTGCCTAGGGGATCCATTTTTCACCCTACTCTGGTCAGTGGTCCTTATGTGAACCCACATGTAGGATTTCACAATTTTTTTTTCCTTTAATAAATTTCATCTTGTCACATTAGGCCCCTTGTTCTAGCCTACACATTTTTGGATCCTGATTCTGTTCCTCAATGTCTTAAGCCATTGCTTCCAACTTTTTGAAATTCTCCAAATGGATGCCAATAATGAAAGCCTTTTAAGGTTTGTAAAGCTTTGTACATACATTCTCTCATTTGATCATGGTGTTAACAACCCCATGAAGTCAGTCTTTTTATTAGTCTCATTTTTCAGGTGGGGCAGCCAGGTGACACAGTGGGTAGAGTGCCAGGTCTAAAGGAAGATTCATCTCCCTGAGTTTAAATCTGGCCTCAGATACTTATTGGCTATGTGACTCTGGGCAAGTCACTTATCCTTATTTGCCTCCGTTTCCTCATCTGTAAAATGAGCTAGAAAAGGAAATGGCAAACCACTCCAGTATCTTTGCCAAGAAAACTCCAAACAGGGTCATGAAGAGTCAGAAAATCATTTCTCCTCTCCAAGTGTGGGAGTTTCTACTTCTGTGAGAGGGAGATAATACCTACCCTGCCAACATCACAAGGGTCTATGATGGCCAAATGAGGAGCAATCAAGCAACAACTAACTCTGTGCGAGGCACTGTGCTAAGAACTAGGGGTACAAAGGGGGAGAAACAGGCCTTGCCCTCATTAAATTTGCATCCCAATGGGGGAGACAAGGGGTACATGAATAGGAACTTAAAAGATATAGAACTGATGGAAGGCAGCCCCCAAAGAAGGCACAACCAAGACTTAGGTTGAGTGACTTGCCCAGGGTCTTAAAATTCTATTCAAACCCAAATTTTCCTGACTCCTAAATCTTTTTAAAATTAAAAAAAATTTTAAGGTATTTTATTATTTTCTAGTTACATATAAGGATAGTTTTCAACATTTGTTTTCACAGGATTTTTAGTTCCAAATTTTTTTCTCCCACCCTCCCTTCCCTCCCTCCTCCCCAAGATGCAAAGCAGTCCTGACTCCTAAGTCTAACACTTTCTGCCATCAACATCCAAGCATACACCTCCCTGTGTAATATTTTACTTGATTTTTATTATCTAAAGGTCGTTGAATGGGGGCCATCAGCCGACATGATTTGAGACTGCATAAGTGGAGTGAAGAACGACTTGCTTGGAGCTCCCCTCAGCCGACCACAGCCTGAGTATTGGGGTTAGTACCAAAAGCCACATTTGAAGGATGCTGATAAACTGGAATGGGTACAGAGAATAGTCAAGAAGGGTAGGGAAGGTATGAGAGACCACGGTGGAGAATGACTAGTTGAAGACAGTAGAGATCTGGAGGAACTATGTCCTTGGGAGTGACAATGTCAACTTCAACAATGGTGAAGAAGGATGAGGGTGTTCTCTTGGACCCCACAGGGTAGAATTAGAAGAAGGGTGAGGAAGTTGTAGGTGGGAAATATAAGCTTAAGGTGAAAAAAATTGAATAATGAAAGCTATCTGAAATCGGCTATTGGATCCCTCTCTCTAGAGGTCTTCTTGAAGTGGGGTTCGTGTTATTTAGAAGATTCCTGTTCAGTTTTGGATTGGACTAGATGACCTCCAAGACCACTTTCAACTCTGCAATCAATAATAGCTCACATTTATATAACACTTTAGGGTTTACGAAGTGCCTTGGAAATATCTCGTGTGACTGTTACAACAACCCTGGTAAGCAGGTGCTAGGATTATTTCTTTTTTACAGATGAGGAAACTGAACCTGAAGAGGCAGATTAAATGACTTGCCCAGGGCCATACAGCAAGTGAAGTCTGAGCCTGAATTTGAACCCAGGTTTTCCTGACTCTAGGTCGAGCACCCTCTCCATTGAACTACTTAGTGATTAGAGGCTTAGTGACTTACCCAGGGTCACACAACTCCTGTGTCTGAGGCTTAATTTGAACTCAAGTCTTCCTGACTCCAGGTCTGGTTCTCTATCTCCTGTGCCACTGATGATGGCTACCAACCCAGAGGCAAACTATCCCTTGGGATAGGTGACCTCTGAGCTAGGTTACTTCCAGCACTGAGAGTCTGTGGTTGAATGATGTTATCCCTTCCTTCCCAAGCAGATTTCCTTTCATTTCTCCCTTTATTACTAGATCCAGCATGCATGAGCATCAACCTGTAGGACTAGGACCTGGGCTCCACGTCCCAGTTCTAGGGAGCAGATCATAAGACAGCAAGCTGATGGTAAGGAGTTAGGTGACCTACAGCTATTTAAGTTTCCCAGAATTCCAGGATTTTGAGGTTAGAAAGGAGCCCTAGAGGACCTCTCATAACTAAAAAATAGTCCTCTCTAACATCCAGTCTCTGCCTCAGGGCTTCCAATGAGAGGGAGCCACTCCATTTATTGATTATTCTAATTTTCTTTTTTGTTGTTGTTGTTTCTGTTTTGTTTTGTTTTATTTGTAGGGCAATTGGGGTTAAGTGACTTGCTCAGGGTCACATAGCTAGTAAGTGTCAAGTGTCTGAGGCCGGATTTGAACTCAGGTCCTCCTGAATCCAGGGCTAGTGCTTTATCCACTGTACCACTTAACTGCCCCTATTGATTATTCTAATTGAATATCATTTCCTCTCCCTACACCAAGTTGAAATTGGCTTCTCTGCCACTTCAACCCATCCAATAGAAATTAATGAGACTATAGCAAGGCAGGATTTATAGTCAAAGATTTGTTGAATAAATAGATTAATGAGTGAAAGAATTCACATTATATGGCGACTGACAGGTTCCTGTAGTCACTACCCAGGAAGCTCTCTGGGTGTTTTGTTCTGTGTTTTGGCTTCTTGCAAGGTGGTTATGATGCATTTATTAGTCTGTGCCTTTCATGACACAATGAACCAGTCACTTTAAAACCACAGAGAGACGGGTTGATCTGTGGCTATATAAAAGCCTGAGAGTGAGAAATTTCCATTCTAATCAACATGAGTTAAAGCTAAATGGAGGGCTTTGGTGAATTTTCCATTGGGTTGCTTCGGATATCAGATTCCTTCCCTGCAGTTTGGCCTCTGGGGTCCTCTCAAGTTTGGAGAAATGTTATTTGAGCAGTCTGCTTGGGCTTATCTACCCATTCTATCATTCTCAGGCCCAAAGCTGCCTCAGCAAGTAGGATGGCATCACAGCGTTGCATTAGCAAGAGAAAAGGCCCCCACTTTAGGGTATTCAGTCCTACATGCAAATTCCAGGAAGAAGTACGTGGCTGGACTGTTTCCCTTTTCCTCTGCCATGTAACAAAGGAACAAGAGCACATGATCAGCATGACCCAAGACCTAAGGCTGGTGTACCTTGGGTTCCAAACCCAGACAAAAAATCAGAAGCTGCTTTCTTTCTTTCTTTCTTTCTTTCTTTCTTTCTTTCTTTCTTTCTTTCTTTCTTTCTTTCTTTCTTTCTTTCTTTCTTTCTTTCTTTCTTATCTCTTTTCTTTCCTTCCTTTTTTTCTTTTCTTTTTTTCAGGGCAATGAGAGTTAAGTAACTTGCCCAGGGCCACACAACTAGTAAGTGTCAAGTGTCTGAGGCTGGATTTGAACTCAGGTCCTCCTGAATCTAGAGCCGGTGCTCTATCCACTGCACCACCTAGCTGCCCCTCAGAAACCACTTTTGGCTTGACTTTAGGGGACCTTAAAGTCCATCTACTCATGGACTCTTAGGATCATTGCATCATTCATTGATTTGGAACTGAAAAGGACCTTGGGGTTCATCTAATATCTTTATAGATTTAGATATTGAGGTTCAGAGAAATGAAGGACCCTTAAGGTCTTAAGGACTAGAGCCAGGATTTGAACCTACACTCTTTGATCTTAAATCTGGCATTATTTCTGCCATTCCCCAGTGCCTCACATCCAAAGGCTCTAATTTTACAGTTTGGGAAATTGAGGCCCAAAGAGGGGGTGTGACTTGACCAAAGTCATATAGACAGCAGAGTTGGGCTATGGACCAAGGTTCTTCCTTCAACTTCTTCAATTTAAAGGTGCAAGTGGAAAAGATGTGGATATTAGTAAGTGTAGACTTGGTCTCTTTAAAAGAATCACAAATTAGGGGGGCAGCTAGATGGCACAGTGGATAGAGCACTGGCCCTAGATTCAGGAGGACCTGAGTTCAAATCCGACCTCAGACACTTAACATTTACTAGCTGTGTGACCCTGGGCAAGTCACCAAAAAAAAAAACACCAAAAAAAAAAAAAAAGAATCACAAATCCAATAATGGTAAATGTCAAGGAAGAAATACACTCTAAAAATGAGAAGTAGGCATTCATTTAAGGAGGAGGCACTGACTCTATTAGCAAAGGGCTACAAGGGCCTCTCTTGTCATTTTTTAATAAACTACATACAATTTTGATAATGATTATTAGTGTGAAAGTTAAAATGAGGGAAGCAGCATAACGTGGTCAAGAGAACCATGGTATTGGCATTAACCTGCTATGGGCTCACAGGAAAATCCCATCACTTTTCTCAGCCCCAGTTTTCTCAAATGGAATTCTGGGAATGGGAGAAATAAAGCAGAGTGGAGATGAGTATCAAGAAGCAGAGGGCCCCTACAGTAGCAGGCTTGGTGTGCCTTCAGGGTATGGGCCAATGGGAAGGCCCTTGTAGGATATGGTACACATGTGGCCCAGGCTAGGCCTAATATGAGTGATTACTACCAAGTAAAGACGAAAGATCGTTCAATTTAGAATCTGGAGTTCTGGGTTCAAGTCCTTGCTCTGATACTTTTTTGTGTGATCTTGGACAAGTCTCTTGACCTCTACAATCTAAGTTCTAATCTGTCAAATAAGGTACATGAACTCTAAGACCCAAGCCTTCCAGCTCTACGAGTCTGTAACTACAAGATGCTTCTTGTGTCAAAGGAAAGGAAGTTTGTTAACAATGGAAGCACAACCTTTTATTTTTGCTCTGGAGCAATAAAAATAATATGTGCCCCAGATTATCAATTGGTTTATTTGATTTAGACAATATGGGTTGTAGCAATTCCAATGAGAAGATTCACTATAAAAGATGTAATCATCTAAGAGAAAAATTCAATTGGAAATGGACCTTTTTATCAAATGAAACATTTCTTTTCTTTTCTTTTTAAATTTTCAACTAATGAACAGTTATTCTCTCTCTGTCCTACCCTCATCCACTGAAAAAAAAATCCTCCTTCATAACAAAAATGCATAGACAAGCGAAACAAAATCTCACATTGGCCGTGGTCAACAATGTAGGTTTCATTCTGCATCTTGAATATTATTCTTCTTTCAGGGGATTGCAAGGTGACAGTTCATAGATGCTGGCTGGGAGTTCAGAAGACTTGAGTTCAAATCTAGCCTCGGACACACATTAAATGTGGGACCCTAGGCAAGTCACTTAATCTCTTCTGCCTCAGTTTCCTTATCCATATCAAAGCTTCTTAAACTGTGGATAGAGACTCCATATGGGGTTACATAACTGAATGTGGGGGTCACGAAAAATTTAGCAACAGTAAAAGGTTATGTATACCTATTTTATATACCTTTATACTCGTGGTCACATAAAAATTTCTTGGGGCAAAAAGGGGTCAGTGGAAAAAGTTTAAGTCCTGATCTATATAATAGGGCTAATAGTAGCATTTACTTTCTAGGGTTATTGTGAGGATAAAATGAGATATTTGTAACCCATTACAAACTTTAAAAAGCACTATACAGGGGCAGCTAGGTGGTGCAGTGGATAAAGCACTGGCCCTGGATTCAGGAGGACCTGAGTTCAAATCCAGCATCAGACACTTGACACACTTAGTAGCTGTGTGACCCTAAGCAAGTCACTTAACCCTAATTGCCCTGCAAAAAACCCCAAAACAAAAAAACAAACAAAAAGCACTATACAAATGAAGATGAAGAATGATGTTGATGGTGGTGGTAGTAGTGGTGGTGGTGGTAGTAGTGGTGGTGGTGGTGGTGGTGGGTAGCATGCTCAACAAATCAGTTCTTAAGAAGTATTACTTTGATTTTAGGATATAGCATTGGAAAGACAGTCACCTGGTCCCATTGTGTTTCCCTACACTCCCAAGTCCTAAAATGTATTTGGGAAATATTTAACAAAATTAAAATACTATAGAATATAGGTAATACTTTGCTCTTTCCTCTGTAAGATGTGGGCATTGGGTTCGATGACCTCTGTAGCCCCTTGTGACTCTGGCTATGACCCTATGAACTCCAGCCACCGTCGGAAATAGAGCTGCCAGCATAGGGATCAGAGAAAAACTTGGCCCGTTCATGGGTCCTGTGCCCTCTGACCGGGTCCTCCATTAAAGCTACAAATATCCCTGGCCTGGAAAGTCAAACTACCTGGGTCAATGAAATGGCAAGGGGAGGAAACTGGTCTGTGTGAGCTTCCTCTTGCCCAGTGTCTATCTTTGTTTGATTGGAGTGATATTTCTTAGTAACATCAGGAAATCCAGGCATTTCCGTTCTGTGAGTGGCAGCCAAGATGAAAGCTAGGCCCAGAACCCTCTGCCTCCCCTGCATCCCTAGACCCTCCCCACCCCCAGAAGACATTCTTCTAAAATCCTCTTTAAAATGCCGTGTGTTTATGTGTTAGAGGCTGCGGATTCTGAGCCTGGAGCCCCCGTGGCCCTTTTCATCACTGTTTATTTGCAAAGTATAAGAAGAAAAACAGCTGAAGCAGGGAGACTGCATGCAAAATAGGGTCCCCAATAATCTTAGCTTTAGCAGGGATCTCCTGGGAGCCCAGCCTCTGGAATGGGGACTGAGTGTGTTATTCACCCTCTCAGTGCCCCCTTGTGTTTCTTGTTGGTACTGCTCTGCCAACACCACAGAGGCTCTATCCCTAAATGAGTCATCATAGCATTCAGAAATGAAAGGACTCTCAAAGATTATCTAGTCTGAACCCCCATTTTGCAGATAGGAAAACTAAGGCCCAGGCAGCTTAAGTGACTTGCCAAAAGCCACAAAAGATCTTCTGTTTCCCAATAGTCTTCTTCCCACTTTAGTGCATCTTTTGCTGAGTAATTTGACATTTCTTACTTGTTAAAACTTGAGCTTTAAATTCCTCTCCCAATATTGCCAGTAGGTTTACCCCAAGCCACACAGACTACTCTGCACTCATTAGTGCACATTCTGGGAATAGCATAGGGCTAACACACAGTAGGCATTTAATGAGTGCTTGCTGACTGATTTATTTGGAATGGCAATCTAGGATCAGGGCTACAGAGTGTGAAAGTAAGGGAGGGTTTCTTATTGCCTTTCTACCACTTGAATTCAGAACCGTGAATTCATTAGGAAGGAAAAATGGAAGGAAGGAGGGAGGGAGAGAGGAAAGGAAGGAGGGAAGGAGAGAGAGAGAGGGAAGGAAAACAAAGGGAGGATGGAAGAAAAAGAAGGGAGGAAAGAAGAAAGGGAGGGAAGGAAAGAAAGAAGGGGAGGGAGAAAGGAAGGAAAGAGGAAAGGAAAGAAGGAAGGAGAGAAGGAAGGAAAGAGGGAACAAAAGGGGAAGGGAAGGAGGAAGGAGGGAAGGAAGGAAAGGAGGAAGAAAAGAAAGGAGGGAAGGAGCAAAGGAAAGAAGAAAGAAGGAAGGAAGGAGGAAGAAAAGAAGTAGGGAGGAAGGAAACAAGCATTCCTTAAGTGTTTATTGTATACCAGGAAGTGTGCTGGACTAATCCACAGCCATCTGAAGAGTCCAGATCCTACCAGATATTCCTAACAGTGTTGGTCACTAGTACATATAACTTCAGTTGGAAATTAGAAATAACCAGGGTCTCACACTGTTTCCAAAAGAGTTTAATCCATTTAATTACTATTCCCTTAACATACATTGCACTGTGCTTGGTGCTTGGGGAATGATAGTACCTTTAGGTGTACATGGTGCTTTATGGTGAGAGGAGTTGTCAGTGTATTACCATGATAATTGATCCAGCCTTGTGATTTAGTTGGTGTGAGGGACTTCCAGTGAGGAAACCCCCTCATCCAATGCATATCAGCAGCTGCTCTGTAGTCTGGCATGAGTTCCTTGTGAGAAGGCATTATTTGATGCTTTCTATTTGTATCTCCAGTGCCTAACACACAGGAGGCACTAAATAAATGCTTACTGGCTGAGTGCTTGACTGATAGAATTGGTTAGAAGTTAAGTGACTTGCCCATAATTCCACAGTATGTGTCTAAAGCAGAATTTGAATCCAAATCTTCCCCAGAGTGCACAGATCAGGAGGTAGATGGGGTCGCAGGGACTGTGGTATCCAATCCCCTCATATTACAGGTGAGGAAATAATAGACCATAGGAGCCAAGTGACTTGCCAAAGATCACACCGACAGTAAATGCCAGAGGCATGATTTGAACCATGTGTTCTGTCTCCAAATCCATTATTTTTCTATGACTTTCCATGACTCGCTATCTACAATGTCACACACCTTCTCTATCAGCGTAATTATTGCTGTGATTGCTTCATTTCCCCCATTACTTGTTACCTCGAGGGTGGAATATCAACTCCTCCATTTGGCATCAAAAACTCTTCTCGCCCTGCCCCATCCTTTCTTCCTAGCCTCCTTTTACTTTGCTCCCCTCCACATGCTCCACATTCTCTCCGCCACTGATCTAGCTGCTTGACTTTCCTCCCATGGGTTGCATGTCCTGTCTCCATTGCTTCCTGCTGGCTCTGCTTCATGCTCAGAAAGTTCTTCTTCCTTCCCTCCTCCTCTTGGTTCTCCCCTGGCTTCTCTCAAGCTTTTCTTCTGCAGGAGGCCTTTCAAGACCCCCTATCGCCCAACAGCTAGTGCCTTCCTTGGGGGCTACCTTCCATCAGTTCTATATCTTTTAAGTTCTTATTCACATACCTCTTGTCTCCCCTATTGGGATGCAAGTTTAATGAGGGCAGGATCTGCTTTTCCCCCTTTGTACCCCTAGTTCTTAGCACAGTGCCTTGCACAGAGTAGTTGCTGGTTGATTGCTACTCATTTGGCCATCATAGACCCTTGTGATGTTGGCAGGGTAGGTATTATCTCCCTCTCACAGAAGTAGAAACTCCCACACTTGGAGAGGAGAAATGATTTTCTCAGGTTCTAAAACACAAAGTCAGGACTCAAGCTTGGGAAGTTTCTGATCCAGAGAGGTTCCTGTTATATATAATTTTAATAATTTACTGAGATTTTTAATACTTTAAATGGAACGAATAGTGGCATGAATGATATGCATAATGGTAATAATAATAACATTTTATTGGCCAGGTACCATGACGATAGGACAAGTCGTTGAATTTTCACTCACCCTGCTTTTCCTTCTGAGAGTAGTACTAGAGGAGCGAGCATGGATATGCTTCAACTCTGTTCCTTAGTGAGGGGTGGTTTATCCATATACTAAAAGGAAAGACCGTGTTCACTATTGATAAATGAAAGATTTCACATCTGAGCTCTTCTATTTTTGTCTTAAAAGATCAGGGTCAGCTCCTCCAAGTTGGAAGCTACAGCATCTTGAGTGGAAATGCCCACGGTCAAAGACCAATGTTCTGATCTTTCTACATGTCAATGTGTTCATCATTCCTCTTGGTCCCTCCAGAAATCCTCATTATTTTCTGGCCCTGGAGGTTGGAGGGTTCCCAGAGGAGATGAGCGGCCTTTGATACAAAGTCCTGCCTGTTAGCCTTCCATCATGATGCGTTCTGGGCACACTTAGGGGCTAACTTGGAGATGGGTAAGTGGGTGGGGATTTTTCTCTGGGATAGCCATAACTGTTTTTCAAAATAAACAAACTCCAGGGAGAATACATACATGCCTTTGTTGAATAAACAACTCTCTGTCCCTCCTCACAAGAGAGACTTTGTTTAAGGTCTGTTCATCTGTGGGAAAAGAGAATTCTTTTGTTGTTGTTGACAAATAAAATTTTATCTATGTCTTTTGTTTGTAATATTGCATAATTATCCCTCTATAACCCTCTTCCTCCCCTCTCAAAAACCATGCCATTGTACAAAGACATGTTTTTTAAAAGAAAAAGAAGAGAAAAAAATCAGCAAAACTGAGCAACACATTGAAAAAAAAATCCAAATATACATACACTATTTCATACTCCAGGATTCCCTCACCTCTGCAATAAAGCAGAAGTAAGTCATCTTCTCACAGAGAACTCTAAAAATGCTTTGAAGGACATTCTGCCTTAGGGTTCAAAGTCATTTAGTCCAATAACCTTCAATTTTTAGAAGTGAAGGGATTTGCCCTTCCTCAAATAGTTAGCAGGTTTCTGAGGCAAGATTTGAATCCAGAGCCTAGGGACATAGATTTTTAAATGTGAGGGACCTCAGGGCTTGTCTAATGCAACACCTCAATTTAGAGCTGAGGCAACTGAGGCCTCAAGAAAGGTACTGGAAGACCCAAGGTCATGCAGGTGATCATTGGAGAATCAGGATTTTAATCTGGGAAAAATAAGAATGTGAAACTATTGTGATGAACACCTACATTTGTTCTTCTTGGTGGGATATGGATATGCATTAAATATATTTGTCCTCATGGGTCTTTTTTCTTCACATATTTCTTTCCCCCTCCCCAACCTCTCTGGCATCTAAGAAACTTGCCTCTACACATTTGGACAGCATGATATCTCCCTTACAAGACTTACGATGGGAGCCAACCCCTTTATGTCAATCTTGGCTCCAGACAAGAGATAAATTGAGTATCAGAGCTTATTAATAGGGAGCCGAATGAGAAAAGGAAACACAGGCCCTTCGACTCAGGATGTTTTTAAAGGCTCCATTGTTTCCCGATGCTGATATTTTATCCGTGCCCTGCTGCCCAAACCCACCTTCTCCTGCTCTGAAAGGCATCATGTTCTCTTTGCACCAGGCCCAGAATTGCTTAAGGCATATGAAGATTTGGAATTGGTTCCTTGTTGGAATCCCTAAGTCAAGAAATGCAAGGGACTGATTGAATCCTGAAGTTTGGGGTCTTATTTTTTTATGACTCAGAGATGTGGCCAGTGGACACTCATCATTTGTTTTGCTTTCACTATTTGAAATCTTTTGTTCCTCTCCTCCCAATTATTTTGTTGTGTTTCAAAACATATTTTTTCATTTGTTAATAGCAAAATGCCTCAAATGAAACCATAGAAACCAAGATGGGAGAGCCATAACCTTCCAACTACATTAATACAAAACAAATGTTTAACATAATTGCCTCTCAGCCTGGAAGATCAAAATCTCAATATTCATGGCTGAAAATTCAAACAGGTCACCAAGAGGTGCTGTTTTCTTTTCTTTTTCTCTTTCTTTTGGTTCCAGTCTCTTTGAACTTCTACAGATAACAACTCTAGGCTAACTCTTCAGATATGATGGGGGACAGAGATCAGTGTAGAATCACACTATTTTTTTTTACCAGTGGGTCATTTATTATTTATTAAACAATAATCTGAGAAGCATCATGTAAAGAACACTGGGAATAGAGTCAGGAGACTGCGATAGAATCCTAACTGCCTCTGACTAGTTTGCATGATTATGAGCAAATTATATATAACAATAGAGCATCAGTTGTCTCATCTTTATAATGGGTACATTTATATCTAGAGGTATATTAATACCTCTTAGAGTTTTCTTCTTCCCAGGGTTGTTTGAGGATAATATCTAAAATTTGCAAAATATTTTATTATGTTAACTGATTTGATTCTCACAAGAACCCTCTGAGATAGGTGCTATCATTATCCTCATTTTATAAATGAGGAAACTGAGGCAAATAGAGATTAAGTGACTTGCCCAGAGTCACGCAGTGAGTAAGTGTCTAAGGCAGAATTTAAACTGAAGTCTTCCTTTTACCAAGCCCTGTGCTCTGTCCACATCTAGCTGCACTCAAATGGGATCACATGCAAAACTCTTGGCATACCTTAAAACCCTCTAAGAATGCTGTTTTGTTATACTCTAATAGCCTAAAGTAAATATTCCCTCCAAAAATGCAGATTGTACCCCATCCTTACTTTCTCATCCTGTGCCACTCTTATGTATATCTTTCCATAAGGTCATCAACATAGGGCATCCACCCAACATTCTGAGGGGCTTCCTTGATTTTCCCCTAAAATTGATAGGATACCAATGGAAAACAAGCTTTCTACTGTAAGGGGCTAAAATTCTAGCTATTCTGTATAAAATATCTAATGAGTGGTCACCAATAAATTATAAGCTTTAGCAAGAGTTAGACTTTTAAGCATTTATTAAGGAGAATAAGAATTTGGTGGAGAGAGAGAGAGAGAGAAAGAGGCCTAGATTCATCTATCTATCTATCTATCTATCAAAGGGAGAGCGCATTTTAGCTCCACTCTCCATGAGAGTCCTCACAAAAAAAGAGTGAGCCACACCTCCTTCATCCCACAAGCCTCCTGTGAAACTGGGAACATCCCATCCACTTGCACACACATCTCTAAGCTAATTGGCTGGTAGCCTTGATTGACAGTACCCACGAGCAAACGTCACTTCCTGATGCCAAGGAAAGCCACATAGCTTGCCCTCAGACACCTTCTCCTCCTGGCGGAGCTTTCCTACAGTAACTCTCCAGCAGATGGCATCATTCCAATCATTACACTACTGATAAGGCATATCCATCTGTTTGGGTGTATCTTGTTTTTCTCGATATCTCGCTCTTCTAGGAAAGGTTGGAAATAACAGTGTTTCTTGAAATCAATTACAGTTCCCTGCTGGCTGAGATGATCGTCATTGCTGAGTCATATTTAATTGAAAGGGACTCCTAAGAATTTCAATTCTGATTTCTTTCTTTTAACTCAGCCCCCCCCCATTCCAACCCTAGTCTCTGTCAAATAGTTAGTGGGACTTAGAAGGAGGAAGAATAGAGAATGAAGGGTCATGGTGGCCATGGGAGTCACCCTGCTGCTGAATTCTGGGGAATGTCATTCTTAGGAACTTTAAGTAGGGGTCCCTTTCCAGTGGTCATGGCAAGGTGGGATGGGAGTCATGGACAGATAGATAAATAAATCAGTCCAATGAAAAGCAAAATTCCAGACCTTGGAATGGAACTCCTGTGGCTCTGGAACTGAGATCCTGTTATTTATCCATGTATCCGTCACCATGAAAAATGCTGAAAGCATCCATAGTGTTCTATAGTACTAGTATATGCAGTCCTTTTTGTGTTTGCTATTTATGTTCCACTCTCTCTTTAATAGGAAATGGGAGGATTATTGCAGGATATTGGCATCTTCAGCTTTTGTGCTGTGTCCATGAAGGGTGGAAATGGGAGGAATTAGACTCCAACCCAATAGTTTTGTTTTTGTTTTTGTTCTAGAGGGTTGGAACATAGAATGAGTAGAACAGTTGTACTTTGTGATAAATGCATCAACTAAGTTTAAACTTAATCTGGTGTTATCAAATCTAATTAAATAGTTTGGTATTTAATATGAGTGACTAAAAATTCCACTGGACAGCTAGGTGGCACAGTGAATAGATAATTGGGCTTAGTCATCTCAGTCATCTTCATGAGTTCAAATCTAGCCTCAGACACTTACTAGCTGTGTGACCTTGGAAAAGTCACTTAACCCTGTCTGCCTCTGTTTCCCATCTGTAAAATGAGTTGGAGATGGAAATGTCAAACTATTCTAGTATCTTTGCCAAGAAAACCCCAAATGGGATCACAAAGAGTTGGATACTATTGAAACAACTAAACAACAACAACAATAACTGCAACAAAAATATATTTGATCTTCAGGGAGACAACTAAGATGCAAAGGGACAAGGCTTTACAAGTGACAAGAAATTGACACATATTCTAGAAAAGAGTCTGCAACATAACTGAGAGGGATGGGGTGCAGGGTGATCAACAGCCACTTCTCCTAGGAGTCTGACAGTCAGTTGACTAAAGCCTGGCAGCAGGCAATGCTACTGTTATGTATAAATTATAAGATCGCAGCTTGATTGAGCTTGAAAGGACCATGTATGTTGCAACTCCCCCCTTCTGAAGATAAGGAGACTGAGATCCAGAAATGTGAAATATTTTGCCCAAGGATTCTCCAATTCCAAATCCCTTACTTCATAATCACTGTGGTCTTTTTCATCTACATCCTTCCAAATCTGGCTCTTCCATTTACTCTTTGTATAACCTTGGGTGAGTCCCTCCCAATGTCTGGGCCTTAATTTTCTCATTTGTAAAATAATGGAACTGGCTTCATGCCTCTAACTTCCTTTATGGTTCTAAATCTGATGATGCTTTGAATTCCATAGTGTCTTATTCTGTGGATATTCAATAAATGTTTTCTGATCTGACAATGGTGAAAATAGAGGCTTCTGTACTAGTTATCAGAAGAGAAGAATTCTCTATTAATCTTATTAGCTTGAGTAATCAGAGATCACACAATGAAATCTTTTGAAGTGTTCCAGACGTGTTATGTATATACACTAACTCTCACTTGTTAAGAGTTCACTCTTTTGGAGAACTTATTTGGAAAGCAGCCAAGAAACAGGAAAGAATCACAAAAGGCCTGTGAGCAGTCAAAATAAATGTCCCCAAATCCATACCCACAGGAATATCTTTAGACTCCTCACTAAGTGCTCATTTATTCTTTTTTTACACATAATAGGTGCAAATGTTTATTGATTATTGACATCAAAAAGTACAAAGCAATATTATATATAATTCAGCAATGAACTACAACTGGTTCTTGGAGTAAATCCCTTTTCAGACTGAAACACCACATTTTAGCCTAGTTATAGCTTGAATGATTCTAGTTCTCTGTGACCAATTTGTCTTGGTTCTTAAATTGATTGATGGTAGAAGCTCAATACAAGGATTTGTCTTGTCTTGTCTATTAACTTTATGAGATGCTACAATTAAGGTTCTAAGAAAGAAATGCATTTATTCTTATTTACACAACATCATAATAAGCCTGGTTTTATGGTTTTTCAGCCCACAGAAGACTAGAAGTTTCAAATAAGACAGAGGAGAAAGGAAGTCCCAAAAGCAAGAACCCAGAGAAGAAGAAATGATAGCTCTTGGCCTGATGTCAAGAGAGCAAATACATGTAAATAAATGACAACAAGGGGATAAGATCATCTGAATCTGAGGGCCACTTTCCAAGGTCCCTATTTGAATTTCAGAGCATTTGAAATATCCAATGTACTTAGAAATCAGTCACTCGGTGACTGTTATCCTGCCTTTCCCCTCTCCCCTCCTTATGATCTTTTCCCACGAGCCACTTGGAATGCTCTACCTCTCCTGGTCTGGTAAGGAACAAATCTTTAATCCAAAGGACATAAGATATGTCTGAAAAACTCTCATTTTCCTAGATTAGTGAGAAAAGAAGTAGCAGAAAGTTTGCTACCTACAAAGTCTAGGCAAATTGTGACAAAAGCCATACAGTTTATTTCAAACTCCTGATGCAATATTGCTTCTCTGACTGGGAAGAAATCCAGTCTCATTTTCTTTAAATATGTCTTTCTGGATCTCTTGCCCCTCCCAACCTGATATGGGAAGCAGGGTGAGGGTGGGGTGATGAAATAGCATAAATCATAACTCCATCCTGCCAGTCCCTATAAAACAATGGGAGCCCTTAGGGCTAAGGACCCCCATCCAATTTCCAAAGGGCCACTTCAGAGATCAAAGGTAGTGGCAGACCTTCACATCCTCTAAGAGGAAATTAAACCACACACAAAATACAACAGATATGCAAAGGCTTGTAAGTATTTAGAAAAGAAAGAAGCCACTAGGAAAGTAGTAAATATGACTTCCTTGAGAATTGGTCATGCTAGGAAAACCTCATTACTGTTTTTGACAGTCAGTAGACTAGGAAATTAGAAGAATGTTGTGAATAGAATTTTTAGGCTTCAGCAAAATATTTGACAGTCTCTCATGCTGTCTTTGTGGACAAGAAGGAGAGATGTGGGCTCTATTCAGATTTTTAAAAATCAACTTTACAAGTTGTTATTTATCCTTTGTTTTTGAAGAGGACCAATGACAACATAGGGTGATATCTTGACTCATAGGTGAATTGGATTTAAATGAGGCAGAGCTGCACAAAGTCATCAGCCTCACTCACTTTTCCAGAGTCATCAAAGTCCAGTGGCAAGACAAAAGTCAGCTTGATTGGTAATGGCCCTGGATATAGTGGTTGACCTTGGCATCTTTGATGTCTGACTAAGCTCTAAATGCTCCAGCTTCAGTTGCCTCTATGACCATTGGAACAAATTGTTCTAACCCATCCATTCTTCCAAGGAGAGTCTTCCCATGCTTGGGATAGACATCCCTCTCATTCATTGATGGCCTGTTAATTACCCTCAACCTTGTTTAGTTCATCTGTGGAGACAGTTTTACCAGGATATATATACTCCATATGCTACAGCTTCTTAGAAATGAGAGTTGGGTAACCAGCTGGATACCACGGGTGGATGAACAGTCCTGAAAAGGTTTCAGCAAGCCCTCCCACCAGAGATGCTAGTTCTTCTGAACACCCCATACAGGTTAGGAAAGGTGTGGCTAGACAAATGGCCTTATGTTCTAGAGGCTTAGCTTGATTGTAAGCCTTTTATGAATGATCTCTGTGATAAGGCTGTCAAGGAACTAATGATATTCTATGTTAAGAAAGACATAGAATGCAACCAAGATTAGAAGGAAAGCAGAAAGTTGGGTAACAATTTTTGTAGCTAGTGTTTCTGAAAAAGGCCTAATTTCTAAAATATATAGAGAACTGAATAAAATTTTTAAGAATACAAGTCATTCCCCAACTGAGAAATGGCCAAAGCCTATGAACAGGCAGTTTTCAAATGAAGAAATTAAAGCTATCTACAGCCATATGAAAAAATGTTCTCAATCGCTACTGATTAGAGAAATACAAATTAAAGCTACTCTGAGGTACTAACTCATACCTATCCAATTGACTAATATAAAAGAAAGAAAATTATAAATGTTAGAGAAGATGTGGGAAAATTGAAATACTAATGTTTTGTTGGTAGAGTTGTGAACTGATCCAATCATTCCGAAGAGCAATTTGGAACCATGCCCAAAAAGGCTATAAAACTATGTATACCCTTTGACTCAGCAATACCACTACTAGGTCTACATCCCAAAGAAATTATCAAAAAGGGGAAAGGACCCACATGTACAAAAATATTTATAGCTGCTCTTTTTGTGGTGGCAAAGAATTGGAAGTTGAGGGGTTGCCCATCAACTGGAGACTAGCAAAACATGTTGCAGTATATGAATGTAATGGAATACTATTGTGTTGTAAGAAATGATGAGCAGGCAGATTTCAGAAAAAACCTGGAAAGACTTACATAAATTGATGCTAAGTGAAATGAGCAGAACCTGAGGGGTGGAGCCAAGACGGCAGAGGATAGGCAGTAAGCGCCTGGAGCTCCTGACGGAATCACTCCAAAAACCTTGAGATAATGCCATAAGAAAATTCCTGGAGCAGCAGAACCCACAAAAGGATGGGCTGAGACCATTTTTCAGCCAAAGACAACTTGGAAGTTTGGCAGGAGGGGTCTGCTGTACAGAGGTGGGAGTAGAGCCCAACCCTAGCAGCTGTGCTGACACAGACCCAGCTGCAGGCTGTGCCAGAGAAAGAAACTTCCAAGGCCTGTGAATTGCCATCAGCTATGGCTAACTCAGCTCACAGTCTGGTGAAAGGGTCGAGCAGTTGGCTGCGGGGGAGACTATAGGGGTCTCTGCTGGCACTGAAGTAGAACTCTGGTGTTTTGTCTGGGCTAGTATACAGGACACAGTCTTGGGTGGTGGTCCCAGATAGGGGAGGGGCACAAGCATGCCTATGCTTGCAACTGAAATGAACCATATTTGTTTCCAGGTTAAAGAGCAAGCAGCCTGTGGTTACTTACAGACCAGAACACAGGCCAGGTGAGTTGAGAACGTGCCTCTCCTTAAATCTTACCACCTGGGACCCCCCTGAAGCTTGGGATACTATGTCCTGGAGGCAGTTCCCCACTTTAAGAAGGAATCAAAAGTCAAGAAATAGGCTAGCAAGATGAGCAGGCAGAAAAAGGTGTGGACCATAGAAAGTTTCTTTGGTGACAAGGAAGATCAAGGTACACCCTCAGAGGAGGATAGCAACATCAGGGCTCCTACATCCAAAACTTTCAAGAAAAATATGTATTGGTGTCAGGCCATAGAAGCACTCAAAAAGGACTTTGAAGATAAAGTAAGACAGGTAGAGGAAAAAATGAGAGTGATTCAGGAAAGTTATGGGAAAAAAGTCAACAGCTTGAAAAGCCAAATGGAAAAGCTCTCTGAAGAGAATAATTGCCTAAGAATCAGGATTGAACAAATGGAAGCTAGTGACTTTATGAGCAACCAAGACACAATAAAGCAAATCCAAATGAATATAAAAAATAGAGGGTATTGTGAAATATCTTAGAAAAACAGCTGACCTGGAAAATAGATCCAGGAGAGATAACTTGAAAACTATTGTACTACCTGAAAACCATGATAAAAAAAGATCTTAGACATCATCTTCTAAGAGATTATCAGGGAAAATTTCCCAATATTATAGAAACAGAAGATAAAATAGAAATTGAAAGAATCCAGCAATCACCTCCTGAAAGAGATCCCAAAAGGAAACCTCCTAGGAATATTATAGCCAAACTCCAGAACTCCCACATCAAGGAGAAAAATATTGCAAGCAGCCAAAAAGAAAGAATTCAAGTACTGTGGAGCCCCAGTCAAGATAGCACAAGATCTAGCAGCTTCTACATTAAAGGACCAGAGGGCATGGAATATGATATTCCAGAGGGCAAAGGAATTGAGATTACAACCAAGAATCACCTACCCAGAAAAACTGAATATAATCTTTCAGGGGGAAAATGAGACTTCAATGAAAAAAGAGGACTTCCAGGTATTTGTGATGAAAAGACCTGAACTGAATAGAAAATTTGACTTTCAAATACAAGACCCTAGAGAAGCATAAAAAAGTCAATAGGAGGAGGCAGCTAGGTGGTGCAGTGAAAAAGGCATTGGCCTTGGATTCAGGAGGACCTGAGTTCAAATCTGACCTCAGACACTTGACACTTACTAGCTGTGTGATCCTGGGCAAGTCACTTAATCCTCTTTGCCTCACAAAAAAAAAGTCAACAGGAAAAAGAAATCATGAGTCATGTTAAAAGGTTAAACTGTTTGCATTCCTATATGGGAAGATGATATGTCTAACTCATAAGAACTTTCTCAGTATTAGGGAAGATGATAAGAATACGTTTAGACAGAGGGGACAGGTGGGAATTGATTATGAAGGGAAGATATATATAAAGCATTTATTTTTTATCATTTTTGTGGGGTGGCCAGGGTTGGGTGGCATGCCTGGAGTTGAGGAATTGGTGAGTGTCTTGTGTTTGAGGCTGGATTTAGGCTTGGGTCTTCCTGGGTCCAGGGTGGGTGCATTGTCCACTGTGTCACCTAGCTGCCCCATCATGACATCTTTAGGGTAAAATTGAGGGGGGAGGGAGAAGGGAAGAGGAAAATGGGGTGAACTCTCAATAAAAGAAGCAGAAAAGGATTTATGGAGTGGGGGGAGAGGAGGGAGAGGAGCAGGGCAGTGAATGAGCCTTACACTCATCATAATTGGCTCAAAGACCTCACTTGCATCAGAGTTGGTTCAAGGAGGGAATAACATACATACTCAATTGGGTGGCATAATCTATCTAACTCTGCAAGAAAGTAGGAGGGGAAGGGGATAAAGAGGGAGGGGTGAAAGAAGGGAGAGCAGAGTGGGGGAGGGGGCAGTCAGAAGCAAAACACTTTTGAGAAGGGATGGAGTAAAAGAAGATAGGAGAGAATAGGATGGAAGGCAACAGTTAACTATAGTAACTGTGGAAAAAAATCTTGAAGCAAAGGCAAAAGTAATGTAAGATGATGATGGTGGTGGTGATGGTGATGGTGACTGATTGATGGACTGATGATGATTGGGGGGAGGTGAGGATTGATGATGAGGACTGATGATGATGCTGAGAAAATGTATGGTACTATAAGGGGCTAAAATCCTAGCTATACTGTCTAAAATATCTAATGAGTAGTTGCCAATAAATTATAAGCTTTAGCAAGAGTGTTTAAGTGTTTAAGTATTGATTAAAGAGCATTAGGATCTAATGATCAGAGAGAAAAGTAAAAATCTAACTATTTCTAAAAGACGCCATCATCCCACCTGCCATGGCGAGGTCAGGAACCAAAAAGGACCCAACATTTCCTTCTTTCTCCCAGAAGCCTCTTGTGAAACTGGGAACATCCCATCCACATGCACACATAGCTCCAAGCTAATTGACTGGTAGCTTTGATAGACAGTACCCAAGAGCAAACGTCACTTCCTGACACCAAGGAAAAGCCGCATGGCTTGCCCTCAGACTCCTTCTCTTCATGGTGGAGCTATAGGTGGCATCACTGCAATCGTTACAGTACTTACTTTGCTGGGTGATGGTGAAGAAAATTCCTTGTCAGGTATAAGGTACTATATAAATGTTATCTATTACTGTAGGTAATCTCTCTTTAAAGTACTATATAAATGTAGTTTACTATAAAAAATGATGAGCAGGATGCTATTAGAAAGACCTGGAAGGACTTACATGAACTGATACAAAGTGAAACGTACTGTATACAAAATAACAGTAATATTGTGAGATGTTCTGCTGTGAATGACTTGGTTATTTTCAGCAATGCAATGATCCAAGACAACTCTGAAGGTATTATGAAAAATGGAATCCATATACAGAGAGAGAACTGATGGCTGAAGCATAATTTTTTTGTTACTTCCTTTATCTGAACTTGGGGGGGGGTGGAAAAGAATATGGAACGCAATTTTTTAATAGATGTCAAAATTTATATTTATAATTTATATTATATGTAATCTGGGAAAATAAAATTCTAAATACAAAAATTTTAAAAAGCAAATGAGCAGGGCAGCTAGGTGGCGCAGTGGATAGAGCACTGGCCCTGGAGTCAGGAGTACCTGAGTTCAAATCCGGCCTCAGACACTTAACACTTACTAGCTGTGTGACCCTGGGCAAGTCACTTAACCCCAACTGCCTCACTAAAAAAAAAAAAAAAAGCAAATGAGCAGAACCAAGAGAACACTTTACAGAATATCAACATTGTGTGAAGATCAACTGTGATAAATAGCTCTTCTCAGTGATACAATGATCCAAGACAATACCAAAAGACTCATGATGGAAAATACTCTCCATGTTCAGAAAAAGAACTATGGAGTCTGAATGCGTATTGAAGCATACTATTTTCACTTTTATTGGATTTGTTTGGGGTTTTTTTGTTGTTGCTTCTTTCTTTTATTTTTTTCTTTTGTTCTGATTCTTCTCTCACAACATGACTAGTGTGGAAATATGTTTAACATGATTGTAATATATAACCTACATCAGATTGCCTTCTGGCTTCAGGAGGGGGACAGAAAAATTTGGAACTCAAAATCTTACAAAAATGAATGTTGAAAACTATCTTTACATGTAATCGGAAAAAAAATTTAAAAAAAGAAAGACATCATATCTAGAATAAAGAAGGAGATAGTCTGAGTGTACTTTATCTTTGTCAAACAAGGAAGGTCCCAAAGATGCTTTGGTATTCATTAAATATAAAAACACCTAAAAGAATTCCATAGGATGACAAGGCATGGATTGGTTACATGATGGCAGGAATGGCCATATCAAGTCACTGCTAAATGATGTTGGGGCAAATTTATGTGAGGTGTGTCTGTTCATATAACTAGTGATTACCTGAGTCATGAAGACAAACCAAGCAGGTATTCACAGATGACTGGACAGCTTTCTTCATGGTCATGCTTATGGGTATTAAATTAAACTCTTGTCTTTGGCATCTTCTCCTGTAAATGTCATGGCAAACTCTCTGATTATGGGATACCTGCATACATTATGATAAAGGACACGACAATACAGCAAAAATGCTCACTAGGCACTTTGCTCAATCCTGGGAATAGCAAGACAACAATGAAATGGTTTTCCCCCACTTAAGCATTCCCCCAACCACAGCAAAGAAGCTTACCTTCTATCAGGGCAGACAATATGTACACATATGGATATGGACAAATTCATACAAAATTAAGAGATACAGAAGAAATACAAAATAATTTTTGGCAGCACAGTGGATAGAGATCTGTGTTTGGAGTAAAGATCTGAGTTCAACTCTTGCTTCAGACATTTGCTACTTGTGTGACCCTGGGCAAATCACTTAACCCTGTTTGCCTCAGTTTCTGTGTCTATAAACTGGGCTGGAGAAGAAAATTGTAACCCCTCAACATGTCTTTGTAAGAAAACCACAAATAGGGTAACAAATAATTGGACATGAGTGAACAATTTTTGGTGGTGAGACATCAGAAGCTGGGGGATATATTATGTGTAACACAATATGTTTGGCATATTCTCCTGCTAGATAAGGCATTGCAGCAAGAGGGCCATAGGTCACCAAATTAGAGTAAAAATCAGGGAGAGAAGTTTTATTGTTATAACTAGACTGGAAGGCAATGATCAGTTGACTGATAGAATTTTTGTGTTAGTTAAGGGAATTCAACAACTTCCTAACTATGTTTATATGTAGTTAGGTTTTGAATATCTACAATATATTGTATAGAGTATATAGACTTAGATATTAGATTGTCAATAGATGCTATAGAATATATAGAACATATGCTTTAGAATATATAGAACAAATTCCATATATATTATAGCATAGGTAATATATTTTATATAGAACATATTCTATTCTAAATATTCTATGTAATATATGCATTTTAAATATGTTCTAATAAATGGAATATTCTGTGTTATATATTAGTCTAGATATATTCTATAATGTAATATTTTATATATGTATATATTCCAAAATCCATTTACATAGATAAGATAGATAATTGATAAATATGAGAGAGAGCTAGTTTCCCTTTCAGTGTAAAATGAGAAGGGAAAGGGAATAAGCATTTATATAATACCTGTTATGTACTAGGCCCCATGTTAAGTGATTTTAAAAATTTAGATAATTTTTAACATAAATGCATATAATATATAGGATATAGTCTATCATACATAAATTTGAAATCTATATTTCATATCATATATTCTAAATCCATATGTAAATCATATATATTCTAAATCTATTCCTGTATCTGTATATCTATCTACCATCTATCATTTATCTATCTACCTATCAGTCTATGAAAAGAGAAATGATAAAGGCAATTCACTTGAGGTCTTCAGTTAACCTTGGAGGTAGGACAGAGACTTACTGATCTGTTGATGGTCTTAGTAGGAGAAGAGTAAGTTTTTTGATTGTTTATTCTATGTCTAACAGGTAGGGGAACTAGGGATAAGCAAGAATATAAACATAGTGGGGCAATCAATGAAGCTGTTAATTTGACACTGAAATGGAGATTAGTTTAAAGATGGAGTCACTCATGTCACAGGAGGAGAGATACAGGGCCCTTCTCTCTCTGTTTTCTCAGCATATTCTTTCTCTTTTTTCAAGCAAATCCCTTGGTACCAGTATTCTAAAATATTTTACTCACTCATCCTGCCTACCAATTCACTCCTATGGCACAAGAACCTATGTACTTAAAAATCCCTTGAAGTGCCTGACTTTATAAGATGTCTGGGAATAAAATGCTTTCCAAATTGTAAAATGCTAATACTGCTGCTGCTGCCACCACCACCATCAAGAAAAGCTTCTTATATTCAGCATGATTATTAAGACAAGGAAGTGGATAAAATGGTTTATAATTTTTTTCATTCACATGGTTAAGCTCAAAAGAAAGTTTTAGAGTTTAGGGTGGTAAGTTTTAGTCATCTGAGAAATTCAATTGACAATGCTGAACAAATACAGACTAATTTTAAGGAAAAGAAGGCATTGATGTGTGTTTCAAGGCCATGTGAAGGCAGCGTTTCAAGGCTGCTAGTTGTCAATAGTCAAATGCTACTGTATCGTGAGTTCTTTATTGAGCAACGTCAAACTTAATAGAATCAAGAGCAGCAAATAAATCATAATCATTATCTTTTCTGGACATATTTTTGATGAGACATAATGTTCATGGTAAAATGACTTCACTGAAAAGCCTTTTGATTGACAAGAGAAAAATATAATGATGTTTCAAGTGCTGTGTCTTTCCCTGGGAGATGCCTAAATTAATTTGTTAGATTTTAAAATATTAGTACACTTAATTCTCCTTTTTGGTCTTAATTTGAGATCAAAACTGGGATTTGAGGGACAAAAGTGAAAAACAATCTCAAAATTTCTGGAGAAAATTAATTTCAGAGCTCCCAGGTCAAGGAGGAAGTATTGCAAGCAGCCAGAAAGAAACAATTCAACTATCATGGAGCCACCGGTAGGATCACACAAGATTTAGCAATTTCCAGAAAAGTATATTCTGGAAGACAAAGGAGCTAAGATTACAACCAAGAATAACCTATCCAGCAAAACTGTGTGTAATGTTTCAGAGGGGAAAAATGGATATTTAATGAAAGAAGACTTTCAAGTATTACTGATGAAAAGCCCAAAGCTTCATAAAAAATTTGACTTTCAAATACAAGACTCATGAGAAGCATACAAATGGCAAACATGAAAAAGAAATCATGAGGGACTCAATAAGGTTTAACTGTTTACATTCCTATATGACAAAATGATATTTGTAACTCCTAGGAACTTCATTATTAGGGAAATTAGGAGTTTACAGACAGGAGGCATAGATGTGAGTTGACTAGAATGAAATTATCTAAAAAACAATCATGGGTGAGAAATAGGGATACAATGGGAGAAGGATGATGGGAGAGGAAGAAGGAGGGATATTATCTTATTCAAAAGAGGTGCACAAGGTTGACCTTTTATATAGTGGAGGGGAAAATGGTGTGATGGTGGGCAATGTTTGAACTTTACTCTCACTGGATTTGGTTCAAAGATGTAATAACATACACATTCAATTAGGTATAGAAATCCATCTTATCTAACAGTGAAATAGGAGGAAAAAGGAAGAGGAGAGATGTTGATAGAAGGGAGGGTGGATGAAGGGAGGCAGAAGTAAGAAGTATTATAGACTTTCGAGGAGGGGATAGAGGGGAGAGAGAGTTGGGGGGGGGAGGGAGGGAGAGAGGGAGAGAGAGAGAAAGAGTGGGAAAACAGGATGGAGGGAAATACAATTAGTAATCATAACTTCTAATGTGAATGGGATGGACTGAATCATAAAAGAGAAGCAGATAGCAGAATGAATTAGAAACCAGAATCCAAAAATATGTTTTTCACAAAGAAAACACTTGAAACAGAAAGACACAGAGAGTAAAAATAAGGGGCTGGTGGAGCAGCTAGGTGGTGCAGTGGGTAAAGCAATGGCCCTGGATTCAGGAGGACCTGAGTTCAAATCCAGCCTCAGACACTCGACACACTTACCAGCTGTGTGACCCTGGTCAAGTCACTTAACCCTCATTGCCCCTCAAAAAACAAACAAATTAATTGGGAACTAAATAGTCTAATTCTAAAGAATGAGTGGGTAAAAGAACAAATCATAGATATAAGCAATAATTTCATTAAAGAGAATGACAACAGTGAGACAACATACCAAAATTTATGGCATGTAGCCAAAGTGGTAGTTGAGGGAAAATTCATATCTTTAAATACTTACATCAGTAAAATAGAGAAGGAATAGATAAATGAATTGGATATAAAATTTAAAAAACTGGAAAAAGAACAATTACAATTAAAAAGACATTCTCTAATTAAATACCAAATTAAAAATCCTAAAAATCAAAGGGAAGATTAATACAATTGAAACAAAATTGAACTAATAGATAAAACTAGGAGCTAGTTTTTTAAAAAAAATAATAAACGTTTTAATTTAAAGTTTTGAGTTCCAAATTCTCTCCCTCCCTTCTTTCTGCGGTAGTAAGGAATCAGATATAGGGTATATATACAATTAAGTAAAACATTACCATATTAGTCATTTGTATAAGGAAATTTGAATAAAATAAAAAAATGAAAGAAAGTGAAAATTAGCATGCTTCAGTCTATATTCAATCAATATCAATTCTTTCTTTGGAGGTGGATAGTATGCTTTGTCATTAGTCCCTTGGGATTATCTTGGGTCATTGTATTGCTGAAAATAGTTGTCATTCACAGTTCTTCATCAAACAATATTGCTGTCACTGTGCACAATGTTCTCCTGGTTCTGCTTACTTCATTATATGTCAGTTCACATAAGTCTTTCCAGGCCTTTCTGAAATTGTAGGAGCTAGTTTTATGGTGAAAAAAATCAACAAAATAAACAAATCATTGATTAATTTGACTTTCAAAATGAAAGAAGCAAACCAAATTACAAGTATCAACAATTAAAAGGATGAATGCTCACCAATGAAGATGAAAATAAAGCATTTATTAGGAGGTATTTTGACCAATTATAAGCAAATAAATCTATCAATCAAAATGAAAGTGATGAATAGTGACAAAAATACAAATGGTCCAAATTAACCGAAGAGGAAATATAATAAAGAATCCTATTTTAGACAAAGAAATTGAACAAGGCATCAATGAGTTCCCTAAGAAAAAATTCCTAGGACTAGATGGATTGACAAATGATTTCTACCAAACATTTAAGAACACTTAATTTAAATACCATATAAACTCTTTGGAACAATAGGCAAAGAAGGAGTTTGACCAAATTTCTTTTGTGATACAAATATGGTGCTTATAAAAAACCAGGAAGAGAAAAAACTGAGAAAGAACATTATAGAACAACTTCCTTAATGAATATTGGTGCAAAAATTTTAAATAAATTGCTAACAAGGAGATTACAACAATGGGCTAGGTAAATACTAGAAAAACTATCAGTATAATTCACCATATCAATAACAAAACCAACAAAAATAATATGATCATCTCAATAAATGCAGAAAAAGCTTTTGACAAAATACACTTATTCCTATTTAAAAACAATAGAAATTATATGATTAAATGGAGTTTTCCTCAAAATGATAATTAGCGTCTATCTAAAATCATCAGCAATCATAATCTATAATGGGGATAAGCTAGGAGACTCCCCAATGAGATCAAGGCTGAAGCAAGGAAGCCCATTTTTTTTTTTTTTTGGTTAGGCAATTGGGGTTAAGTGACTTGCCCAGGGTCACATAGCTAGTAAGTGTTAAGTGTCTGAGGTCAGATTTGGACTCAGGTACTGCTGAATCCAGGGCCTGTGTTCTATCCACTGCACCATCTCGCTGCCTCTAGGAAGCCCATTATTAACAGGCAATAAGGAAACAAAACTATCACTTTGCAGACAACATGATGGTATACAAAGAGAATCCTAGAAAATCAACTAAAAAGTAGTTGAAACATTTAGTTGTAGGATACAAAACAAACCCATGTAAGTTATTAGCATTTCTGTTTATTACCAACAAAGTCCAACAGGAAGAAAAGGAAAGATAATATTCTTTTTTAAAAAGGAAAACATTTCAAGATGTCTCAATAAGAATGGGAATCAAGCAAGGATGCCTATGGTTTATACCCTAATTTGACATGGTACTACAAATGTTAGCCATAGCAATGAGACAAGAGAAATAAATTGAGGGAATAAGAAAATAATCAAATAATCAACAAAATAACAAAAGAAACAAAATAAGAAACAAAATAATCTGAATTTGTGGACTACATGATGGTTTTACTTAGAAACCCTGGAAATTTTGGAATTTTGCCCAAAGGGCTATAAAACTGCACAATGTTTGACCAGCAACACCACTGCTAGGTTTATATCCGAAAGGCATCCCGAAGAAGAGAAAAAAGACCTATTTGTACAAAAATATTGATAGCAGCTCTTTTTGTGGTGGCTAAGAATCGGAAATCAAAAGAAAGCCCATCAATGGGGGAATGGTTAAAGAAGCTGTGGTATATGATTGTGATGGAATATTATTGATCTATAAGAAATGACAAGCACGATGATTTCAGAAAGGGCTGGGAAGAGTTGTATGAACTGATCTATAGTGAAGTGAACAGAACCAAGAGAATGTTGTGCATAGTGACAGCAATATTGTTTGATGAAGAACTGTGAATGATGACTATTCTCAGCAATACAATGATCCATGACAATCCCAAAGGACTAATGATGAAGCATACTATCCACCTCCAAAGAAAGGACTGATATTGACTGAACATCGACTGAAACATGTTATTTTTCACTTTCTTTTTTTATTCAAGTTTTTTTATACAAAATGACTAATATGATAATGTTTTACTTGATTATACATGTATAACCTATATCTGATTGCTTACCAGCTCAGGGAGAGGAGAGGGGAGGGAGGGAAGAAGGGAAAGAATTTAAAATTCAAAAGTTTTAAATAAAAATGTTAATTATTTAAAAAAAGAAACCATGACAAATGGACATGAACATTCACCAAAATAATTCATAGCTTTAGTAAAGTGCTAGGATCTATGATATAACCTCAAAATATTTTAGCATTTCTCTATATTACTAACACAACATAGGAAGAAAAATAGAGGGAAAATGAAAATCCATTTAAAATCACAAAATAAATGCATTAAGCCTCTAGGAATTAACCTACCAAGACACACATGACTCATAGGGCTTTTATAAATATAACTTCTAGCCAATTTTCACAGAAATAAAGGAAGACCCAAGTAATTATTGAGATATTCTCTTTTTTTAGCTGGGGCATAACAACATAATACAAATCATGTTGCTTCCCAAATTGATATAAAGGTTTAGCATGTTTGCTATCAAATTAGTAAGGGACTATTTTATAACATTAAGTCAAATGACAACAAAATTCATATGGAAGAACAAAAGGTCAAGAATATTAAAGTAAATAGCAGGGAAAATGAAGAAAATGAGGGAGATTTTTCTTTGCCAGATATTAAATTATATTACAAAGGATTCATTTCCAAAACAAACTGGTCCTGAATTTTTAAAATAGAAAAGTAGACTGGTAGCAAGACAAAGAACAAACACAGACAGCAGTCTTATTTTTGAGAAGCCCAAGACTGAAATGGAATGGAAAAGCATTCAGTTAAGTGCTTAATGAGTACCAAGTATTATGCTGAGCATTGAAGATACAAATAGAAAAATTGAGACATACCTGTTCTCTTGTGGTTCACAGTCTAATTAGGGAAGAAAATCCATAAAGGAGGGTTCAACTTCATGACAGATGGAAAAGCCAAGTACAGAGAGTAAAATAGGGGAGAAGGAAAGGCCCAGTGCATCTTGGGAAGCAATGGTAGGGCAGATGGTCACTGAACAGTCAATGTTGGGGAGAGGGTAGTGGGGCCTGAGGTTGGAGTGGAGTGAGGTTCTGTTTACCCCAAGCAGAAGCAGGGATGTGGTCAGCATTCAGCTGAGAATGTGTGTCCAATATACAAACTGGGTAATAGGCATTGGGGAAGAGGAGAAGAAGGGTTGCCTGTCACCCATTTTGCTTGTTTGTTAGATACCTGTTGGCTAAGGATCTGGGTTAGGGTGAGGGGAAGGAATTACAGGGATAAATATAAAATCAATTTCAACAAGAACCATTAAAAAGTTTTGAAATCATTTTGGTAGAAATAAGTTTAGAGCAGCACCTTATACTATATGTTGCAACATATTTCATATAGATAAGAAGTAATAACAAAAAGTCACCAAAAAATTAACAGAGAATGAAAAGCTTTGTCTTTCATAATTTTGGAGAGGTAAAAATATTTTAATCAAGAGTGAAAAAGAATTACAAAATACAAGAAATACTAACTTGACTACACAATGTTTTTAAGAACTTCAGCACAAACAGAAGCAATGTTACTAAGAGAAGAAAAAAATGATTGATGAAAAAACATCCTTGCATTTAACATCTCCAATAAAAATGTGTCAAACAGGAGCTGTAGAATATTGGCATATTTATGAGAATAAGAGCCAATTCCCCAATAGAGAAGAAGTCAAAGAATAGGAAGCAATTTTCAAAATAACCAATGCAAATTATTAATCTGAAAAGAGTTTTCTCAGTCATTAATAATAAAAGAAATGCTGATTAAAACACCATACACCCCTCATAGCAAAAAGTGACAAATGACAGGAAAATTCAATCTTGGAGGGACTATGGGGAGACAGGCACTCAGTTACCACTGGTTTATTCTGGAAAACTCTTTGGAGTTATGCAAGAAAAGATGTTAAATTGTTCATATTCTTTGATTCAGAGATCCTACTACTGAAATGATACCTCAAGGATATTAATGATAGCAAGAAAAGACATGCATGTACAAAATATTAATAACAGCATCATTTGTTATGTTAGTAGCTCAGTAGTACAGTGGATAGAGCCTCTGGACCTGGAGTCAGGAAATCCTGAGTTCAAATCCAGCTTCACATACTTATAAACTGTGTGACCCTGGACAAGTCACTTGACTTTTGTTTGCCTCGGTTTCCTCTTCTGAAAAATGGTAATAAAAGCACCCATCTCCCAAGGTTCTCATGGGGATCAAATGAGATAATATTTTTAAAGTCCTTAGCACATTGCCGGGCATATAGTAAGCACTATGTAACTGTTAGCTATCATCATCATCAATTACCCTCTCTTCCCATGGTTGTTATAAGAATCAAAGCAGAGAATTTTGGGGGCAGCTAGATGGTGCAGTGGATAAAGCACCAGCCCTGGATTCAGGAGGACCTGAGTTCAAATCCGGCCTCAGACACTTGACACTTACTAGATGCGTGACCCTGGGCAAGTCACTTGAACTTCATTGCTCTGTAAAAAAAAAAAAAACAACACAACCCCAAACAAACAACAAAAACAAACAAACAAAAAGCAGAGAATATTTGTAAAATTCTTTACAACACTTAAAGAGCTATATAAAAGATAGTTATTATTTGTGGTAACAGAAAACTGGAAATCAAGAATGTACTTAACATTGGCTGAATATTTGGACAATGGTGGTGTATGGATATAATGAAACATTATTGTACTATAAGAAAAGGAATATAAGAAGACCTCAGAGAAGCTTGATGAAGTCATGTGGAATAAAGAAAGCAGAGCCAGATGAACACTAGGGTGGTTACAAGGATGTCAATGAAGATAACAGTAAAAGGGAACAAAACTCAGGTCAAAAACAATGGAAAATGTTAATGCCAAACTATCAGCGTTAGAGCACACATCCTTCCTTTCTGTTAACAATCAGTAAACGTCAAAAGTGAAAGTGACACATGCCATCAGCATAATTAGGCAGTTTTGCCAAACTATTTTCACAGGACATACTTTGTGAGAAGTTGGTTTTGGTGTTTGTTGACTATTTTCTCAAAAATAACTTTTTTTTTTAAAGAAAGGTGTTATATCAAAGCAGCCAAATTCAGTGTTTAAAAATTTGAATGAATCAAGAAAAGCACTTTTATTTTTGCCATTTTGATGAATAAAGACACAGCTTTATAGTTTAAAAAGAATCATGGGATCTGAAGAATCATAGGATATTTGTTTATCTTCCTCCCTTCGTTCTTCCCTCTCTCCTTACCCACAGCACCTTTTACAAACTTCATAGCATTACGAAAAATGAATTAGAAGGGGGGCAGCTAGGTGGCGCAGTATATAAAGCACTGGCCCTGGATTTGGGAAGACCTGAGTTCAAATCCAGCCCCAGACACTTGACACTTATAAGCTATGTGACCTTGAGCAAGTCACTTAACCCTCATTGCCCCACAAAAAACCAAACAAAAAAAATGAATTAGAAGTCTGCAAGGGATTTCAAATTTTTAAAGAGAACTGTCAATAATGGCTTGAATGTTAACAGGAGTCTGGTCCAGGGTCTACTGTCTTAAAGTCTCCTTGGAAGCAGGCTCATCTTGTCCAGTAATGGTGATTTAGGGAGCACGCTGCTAGAACACTGTACTGGCACACTATGGAAGTTGACTTGATTACTTATCCAGGGGCATCTTAGTTATTATCTGATTTACTCTGTTGTTGTGGCAATTTATACCCTGACTACTGCAAACCTTTCCAGATCATCTTCTTCCTTAAAAAAAAATTTCAATTGGCCCTTCCTTTCCTTTGAGCCACCTCTCTGTATCTTTCTTTTCTTTTGAAGTCAAACTTCTGGAAAAACAAAGAAACCTCTTGCATTCATTGCCGCTACTTCCTCACCGACTTGTCACTTTTTAATCTGGTGCAATCTGGCTTCTGGTTGATTGGCTGTTGTCTTTCCTATCAGAAGAGGACCAAATGACATCACTATGTTGGGGTAAAGGTACAGTGTGTGGGACTGTGGCTAATCAGGCCAATATGAACTCAGAAGGCTCTAGTACAAATTGTACACAAATAGTCCCTATGATGATTTGGAGTGGAGATGTCTTTAAATCTGTGCATCTCACATTTCTTTTGAGTTCCTGAAACTCTGTTCCCCTCATAGAGCACAGTGTCTTCATGGATGTAGGCACACCAACCTGAATGATCCTGTACCAGTGTCTTGTATGTCTTACAATCAATTCCAAAATTCTCCAGAGAGACCTCCAGAGTGACCTTGTATTGCTTCTTCTGATCACTGTGTGAGCACTTGCATTGTGTGAATTCTCTGTAAAATAGTCTTTTAGGCAAATGTATTCTGGCCATTTGAACAACATGGCCAGCTCATTGGAGTTGTGCTCTCTGCAGCAAAGTTTGAATGCTTTTCACTTCAGCTCAAGGAAGGACCTCAGTATCTGCTACCTTATTTTTCCAGGTGATCTTCAGAATCTTCCTAAGACAATTCAAATGGAAGTGATTCAATTTCCCAGTATAGCACTGGTAGACTATCCAGGTTTCACAGGCATACAACAAAGAGGCCAGCACAACAGCTCTGTAGATCTTCAGTTTGGGAGGCAGTCTAATACCTCTTCTCTCCCACACTTTCTTTCAGAGCCTCCCCAAAACTGAGCTGGCTCTGGCAATGCATGCATTAACCTCATCATCTAATGTCTACGTCCCTGAAAAGTATACTGCCGAGGTAAGTGAACTTATCCGCACCATTAAAAATTTCTCCCTTTGCTGTAACCAATGATTCCATGTGTGGATGATGTGGTGCTGGCTGGTGGAGAGCCTCTTTCCTTGGTCTTAATCGTTAAATCAAAATTAACCCAAGCAGCAGACAGTCGATCCGTACCCTGCTGCATCAGCCTCAGAGGCTGCATTGAGTACACAATCATCTATGAACAAAAGTTGCACATCAGCTTTCTCTCTGCTGTATTCTTGACTTATAGTCTTTTCAAGTTAAATAATCGACAGTCAGTGCAGCCATTCATCTTGATGCTGCTTTTGTTCTCATTGAAGGTATCTGACAATACTGCTGAAAACATCACGCTAAAGATCATGGGAGCAAGCTCACAAACTTTCATTCCATTGGTGACTGGGAGGAAAGTACAAGACCATTGTCCATCATCCGAACCTATGTAAACATGCAGTCACAGAACTTGAGTACAATACTAATAAACTTCTCTGGGAACCAAATTTTGCCATGATTTTCCACAAACCCTCATGACTGATGATATCAAAGGCCTTGGTCAGATCAATGAATGTTGAATACAGACCTCTGGTTTTTTCCTGGTCCTTCTCCTGGAGTTGTTGGGCACCAAACACTATACTGACCATTCCTCAGCCCTTTCTTAACCAACTTGATGTTGTCCTCTGCTTTGAATCCCTATCACCTAAGATTTTGAATGTCACATCACCTATCACCTAGCTTATCACCACTCTTCTCTTCCCAAACCTAACTCTGAATTACTCACACTGTCTCCTTCTCTTCTTTTCACAAGCTGCTGAAGGAAACGAGAAGAAATCCTCTATCTCTTCTGCCTTGACCCACTGCCAATGTATGTTATCAAAGTTCACCTTGTCCCTCACTGCAGCAAGGAAGTTCTTTTGTTCTTTCCTATCACAACTACACAGGAGCAATTTACAACCAGCTACCCACAGCCCCACTCTCTCTTACCCGAGGATCTTACCTTTTACATTACTGAAAATTTGAGGTCATTCTATGAGATGTCTCTCTTTTCTCATTCTCTTCATCTCAAAATGCTTTGACCTCATCTCCTACTCTCCTCTCTTTTGTCCCAGTCTCTAACAAGGAAATAAAACTTCTTCCCAAGGTCAACTCTTCTACATGTGCATCTGATCCCACCCCCTCCTATTTCCTCTAGATTATATCTTGAATCACCCTCTTCCACTATTGAGACAGAAAACAGCTTTATCACTTATCATTGCAGAGTTGCCTAAGACACTGAGTGTAAATTACTCACCCACCATGTCATAGTTAGGGGTAGCTAGGTGGCTCAGTGGATAGAGCTCTGGGTCTCTGGAGTCAGGAAGAAGTGAATTCAAATCTAGCCTCTGATACTTCCTAGATGTGTGACCCTGGGCAAGCCACTTAACCTCTGTTTGCCTTAATCCGCTGGAGAAGAAAATGACAAACCACTCCAATTCATTGCTAAGAAAACCCTATGGACACTATGGTTTAAAGGGTAATGGAGAGTTAGACATGACTGAACAACAAAAGTACTATAGGGATGTTATTTTAATGGCAGCTAAGTGGCACAGTGGATAGAGCACTGGGCTTGGAATCAGGAAGATTCATTTTCCTGAATTCAAATCTGCCCTTAGATATTTACAAGTTGTGTGATCCTGGGCAATTCATTTAACCCTATTTGCCTCAGTTTCCTTATCTGCAAAATGAGCTGAAAAAGGACATGACAAACCACCCCAGTGCCAAGAAAACTCCAAATGGGATCATGAATAGTTAGACACAGGTGAAACGATTAAACAATATGTCATAGTTAATGTGTCAGAAGCAGTGATTGAACCTAAGTCTTCCTCAATCCCCATCTAGCCTTCTATCTACTATTCCAGGCTCCCTCTCAGCTCCTACCATTTAAGAGGAAAAATAAACAACGATGAATGGCCAAAGAATCCTCATGGATACTTAGCTGAAGTAATTAAAAAGCTGTTGTGACATTTTATGCTTTGCAATTCATTTATTTAAATGTAAATAGTTGCAAAGCAAATTTAATTGGCAGTATTCATGTTTAATATTGTTTATAATAAATCATTAAAAAATGAAAAGCACAGAGCAACTGCTTCAAATATTTACCACAGCCATGAATTTAATATCATGCTACCACAGATGTCCCCTGAACAGTGTTTTCCCTTTCCTATTTAGGCATAAATGTACCAGCATTATTTACCAAAGGTCTATAAAACAATATAATCATAGAGATGGAACAGCATTTTGTTTTAGGAGTGTGTGTGTGTGTGTGTGTGTGTGTGTGTGTGTGTGTGTTTGGAGGGGAATGGGTATGGGTGGATTCAATTTGGTTCTAAATGCACCCAGTGGCTATAAAACCATGCTTAACCTTTGAACTAGTAATACCACTACTATGTCTGTATCCAAAAAGAGATAAAAAACAAAAAGAAAAAGGACCTATATGTACAAAAATATTCATAACAGCTCTTTTCTAGTGGCAAAGAACTGGAAATTGAGGGGATTCCCATCAATTGGAGAATGGCTGAACAAATTGCGGTATGATGGAATATTATTGTACTATAAGAAATGATGAGCAGGATGCTCTCAGAAAAACCTGGAAAGACTTACATGAGTTGATAACAAAGTGAAATGTATTGTGTACAAAATAACAGCAATATTTAAAAATGATCAGCTGTGAATGACTTAGCCATTCTCAGCAATACGATGATCCAGGACAACTTTATAGGACTTATGATGAAAAACACTATCCATTCTCAGAGAAAGAACTGATGGTGTCTGAATACAGATTGAAGCATACTTTTTTGCCTCATTTTTCTTTTTTGTCTGTTTTCTTTCACAACTTGACTAATACGTAAATGTTTCACATGACTACACATGTATAACTTCTTCTTCTTCTTCGCAATGAGGGTTAAGTGACTTGCCCAGGGTCACATAGCTAGTAAGTGTCAAGTGTCTGAGGCTGGGTTTGAACTCAGGTCCTCCTGAATCCAGGGCCAGTGCTTTACCCACTGTGCCACCTATCTGCCCCCCACATGTATAACTTCTATCGAATTGCTTGCTTTCTCAGTGGGGTGGGGGAGAGAATTTAGAACTCAAAATTTTAAAAACGAATGTTACATATTTTACATGTAAACGAATGTTACATGTAATTGCAGAAATATAAAATAATAAATAATTTTTTAAAAAATAAATGCATCCAATGTTGGACCCCAAATGAAGGAAACTTTAACTAATGAGTGAAGAAAGTCAATTATGTTTTGTGGGTTTAAGAAAAACACAAGGGGGGGCGGTTAGGTGGTGCAGAGTACCTGAGTTCAAATCCAGCCTCAGACACTTGACACTTACTAGCCCTGTGACCCTGGAAAAGTCACTTAATCCCCATTGCCCCGCCAAAAAAAAAAAAAAAGAAAAAAAGAAAAACACCAGAAGACCTGCCTCACCAAAAGCATCTCTGTAGATGCCTTGTGCACTGGCTGGAATGTTCACCACTACCTTCACCCTTTCAAGATCTTCTTAAAGAGAAAGTGCACTTTCACTGGGTTAAGGCGTTCAGCTCTCTAGGATGGGTCCCAGTAGCAGAATGTTAGTAAAAGAAGGATTGGTTTCTGATTAATATGGTGTGCTACCATCACTGTCACCCTGCTAGCCTTCAGGGACTGGGACACAGGATAGACAAGTTTTTTATGGAACAGAAGGTAGTGACCAAGAGCATTCATGACATGCAGGAGAGCATTCCCAAATGGGAGCTGGGGATGATACTCCCCAGCAAAGGCTTCAACCCACACCCTACATTCTGGGCGGGGTTTACTCACTAAGCAAATACCACCTGCCACCTGAGATTGGCAGGGAACAGGACTTCCAGAGCAGAGTGAGGAACTCACCAGAAGATAGTGGCAGCCCTCAAGTGCTGGAGATGTGCCTTGCCCTCAATGCAGGAGCCTTTACCATGTGTTTACTACATGTGAGCTTCTTCATACAGGTCCTTGTGTGGATCTTCTGTTGCTCACGTTTGTATTTGTGGGATAGTGTGCCACAGGCTTTAGAAGGTAATCTTTGAATGCTTCTTTTCTTGCTATGCTATTTCATTAAATGCCTATGAATCGAATTATATTCTGTCTGACTAGTAAAATTAAATGCATGAAGGGGGGCTTAGAAACTGTAATTTTAAGTAGATTCTGACCCACTTAGTACTATGAGCCTGGGGTGGCTTTGTCTGGGACACTCACTATATGAGATGTGGGATTTGCCCACATAGTAAAATATAACTACTCATACACACACACACACATACTTACATATATAAATATGAGTATTCACATATATGTATGTATGCATATACACATATATGCACATATATACATATATACTCATTTATATATCCTTTTGAGTACGCATTTTTTCATTTACATATCCTTTTGAGATATATTTTACCTATATGAGCAGAATAGAATAACACCCAATCTTAAATCATATTTGTTAGTCAACTCTGAAAACCCTCGTTCAGACCTCCTCTGACTTATGCTCAGAATTGTTTGGTAGTCTAGAGCAATCCCTGATGGAAGCTTCTATGCAATTCACAGAGAATCTACAAGTTGGTCCCTATTGCTAAATCTTAGACTAAATATGGGTGGAATTGGGATTTAGAAGGTTAAGCAGAAATATATGGGCTCGAACCAAGAGTTGCACAAATGAAATTCAGACCTACTTACACTAATTTAGGGTTAGTCTGTCCTCTATAAACTCTGTAATTCTCAAAGACCAGAGTCAGAGTTATAAAACACCAGTAGGAAGAGCCAGTTTATCCAGAATTCTATCAACCAAAGTCCCAATTCTGTGAGAGTATGGAGATTTATGCAGTAAGATAATAGAAAGAGGCCTTGAAGACTTGGGTTCACACTCTTCCCCTTCTACTTAATTCATGTGTGGCTTTGGGAATGTCAAACTCTATGGGTCTCAGTTTCCTCAAACATAAAATGAAAGCATTGCACTCTATGACCTGGGATGTTCCTTGTGGTTCTGAATTTATGATCTTATCATAAGTTTATGAAGATGATGCTGGTGGGAAGATTGGTTGATTCTTCTTGGAGCAGTTTGTCCAGTGGTGGTGATGAATCTGAGCTGAGTCACCCATCCCCTTATCCCATCTACCTTGTGACATATGCTACATACAAAGTGGCTAGGCAGAACTGGGTGGGGGGAATGTTGGAGAGAAGGGCCCTGTGACAGTGGAAGAGAACAGTGCTAAGTGGTGTGTGCAGAGATTCAGCTACAAACAACAGTCTCATTAACCCCATTCTTAATCCAACAATCTTTTTGATAATTTTCCTTGCCATAATCTAGGTGTTACTTATCCTAAGAAGGGTCGAGCTTCACATATCTGGCCCCATCTTATTTTGGCTTTACAAGCTGAAGCCTGAAATGGAAGACTTAAATTCTCTCTGTCCTTTAGTTGAACAAAGAGATTGTTGTCACATATCTCAGGTCATTGTATGTCACTGATGGATTTTTTAAATGTCAGGAAAAATGCCAGAAAACATATGATCATTGATAAAGTAACTAGCATTGGCAATACCCTTTAATTATACCTTGGGCAAATTTGCTGGGTATAGGGATGGGCATAGGGGCAGTTATCCCCACAAAGAACAGTCTTATTGTTGATACAATGACACCAAGAGTGGGTAGACACCCACTTGTTGGGGCCAGAAGGGAACATCTCCCTGGACAGTGGATGCCACAAGATCCAGGACAGGTAGGACATTCCTTTAATGCTTCTGCAGGTATAGGAAGTGCAGGGGCCAAATTTAATATGGGGAGAGATAATTGGGTGGCTTGCTGTAATATTGGGGTTCAGAAAATAATGAGGGACCTCTAGGTCCAAAGTTTCCTTTTTTCTAAACTGCCTTTTTTAGTTATTTGTCCCAGACTAATAAGAAAGGAGATTAACAGCCTCTTCTCCACAAAGACAAGTTAGGTTTTATTAATGGGAATAAAATATACAACAAGGGTGAAATTAATAAAGCCAGGGATGAGGAAATAGAGGAAGAGAAAAATGGATAAGCTCCCTGGCTCTAGCAAAGACTGACTCAATCCACAAACTTGCTTCCAGCTCAGCTAATTCGAAGAGATGGCCTCGTTTCTATTAACTCACCACCTGGGGTCCGTAGTTTCTATGTGTAGCCCTTCTCCAGTCCGCTCTCAGAAGCTCACCAACAGGAAAGAGAGAGCTCAGAGCAAGCATTCTCTTTTCTACCTTTTCTCTCCCTCCCCCAAAAAGGGAGGTTCTTCAAGTTGCATGGGCAAGAGTGGTCCCCCTAGTGACTCAGTAGTATACATCACTCAGGGCAGGCCAGGTGTGGCCTATATCTAATCATCTCAAGTAAGTACTTAGTTGGTTTCTCAATACTAGATCAATCAGGTGGGACCCCTGGGTGTCTTCCAAATTCTGTTATTTTATCACAGAAGGAAGCCTGTGTTTTCTACTCCCTGTCCCCAAGGAGGCAGTTCTGAATGTAACCACAAGCAACTCAGAGTTAATGTTAGCACATCATAACAGCTCTGCCCTCTTGGGTTTATGGCTTATAGCCTTCACTGCACTGGCTTTCCACCGGTCAGCAGGTACCTATTTCCTCCTACCTGGGGAACCACACACGTGTGCTACAGAGGACTACAGAAAAGGAAACTGGCAGAGACTGTGCTGAAATCCTGTTTCCTGCCAGGTCTTGTAGAAGGGCTGATGCAACATTTTGCAGGGGACCTTGTTTTGAGTGGATACAGACTTGCAGGGCGAGCATGGCAAAGGCACACATTGATTGTGGCTTCATGGACACCTAAGAGGGAATTTCCTGGGACTAGGGCACAGCCAGGGTCTGGCTGATATCTGAATGCGGTCTCTCCACAGCTTGATCTTCAAGTCAAGGGTCACCCTCAGCAAGATGGTCTAAAGTTCATACAAAGAGGTATTTCCCCTTCTCTCCTTTTACCTAATGAATGCTTGGGTAGGAAAGTGGTCTTTTGGTATATCTGTTACTCTTGAAAATGGTGGACAGAACACAGTGCATGGGGTAGGAGTGGCCATGCCAGACTAGAAGCTGAGGCACTGAAGTTTTTGGGGATGATGCTAAGAGAAGCAAGCTTGGGGGTCCAGGTCTGGCAGACAAGAAGCATTTATTAAGAGCTTCCTATGTGCCAGGCCCTGTGTTAAGTGCTGGAGATACCAAGAAATACAAAGATTCAGCCCATGCCCTCAGGCTGTTCCCATTCCAATGGAAATAACTAGGTATATATAATGTACATGATGCATGCAGAGTAAATGGAAAGTAATTTCAGAGGGAAGGCCTGAAGTCAGGGGCAGGAAAGCCTCCTGCAAAAGCCAAGAGGGGCATGGGCTGAGGGAGAGTTATGAGATATATTTAGAATTAATCTACTCTGCTAAATAGTATTTCTTTTTTCTCCTTCCTTCCTTCCTTCTTCCTTTCCTTTCCTCCTTCCATCCTCCTTTCTTTCTTCTTCCTTCCCTCCTTCCTTATTGGATCATAGTAGGTGCTTCACAAATGCTTGTTTCCCTCACCTTTTCCCCCCTGTTATGACTCCTAAGCTACCTGTCTCCCCTCCATTTTAAGCCCAAAGTCTGGAGGCACTAGGAAGAGCTGGGAATGCTCAGTGCTACCAGCATTGGCACAGCTGGTAAAAGGGCTGGTGAAGCCTGAATTCTGGTTGCCATCTGGTGGCTCGAGTGGATACATCACCAGGACTGGTTGCTCCCAGCCCCACCCCTTGGTGCCAGTAGCCCTATCTCTATAGAACCTGAACTATGCCTCTATGGATGGACATTCAAGTTAATCAACAAGCATTTATTAAGTCCTTGCATTAATTCATCTCTATGTGGCTCCTAATGAGTAGCACTATGCCAAATGCTGGAGGTGTAAATGCAGTCTGACCATTCATTTCATTGCGTGGCATGTTGGTAGATAAGTATCTCAATACATCAAAGGATCTATGATTTTAGCATAGTGCACCGCCTCCACTGGTTCAGATCCCAACCCCTCCATGTCTCAAGGGATGAGTTTGTAAGTTGCAGTGACCAAGCAAGTGGTGACCTACCTCCTAGAGATGAGATCCACTGAGCTTAGCTAGAATGCACTTCAGATGACAGCTTGTTACTAGGCCACACTTGAACCCTTTCTGGCTTAGAAGGACCTCTCAGACCTTGTGTTCTATGGACACCGCCTTCAGGAACCCACGACCATCTCCATACTCCAGAGAAGAATCAGAGCAGATGAGGGGGTGGGGCAGGGGGTGGGGGTGGGGAGAGAGAGATAGTCAGAGAGAGACAGAGAAATACAGAGACAGAGAAAGAAACGAGAAGGGGGAAAACATCAGATAGAGGCAGGTGAACATTAGGGAACATCCAGGAAAGTGGAGAAGGAGGTAAAGGTAGAACAACAAAAGCAGGGAAGGGATTACATGACCAAAGGCCTAGGAAAGGAAAGTGCTTTGTTGAAAAGCGGAACTTAAGCACAGGATCATCCTGGAAGTCAGTGGACTATGAAGCAAGAGCCGAAGGGGACCTCAGAGACAACTCTTCCAACTCCCTCCTTTTATAAGTAAGGAAACTGAAGCTTAATGTGAGAAATTAGGACGTGTTCATGAGTTTTCTTTAAAGAATGAACAATAAGAGTTTTTTAATCTTATTTTTTCAATTATATGTAAAAACATTTTTTAAACATTTGTTTTTGTTTTAAATTTTGAGTTCCAAATTCTCTCTCCCTCCCTCCTTCCTCTCTCCCCTCATTGAGAAGACAAGTAATTTGATATATGTTATACATGTGTCATCAGGCAAAACATATTTCCAGAATAATAATAACTAGCATTTATATAGTATGTTGAAGTTTCCAAAGTGTTTTCTTTTCTTTTTTTCTTTTAGCGGGGCAATGGGGGTTAAGTGATTTGCCCAGAGTCACACAGCTAGTGTCAAGTGTCTGAAGCTAGATTTGAACTCAGGTCTTCTTGGATTAGCTGCCCCTAAAATTCTGCCTATAAAAATTCCATTTTTGAGAATACAATCACATAACATCTGGGCATTCCTGATAAAGAAGGTAGAGATTTGGGTCAGCTAGATGGTGCAGTGGATAGAGTGCCAGGCCCTGGAGTCAGGAGTACCTTAGTTCGGGTCCGGCCTCAGACACTTAACACTTATTGGCTGTGTGACCCTGGGCAAGTCACTTGGCCCCAGTTGCCTCACTAAAAAAAAAAAAAAAAAAAAAAAAAAAAAAAAAAAAAGAAGGTAGAGATTCAATCCAAGTTAATTCAATTCAACAATTGTTTTATTAGTGTTAACTATGTGCCAGTCACTGAGTATGGTCTGGGGATACAGAGGAAAGAAGGGAAGAAGTCTCTGCTCTCAAGAAGCTTATATCTGATGTTCTCAGAAAACAAACAAACAAAAAACAGATGTCTCCATTGTGGTATTTAATAGTGACATTTTAGTAAGGAAATTCAAGATTAAGAAGGAGATCTAGGAGGCAGCTAGGTGGCGCAGTGGACAAAGCACTGGCCCTGGATTCAGGAGGACCTGAGTTCAAACCCAACCTCAGTCAGTTGACACTTATTAGCTGTGTGACCCTGGACAAGTCACTTAACCCTCATTGCCCCACCAAAAAAAAAATTAAAAAGGAGAGATATCCAAAACTAGAAGCTCTAAAATATTTTATGAGTAATGAAATACTCTATGTCAGCAATCATGCTTATTTATGGGGGGAGGGGGAGGGTTGGTCTTTGGTTATAGGTGGGGGATCACAAACCATTATTTTAATAAACCAGTACCACAGAAGTAACTTCGAACCTACAAGTGTATTAACCATTTTCTGGGGAACCAATAAGCTAGTGCAAGTTGGGGATGGTGGTGGGGAATAGCCCCAAGTGGGCTATTACCATATCTATCAACTTAAATTCAAAGACTATATTTCAAGGGCTTTAAACTCTGGACTTGAAATTCCCTTGTGTGCTTCCAGTGGTTTTGCTTACTACAATTCATTCTGATCTGTTGGTTCATTTCATTTAAATTAAATGACATGTACATTGATACCACTTTACCATTAAGATGGGAAATATTGCTAGTGAGAACATTTCTGAGTCCGTATCTAATCTGATATTGTACTCTCCAGATTTTTTTTAAAGTTAGTATTTGGTGTGCTTATATCTGGTACTCAGGTTCCAGAAAACTCTAAGCATTTTCCTTGAGCAGAACTTTATCCCTGGATTCTAGCCAATGGAAAAGCACTAACAGAAACAGGATCCTCCCTGGGAAAGTGAATCTCTCCTGGAGACCACTGATGTTGACAAAAATTCTATTTACTTGTGACAGGCAAGGAGAACAGTTATAGAAGTATCTACAAAAACATCTGAAGTTCAATGGTGATTTTTAGTGCATTTCACTAAATAACAGAATATATTTTTCATAAAAATCCCCATTTTGCATCCCCTTGATACTACCTATAATTTGGTAGTACATCTTGAGAAAGCAAGAGTTTTGTGGTTTTGGAGAAACCTTAGGCCACAAGAAGATGGTTCTGGGGATTACATACCACCTTTGAAGGCTGGAAATTAACTCCATTCCCCCCCGCTGGTTTAGCTAATAAGAAAGGAGAAGACTTATATTGGAGCTGGGTCAGTAGAGATCTAGGTACCAGGATACTTTCTTAGGGTTGTTGTGAGGATCAATTGAGATAATTTTTTTAAAGCACTTTGAAAATCTTAAATCACTATTTACATAATAGTGTCACTATTATTACTACCTGTGCTATTGACAAATCTCTCAAAATCTCTGAGTCTCATTTCCTCATCTATAAAACAAGGGGTATGGGCTAGATGACTTCTGAGGCCCCTTCCAGCTTTGAATCTACAAGCCTTTGTATTTTGTTATGTTATAGTTATTTGTGTACCCGCATAAGTGAAATATGAACAAAATGTGAGGTCTAAGTTGGGGAAAGGTAGAATCAGGAAAGACTTAATGTAGAAAATGACATCTGAGTTTAGCTTTAAAAGATTGGAAAGAATTCCATGATCTGAGGTGGGGAAAACAGAAAAAGAGGAAAAGAATATTTCGGAAGCAGGGAAAATGTCAGTAGCAGAGTCATGAAGGGGCATGGGCATGTCCAGAGAAGAGGAATGAAATGTAACTGGTCTTGGAAGACAACATTTTGACTGTATTCTGGAGTGCCTTGAATGCTACATAAAGAAAATTTGAACTTTTCTAGGTTCGTCATAAATAACCTGAAATGATTTGGGGGCAAAGTAATGATGTGACATACAACTGTGTATAAGAAGATTAATCTGGTCACATTGGGTCAAGTATGGAGCTAGAGAGAAATGGAACGAATTCTGAGTAATTTATTGCAATAATCTAGGTAGGTATTAATGAAACATTGTGCCACAGTAATTGATGTTGCTGTATGGGATTTTGTGTCAATGCTTACCCCTCACCCCAATCAACATGCTCACCCTTTAGAACTAGAATATGATTTCCACTAGGAGAAGGATTGTGTTTCATCTAAAATTCCTATCTCCCTGTGCTGAGAATAGTGTTCTGCACACAGTGAACCCACAATAAACACTTATTGAATCAAATGAGTTAGCTATTGTTTATTCCATTCATTGTGTGTGGTTTGGGGTTTTTTTTCCTCCTATCTGAGAAGATTAAATTGATTCTGTGTTATTTTTATTGATCCCATTTACAATTAATTGATTTTGTCTTGAAAATCATCTGAGTTATGCATCTCTGTTTCAGAACTTAGTTCAAAAAGTTTGCTGACCTATAATAGGTTAAGTTAAAAATCCAGTTCTGCCTCAAGGAGTTCTGCTGTCCTTGGGGTGTGCAAGTGGAAGTCAGTAAGTTGTGATAAAATAATGGGATTTAGCAGATACTCAAAGACCCACCTGGAGATTAATCTAGACTGATTGAATCAAGTGAGAGTAATTGACTGCTGATTAGCCTACTTCAAGTTAACTGGATTGTAATCACACCTGACTATCCCTTAAGAAGGTATTGTTCTCAGAAGTTAGACTGTGAACTCAACTTGAGAACACCTTCAAAACCAATGGATTTGGAGGACAGCAACCAATCAGCTTGAAGCAGTGAGTAAGGACCGCCTCCGTTCCAGACCTATAAAAAGCTTCCACAATCAGCTTGCTGGAGAGTTCCTGATTGAAGCAGGCTTGTGGCAGAGGACTTGAGGAAGAACCAGACCAGGCTGGAACTCTAGGCTAAATAGGCTTTTTTCTTAACTTTCTGAACTCCTTGTGAATACCTCTATGCTTTAATAAATATTTAATGCCCAAGGACTGGTGCTAAAGCTTCTAATTTAAGGCAACCACAATTTAGATTTTAAACATTACAGAGTCAAATCTAGTATCTTTACACCATCAAGCTATCCTTCAGGGATAACTTATTTGTTATCCAAAGAAATCTGGGTCACTATCTTGTCACCTTGAAGAAGGGGATTGTTCCTTGCCCTTGATTCCCAACTTCCAACCAAATATAGTGTTCCTCTTGCCTCAGCTATATAACCAGTGATGTTTCCCTCAACCCTGTGATGTTGTCTACTCTGTTCTGTTCTTTGTTCCAACTTAAAAAAAAAAACGAGTGAAGTCTCCATTTCAAGGTCCTTGGCATAAATGGAGACTTGCCTCTGACTGCTTTATTAATAGGTTCAGTGCCCTATTAACAAATTGTTGTCTTGCTCGGAAAGAGCATGCCTCAGTCTACCCTTCTGTTGAATTTCATTAGTGAAACATCTATATATCCACCCCAGTGTTTGTTATAAAACTGTAAATCTCAGTGAGCAGAGATTGTGCCTATGATTCTCTTTGGGTTAGGTAAAGGACAGCAGGCAATTAAGCACTTCATGAAGACTTCTAGTATGCCAAGGGAAGATAAAAGCTCCAGCATCCACATAGTCTGCTAATTAAGCAATAAATAGACTAATTCTCAGTTTATTTATAGACACTATTTTTTGTATGTATACTTTCCAGATGGCATAGTGAAGGCAGCCTGGCACAGTGGAAGGGGCAACGGGCTTGGAGTTAAAACAAAACAAAACAAAACCTGGTTTCTTCACTTAGTGGCTGTTTGATTCTGGGTAAGTCACTTTATCTCTCTGTGTCCTCAGTTTCCTCATCTGTAAAATGGGGATAATAATGTTTGCCTCACAAGGGTTGAGGTTAAGACTGAAGGAGGTTCATTCCTAAAAGGCCTTGTACCTCTAAAGTGTTGTTTGAATGTAAGTTACATGATTTATACTTGGTTCATTCTGTTTTTGAAGAATAGAATGCAGTATGTAGGTACCTGGAGTCTAAATAGGGGAATTGGCTTCTTTGTGTCTTCTCCACAACCCTTTCTGGTGGTACTTCCATGATCCCACATAGCATGTTTCAAACCTTCCAGCATTACCTGAATCCTCTCATGGGAAGAAGATATTAGCTCTTGGGGAGAATGGAAGAGAGAGACAGAGACGGAGAGACAGACAGAGAGACAAAAAAGAGAGACAGAAAGACAAAGACAGAGAGAATGCATTCACGAGGTAGGGGGACTGGAGCAAATTAAGTTACAGTGCTTAAACTAAAAATAGTAGCTTTATTTAAGCTCTTGAGGGAAAAAGGAAGGCTAGCAATTTCTTTGAAGTTCTAGAGGCTGAGAATCCCAATTTTAGAGGAGAGGGCAGGGGTGGAAAACCTTAAATCACTCCTTTTGTCATCCACCTTCATGAAGAACAGTCAACATCAACAGAGACACCCAGAAATATCCAATGACTCTGTGGGTATCCATCAATGTGGGCACACTCTCCCTTCATATAGATTGCAATCCATTCATGTCTTCTCATCCTGTGCAGTTCTTGTCCAGGTTCTCCTACTGATCTTTCAGGGAAGGGCCATGTACCATCCCCTAGATACCTTCCTCTAATCTAGGGTTTTCATTGATCCTGTGGGCAGTCTGGGGAAGTCTATAGATCCCTCCTCAGAATAATGTGTTTAAATGCATAAAATAAAATGCATGGGATTACAAAGGAAACCAATTATGTTGAAATATAGTAATCAAAATATTAAAGAAGTTCACAGACCCCGGGGTTAAGAATCCTTGTGATGGTCAAGTGAGCTTGTTGGGTTGGTTTCATAGATACTACTTCAGCACTGGGGCTGTCTGTCTTGGATTCCTTGGTCTTGCCATGACCTGCCCATCTTCCTTTCTGTTCAAATTTCTGCAGCTATAACCCTCATAGCATTTCTTGAGAGTAGGTCATTACTGGGAATGTGTTGCAGCCTTCTGGAATCTACTACAAGTCTCTTCATTGCCCATTTGGCCACCTGCAACTTTCATCACACAGAGGTTGTGGTGTTCCAAGATTCACAACCCTACAGCATGGCTGGGAGAACATTTGTGGTCAAAAGATAAGGTTTGGGTGCCCAGGAGCAGCTTAGAGTTGTTAAAAGCACTGCACAATCTCCCAAATGCAATCCAGCCTTCTGTCTTCCTCCAATTCAATTCCTAGGCCCATCTGCCATCTCTTTTCTTGCCAGATTCTTCCATCCCGTCTTTATACAGTCTCATGTTTCTATTTGGGATACTCAAGGGCCAAATAAAAAAGGAGAGGAATTTGTATTATGTCTGCCCCCTCCTTCCCCTTCCAGCCCCTCTACCTCGACAAAACTGGCAAATGAGCCTTTCTGACACTCGATGCAAACATTTTAATCTTTAACTCTCATGTTCTGTAATTTTAGCAGCTTTTTCCAGGCCTGGTATATTATGGTCCACATAAAAATATACATACATAGGCATTATACACAAATCCCCACAATCCACTTCATTTTCAGGTAGATGTCAGAAGTTTCAAGTCATCACAAGAAAGTCCTTTCACCCTTTGTATGTTTCACAAGAATCTTCTCATTTAGGGCTTCTTAAATGAAGATCCACAGACTGAACCAAAAGATTTCAGGGGGGGTCTATGAACTTGAGTAGGAAAAGTAAAAAATAACATAAATAAACAAAATAAAAAATAATAATATCAAAACTAAAAAATAATAATTTCAACATACCTTCCATTTCACTTCCTTTGAAATTCTATTTTATTTTATGCACTGAAAGCATCCTTTTGAGAAAGGGTCCATAGGCTTTCCCAACCTGCCAAGGTGGTCCTTGATACACAAAAATGTGAAGAAGCCCTGTGCTAATGAAGCTTTTGTTTTGGTTCATCTACTTCCTTCCTGTCAGAGATAACTCGAGGTTTATACTCCTAAAGGTCCTCCTTCAAAATGTGTTGAATGGCTCTGAGTGATTCCTCAAACCCTGAAAACCTGTCACTGGCCATTCCCAATACTGCCTTGAATAAACATGTATTTATATTGACCATCACATGATTCATATTATATATTTTTACTCCAAGCATGAATCATAGATTTTTAGCTGGAAGGGATCTTTGAGGTCATTGTTTTACAGATGAAGACACTGAGGCCCGCAGGAGTTTAATATCTTGCTCAAGATCTCATGGTTAGTATATTTCTTTTTTTTTTCTTTTTTTTTTTTTTTTTGCAGGCAATAGGGGGTTAAGTGACTTGCCCAGGGTCACACAGCTAGCAAGTGTCAAGTGTCTGAGGCCGGATTTGAACTCAAGTATTCCTGAATCCAGGGCCGGTGCTCTAACCACTGTGCCATCTAGCTGCCCCGGTTAGTATATTTCTGAAGCAGGCTTTGATCTTGTCTTCCTAACTCCATATCCTAGGCATTGTCTAGATGGGCAGGTGACTCCACATTATACAATATATAGTGACTACTCCTTGGTCCTGGTTGAAATTGAATCCCCTTCATTTAAGAAAAGTTCCCTGCAACAGGTATCCTACCTGCAACAGGACATGTGAAAGCAGTGTGTTTTACAGGTAGAATACAGAGCAATATCTAGGGTTATTTGTTAATCTTGGCTTTATTGCCATTTCATTGCAAACTCTTCTTGTCTAGGACCTGCAAGTTGGCTTCAAATCATTCAGATTTCCTATCATAAGTAAAGAAACAAAGAAAATTTGCTTAACAAATTAACTACTGGGAAATTGGGAAATAGGGCAGAAGCTGGTGCTTGTCCTCCCAACATCAGTAGACCAAGCTGGCACTTCATTTTTTTCCCAACCCCTTTGGGATGGAGAGTTGTGAATCTTCTCTCTCCCCCATTATCTTATTGCTTCTCAAGAAAAGGGAAAATTGGACTCTTTAGAGATTCCTCAATCCTTCAACACCACAGGAAAGGCAAAGGTTACTGGGCTAAATGCTGTACTTCTAAGGAGAACTCGTGACCACTGGGTACCCGGGGTAGGGTAATGGAAGCAGTCAACCCCAGCTGGAAATAAGGAGATGCTGATGTCCTCAGGGTCCTGGAACGTGAGCTCTTTGAGAGGAGGGCTGTTTTGGGCTTTCTTTCTATCCCCAGAGCTTAAGATAGTACCCAACACATGGTAGGTGCTTAATAAGTGCTTGTTACTTGCTTATTCATAGGATCATAAATTTAGAGCTGGAAGATACCTGAGAGGTTAAATAGTCAACTCTCCTGCCCTATTTACAGAGTGAAAAATGAGGCCAAGAGGGGTTAGATGACTTGCCCAAGGTAACCCAGGCAGACCCAGGATTTGAACACAGGTCTTCTAACTTCAGAAACATGGCTCTTTCCATCCTATACACACATGCCCAGTTCTAAGATCCAATCTTCCATGTGTGGTGTTTAAAATCTAAATTGTGTGGTCACCTTAAATGAGAAGCTTTAGCACCAGTCTTTGGGCATTAAGCCTGGCTTGTGGCTGAGCACTTGAGGAAGAACCGACCAGGCTGGAACTCTAGGCTAGATAGTCCTTTTCTTAACTTTCTGAACTCCACGTGAATATTTAGTACGTTTTAATAAATACTTAATGCCCAAAGACTGGTGCTAAAGCTTCTCATTTAAGGCGATCACACAATTTAGATTTTTAAACATCACACATGAATGAACCTTAGTAACTGAATGATAACTGGAGGTTCTTTCTATATTCTTTCTTTCTTTCTTTCTTTCTTTCTTTCTTTCTTTCTTTCTTTCTTTCTTTCTTTCTTTCTTTCTTTCTTTCTTTCTTTCTTTCTTTCTTTCTTTCTTTCTTTCTTTCTTTCTTTCTTTCTTCCTTCCTTCCTTTCTTTCTTTCTTTCTTCCTTCCTTTCTTCCTTCCTTTCTTTCTTTCTTTCTTTCTTTCTTTCTTTCTTTCTTTCTTTCTTTCTTTCTTTCTTTCTTTCTGCAATGAGGATTAAGTGACTTGCCCAGGGTCACACAGCTAGTGTCAAGTGTCTGAGGCCGGATTTGAACTCAGGTACTCCTGAATCCAGGGCCAGTGCTTTATCTACTGCACCACCTAGATGCCCCCTGGAGGTTCTTTCTTAACCATTGGGAACAGTTTTGTTTCTATGGAAATGTTTGACTCACAACCTCATGAAAACACTCAGTATCTTCCTTGGTGAGCAGCTCTCACTGATCCTGAGAAATATTACCATTTTAAAAGATACAAGGAAAAAGTTAGAAAAATGTTAGAAGTCAAATGAAAACATTTCAGTTTGAAATTCTAGAATCATCAATGACAAGAGCTGTAAATAGCCTGAAGAGATCACCTATTCACATTGCTTTATTTTTATAAATGAGGAATTTGAGGTCTTAAGAGGTTCAGTGATTTACCCAAGGTCACACAGGTGCCAAAGGACAGAACCAGTTTATAATTAGAATTGAGCTCTCTTGATTCTCATAGCTGGTGCTCTATTTAACACTCCACACTTCTCCCAGATTAAAATACACATGCCTGTTGGGTTTTGCCACAAGCCACATTTTCAAGAAAAGGTCTCTGCGTTGCTCCTGTTGGGGGCTTTTTCCCCCAAGTTGTTCCCACCTCCCCCATCCCCAAATTGGAACATTTTGGGAATCTAAGAAATTGAGGTTCCTTTAGGAAAGGATTATGCTAGTGACCATTAAAACAGCACATCATCTCCCATAGACATATAGGAAGAAGGAACATATTTAGTGGATAAGTCAGGAGCCAAAACTATGTGACCAACAGTAAAAACCTTTTGGGTAACGGCAGAGACCTTAATGTGGGAATCCCTTTTCTGCTTCTCCTGTGCTGCCATCTGGTGGTCTTTGGTAGCAACATCTCATTTCAAATGTTCAGTTCAAAATTCATTTATTTCCTTCCTTCCTTCCTTCCTTCCTTCCTTCCTTCCTTCCTTCCTTCCTTCCTTCCTTCCTTCCTTCCTTCCTTCCTTCCTTCCTTCCTTCCTTCCTTCCTTCCTTCCTGCCTTCCTGCCTTCCTGCCTGCCTGCCTGCCTGCCTGCCTGCCTGCCTGCCTGCCTGCCTGCCTGCCTGCCTGCCTGCCTGCCTGCCTGCCTGCCTGCCTGCCTGCCTGCCTGCCTGCCTTCCTTCCTTCCTGCCTTCCTTCCTTCCTGCCTTTCTTCCTGCCTTCCTGCCTGCCTTCCTGCCTGCCTTCCTGACTTCCTGCCTGCCTGCCTGCCTGACTTCCTGCCTGCCTGCCTGCCTGCCTGCCTTCTTTCTTTCCTTCATGCCTTCCTTCCTTCATGCCTTCTTTCCTCCCTCCCTCCCTCCCTCTCTCCCTTCCTTCATTCCTCCCTTCCTTTGTTACACAAATGACAAAGGTAGAATAGAGCCTTGGGTCTCCTGGCTCCTAAGTCATATTCCTATTAAAAACAAACACAGACCAAACAAACCCTTTACTTTCACTTGATGTTCAGGAGTGGGTGTTGGTGTGGGGAGTGTGAGATGGCTTAGAGGTCTTCAGAGGCATCGATACATTTTATTCCATGTTTTCGAGTATCATTTACCTCAGTTTGATGGTTAGCGATATCACTGAATCTCAGAGTTGGAAGAGAGCTCAGAGACTCCAGTCTACATCTGCCAAGCATCTCCTCCATGCCATCTGTCCCCAAGTGGTTATATACCCTCTTCTTCAAGCCCTCTGATGTTAGGGAATTCGTTGTCTCTTGAGGAACACCCCCCCCCATTTCCCTTTTAATTAGCTCTAATTGTTAGGAAGTTCTCCCTTTTAATCAAGTCTAAACTGCCTCTGCTATTACAAGTATATATCTTTTTAAAAGTAGGCTTAAATGATCTTAAATAAGAAAATGCATTTTAAAATTTTGATTTTTGATGTGAAACACACCACTGTATGAGGACACCAGAGAGATCTGGTCTCTTTTGTCTAGAGCTTTGCTGCTGATTTCTTGCCAACATCAGGTCATTTTTTTTTGATGGCCTATCTTCTAGCTCCTATCTGGGGTCCCATTTACCTGTGTGTGGACCAATTTTTAATTGGGGAGTGTTAGCTAAGCAGCTTGCTGCAATATTGGGGCAAGGAAGGAGACCGGCAGCTTCCCTCAAAACAGAACAGGATTTATTTTAAGAAAAACAAACTTAAAAAAAAAAACAAGCAGGATCAATAGGATCAAGGGAAAGGAAATAAAATGGGGAAAAGGAAATTATACAACCTGAAAAAAAATACCACCGACCAGGAATCAGCTGAGAATACACAGCAGCGTCCTGTCACCTTCCAGCTTCCAGCTAGAATGGTGACTTCTCCCCATTTCCAGAAACCCCACACAGCCCCCAACCAATTGGCTGGCCTCGCTGACAGTCACATGACTGCCCTCACTAGACTTCCAATCATTATAATTTTGCCAGGCCCATGTAGGCCTCGGTGAGTGGTCATGATGTGAAGTGCCTACAACCAGTGAATGAAGCACAGTGCAGTTTGCGGAGCCCCAGGCTAGTGCTCGCCCAGGCATAAAAACCTCAAATAACAATTAATTCTTTACACCTGGAACAGCCCCCACCTCTTTCTTCTAGACTCTAAGTGGAGCATATTTAAGGACTATGTGGAGGCTTCCTCAGACTTCTGCCTGGTGAATGGCCTCTCTCGTGAAATCCATGCCAATTCTTTGGAAAGACCAGACATTAAAAGATCTGGGTGGGAAGCCCAGGTCTGCTTTTGACATCCTGTGTAACTAGAGCTAGTCATTTCCCTAGTCTTGGCCTCAGTTTCTTTCTATAAGAAGAAAAGATAAGGGGCGGCTAGGTGGCGCAGTGGATAAAGCACCGGCCCTGGAGTCAGGAGGACCTGAGTTCAAATCCGGCCTCAGACACTTGACACTTACTAGCTGTGTGTCCCTGGGCAAGTCACTTAACCCCCATTGCCCACGCAAAAAAAAAAAAAAAAAGAAGAAGAAGAAAAGATAAAACAAAAGTAAAATCTGTCACTTACAACATAAAACACAAGCAACATGTCAGAAAGGAAGGAAGGAAACAACCTTTTTATTAAGCACCTACTGTGTACCAGGCACTGTTCTAAGCACCTCACAATCACCGTCGGAGGTAGGTGCCATTATTAGCCCTATTTTATAGTTGAGGAAATTGAGGCACCAAGGTTAAGTGACTTCCCTAGGGTCATACAACAACTAAGTGTCTGAGGCGGAATTTGAACTCAGGTCTTCCTGACTCCAGGCCTAGTGCTCTGTCCATTGTGCCAGCTGGCTTCCTCTGGATGGCACACTACATAGGGAGTTCAAGGAAATGAAGCTTCTAGCTCTGCCTCTGCCATTATCTAGCTTTATGACCTAATGCATGTCACTCTCCATTTCTGGGCCTCAGTTAAATGAGGGCACTAGACTAGACAATCATTAAGGTATCTTACCTTTCTGGCAGTCTGTAATCCTGTGAAATAAGAAACATGGGCAAATGTGTAAAAAGAGGATAAATGAATCCCTATTTGTGTACACCAGTCATCACTGTCATCTTGAAATCAAAACAAGTCAGCAAACAGGAAGGGCGGCAATAAAAATAGAATGTGCAGGAAACTCTTCTCAATGGTTGGGGAACAACATGTTTCATGGGATTGATTATTCTTCTCGTTAATTAAGACTTCATCTATAACATAGTAGGGTCCATAGAACTCATTCTTCCCAGGGTGGCGGCTCACAGTAGGGCCACAGCCCATTCTGCCTCTCCTTCCCATTTTGTTATTCCCCCCTCCCCCAAGCATTCTGTGTTGTTTAAATATGTTAACTCTCACAGAAGAAAATTCAGTATGCCAAGGAAGACAACACGGGTGTCCCCTTAAACTCCTGACCTGGTGGGAAGGGCTAGTGAGACCACAAGATGCATTAGATCTGCCAACAAAAGATAGATTAAGACTAACAGGTGATTTTGAGTTCTAAAAAACGTTTTCAGAGATTTATCCTATATGGCCAAGGCTATGGGTCTGGCCTCCCACAGAAGGGGATGAATGTCATCTGATGAAGGGGTGCTACATTACATAAAGCTGTGCATGAAGCTGAATCAGAAATGTGCCCCATGACCAAGAAGAGAGCTCACAGGATCAGCAATTTAGAGTTGCATGAAACCTCAGAGGTGTACCTAGTCCTCTTTGTGTAAAATTGAGGAAAATGGTGAGAAATGAAATGTTACCCAAGGCCACACAGGTGGTGACAAAGGCAGGATTTGAACCCAGATCTTCTGACTTCTTTTCCCTGCACCAAGACCTCTAGATGAAATGCAGAGTTTAGCAAAGCAGAGGTGGTTATTAGGAAGAGAGGCTACTTAGGACAGAAAAGACAAAAAGATGCAAACAGCTCCTAGGTTTGGAGATGTGATAAAACAGTTCAGAAAGTGAAAACTAATTGCTTGTTTTTGTTTGTTTGTTTTAGTGAGGCAATTGGGGTTAAGTGACTTGCCCAGGGTCACACAGCTAGTAAGTGTCAAGTGTCTGAGGCTGGATTTGAACTCAGGTACTCCTGACTCCAGGGCCCATGCTCTATCCACTGTGCCACCTAGCTGCCCCTATTGATTATTCTAATTGGGGTCAAAATGATAGCCAACTGAAAGGTAATGGTGAGACTCACGAGTTCATGCTGAGCCTGGAAATAAGTTCTAGCATAATACCAATGGCAATCATCTTGTTTTTATCATGGTATGTTACAGAAATTTTTATTTTAATCCATAAATTAAAATTTAAAAACCATACCAATGACAAATAGCACTCAAGGAATGGGGCAGAACATATTAATGAAGGGATCCTTTGAGGGAAGGGTTTGGGGAAATATCATTTTAAGTGAAAAGATTTCTAAGTGTATTTTTCATTGGTTTTTAATGGCTACTTACAGTTAAGTATATAACAACAAAGAGAGTCCTTGGTTTAGTGACAGAGAACTGACCTCTGAACCAGGAAGGAACTAGGAAGTCCTGGGTTTGGTTCCAGCCTCTGACACATACTGAGTAGGTGTCAATGCTCTAGGAAACTCGCTAAGACCACAAATTGAAAAGAAGGTACTAAAAAAAAAACAAAAAAGAAAGAAAGAAAGAAAAAAAAACGGGGGCAGCTAGGTGGCGCAGTGGATAGAGCACTGGCCTTGGAGTCAGGAGTACCTGAGTTCAAATCCGGCCTCAGACACTTAACACTTACTAGCTGTGTGACCTTGGACAAGTCACTTAACCCTAATTGCCTCACTAAAAAAAAAAAAAAGAAAGAAAGAAAAGAAGGTACTACCTGTATTAGTAGAAAGGGTTTTCATCCTCTGGGAGTGATCTATACCAATGAATTCACAGGTCCAGTCCCTGTCATTATCCTCACATAATAACTATCTGATTTTTAAAAAGTAATATAAAGGGGGCAGCTAGATGGCACAGTGGATAGTGCATGGACCCTTGAATCAGGAGGACCTGAGTTCAGATCTGGCCTCAGACATTTGACATTTACTAGCTGTGTGACCCTGGGCAAGTCACTTAACCCCAATTGCCTCACCAAAAAAAAGCAATATAAAAGAATACAAGAAAGAGACATAAGATTGGAAAAGCAGATAGACTGGTCAGAGGTATGAAGGGCTAACAGATGAATGATGCACATGGTGCATTGGAATTCATGTAACTGCTAAGAGACCTAGAAGAATTCCCCTGTACCCAATCCCTGCATGTTGAGTGCAGCCTCTGTCTGGGATTTGTGAAAAGACAAAGAAAAAAACAACCCCAGGTTAGATGAGGATTAGATGAGGCTGTGATATGTATGGACCACTGGAGGTTTTGGATGTAATATCTCTAGCAATAAAATCATGGCTTCAATGAAGGATCAGAGAATCATAGCAGAGACAGAGGCTCTCCCAGTGGCTATCTGGTCCAATCCTCTTATTTTTTTTACCTATGAAGAAACCAAGGATGAGGGAGGGTTGAGTGATTTGTCTAGAAAGCATCAGATAGGAGATTTGAGCCCGTAACCAATGCTTTTTCCAATATACCAAGTATTCTCAGAATAGCTTTCCTGCAATGATAGCCCTGGAATTGTGCTAGCAAAATAACCAACTTTGGGGTGTGTGTGTGTGTGTGTGTGTGTGTGTGTGTGTGTGTGTGTGTGTGTGTGTGTGTAAAAATCCAGCCTTCTCAATAAGATTAATCTAGTTTATGGCTCTTTCTGATAACTGAGTGACCTAGTCTACTCCTTACATCCATAATGTAATAATAATATAATATAAAATATCCTCTTCCCATAACTGGGCAGGGCCCACTATCTAGTATTTATTTAGATAGTTGGTGTTTGATTTCAGTTTATAAGGCTAGAAGATCAATGGCAAGACTTTTTATTTCACTAGTCAAGCATTGAGGATTATCACACTGTCTGTGATTTTCCCCATGTTTTGGTAACAAGTACTTGATGACTTTGGAAGTGTGGAAGTCACACATTTGTTTCCACGTTGCTGATTTCATCATTCCCTTTGGGTTCTTTAGAGAAATGGAGGTTTTGCACTGCCCCCAAGGATTAGGTTTGAGAGTGTGCTTTGTTTTAATTACTGCATCAGGAAATTGAAGAGAGATGATGCTAAAAGAAGGGGAAATAAGGTACACAAGTGTTTGAAATAACTGTTACCACCCCCTTTCCTGTAGTTTTCCAAACTCCAAAAGATGCCCTCATTCTTTGGGACCTAATGCAGGACCACTGCCTCCACAAACCCTTCCCTGATCAATCTTGATGGAGTATCTCTCCCTCCTGGAGTTTCTTGTCGCATTTTGTTTTGTTTGCCTTATATCGTAGTTATTGGTATCTGTGCTTTTGTCACATTATCATGTAAGTGCTATGAGTGCAGGCACTGGCTCTTTTTTCATATCTGTGTCCCTAGTGTCTCACACATGAGCATCCAGGAAACATGCTGATTCGAATATTGTTTTTTTCTAATATTTGCTTTACTTTGTAATGAATTTGCTTTAGCGCTAGGTCTCAAGCTTCTTCTTCTTCTTTTTTTTTTTTTTAGTGAGGCAATTGGGGTTAAGTGACTTGCCCAGGGTCACACAGCTAGTAAGTGTCAAGTGTCTGAGGCTGGATTTGAACTCAGGTACTCCTGAATCCAGGGCTGGTGCTTTATCTACTGCACCATCTAGCTGCCCCTCAAGCTTCTTTTAACTAACCTAATAATATGATTAAAAAGTCAGATCCTTTCGTGGATATTCAAACATAGGATGGGAAAGGGAGAATAAGGAGAGGACAATAGATATCCTGCCCCAGCAGTGGTAGTGTTGAAACCACTCCTTGGTTTCAAGGAAAGTCAATGTTATCCAGTTGGGCATAGACAGGTTAAAGGAAATAAATTTTTTAAAAGTAGGGCTGGGGCAGCTAGATGGCGCAGTGGATAGAGCACCGGCCCTGGAGTCAGGAGTACTTGAGTTCAAATCCGGCCTCAGACACAACACACACTTACTAGCTGTGTGACCCTGGGCAAGTCACTTAACCCCAATTGCCTCACTAAAAAAAAAAAAAGTAGGGCTATATTTTATATGTTCAGATGGTTAGAATCATGGAGTTAGAACTAGAAGGGACCTTAAAGATCTTTCATTTTATAGATGAGGAAATTGAGGCCCAGCCAGATTATATGACTTGCTCAAAATCACAATGGTAGTAAATACCAGAGGCAGGATTCAAACCCAGGTCTTCTGACTCCAGAGCTAATGTACCTCACTGCCCAATAGCAGATATGTCAATAATGAGCAAATGTTTCCTCAGTGTGTTAGAGAGGGGCTTCTTCTTCAAATATTGATTGGACTAGATGGCCACTGAAATCTTTTCCAACTCAGAAATTCAAGGATTCTTGATTGCTGAAAACTGGGCAGACACATAATTGTGTATATGCTACTTTATATCAACTGGGACCTATGATTTCATTTGTGTGAGTATTCCCTCTTCCAATGCAGATTGGGAGCTGTTGGAGGTTCTGAAAAATTCTACAACTTACTCATGGTCATGCAGCTACTAAGAGTCAGAAATCGGATTTGAACCTAGTTCTTCTTGATTATAAGTCCAATCAAAAGGAAAGACAGTCCCTGCCCCCAAGGAGCTTATATTCCAATAGTACTTAAAAGGAAGCTGAAAAGTAATGGAGGGAGGAGGAGAGGAAACAGAAGAGGGAGAAGGCACAAGGGCATCATGATGAAGCTTCGAAGCCAGGACCAGGGACTGGTGTGGAATGAAGGCCACTCTACAAAGTGAAGGTCCCTGGTGGAACTCACCAATGGGACCTTTTAGAGTGATGTTCTAGGTTGGGAAGGCCTTGAGGATGATTGGATGTTCCAGAGTGAGTAGGCCCCAGGTGCTGAAGCAATGACCCTGAATTCACAAACCACAGGTAAAAAGTCATCTCGTTATTTTATATGAATTATGCAATCAGGTTTCTACAACTGAACTGATAGTCCCCTGAGAGCTTGTTCTACTCTTTTTTCTCTTCTCTTTCTCTTTTTTAAAGAATTCATTGCCAATTCTTTGACTCATACAAAAAGTCAGATGCATTATAAATTAAGAGAGAACATTTAAGCAGATATTCAAAAGAACAGAGAGACTCAGTGAACAACTTGGCATTTCCCATTTGTAATGATGGTCACTGGTGCCTAGTGTTAACACAGTTGAGAGGTCGTTTCTGTTGTTATCATGAGAGCCAGTGTGAAATGTTGGGAGAATGAAGACTTGGGGCTGATTCTTGGCTCTCCCATTTACAACCCATGCAACCTTGGGTGAGCTACTTCACCTATCCTGGCCTCAGTTTCCCCATCTGTAAGGTGAGAAGGTGGACTTGATCTCCAAAGTCCCACCTTGATTCTAAATCTATGATGGTGTCAATCCGTGATTCCTAGCTCACAAATGGCTAACGCCTGAAGGAGGGAAGAATGAGATCCACTTGCCTGTGTGCACAGTGAGCTGAATCTGCTTGGCAAAGTGATTTGCTGTTTACTGACAGAGCTATGGACTTTTTACCCAGAAAGTTTAGTTCCCTAAATCTAGTCCATGGACTATGGCCAGCTCAGGACTGCCCAGCTGGTAACCTTCCAAAGGCTTTGTCAAACCTTCATGAAATTCTATTTCCTTTCTAGGGGGCAATTTCTATTGCCCCCTGTCCTCATAAAAGAAAATCATTTAATAGTAAATAATTGGTTGGGTCTATTTAAAAAATCTGAATCAACATGAGGTAGAACTTTCTAAATGTTGATAGAGTTTGAACATTTTGTTTTGGGGAGAGGAAAAGGAAGGATAAATAGAATGAAACATATGGGCTTAAGGGGGCTGGAAGGGATCTCAGAGGCCAGCTAATCCAAACCCTTCCTTTTAAGGGCCTACAGGTAGTGTCCAAGGTAGAATTTGGACCCAGCTCTTCTGACTTGAGAGCCATTACACTTTTCATTCTTTCACACTGACTACCATTCCCATTACTCGGATGTCTGCTAGGGACACTCCAGTTGTTTTTTTTCCAGGAATACGAGTGTAACTAAAATAAGATTTCTAGCCTGGGCTGGCCTTGTGCAAAATTGGAAGACCCCAGACCAACATTCTTCATACAACATTTTCCTCAAATGTTAGCTGCCAGTGGCTTCTTCTCTACACTCATCTATTAAATGGTCCTTCAATTGTCTTAAAGTAAAATGACTAATGGGCACAACTTAAAAGTGCCAGTTCCTGCCAGGTTATTTTCGTTTGAACAGATCATACAAGCATAGTTAGAAATGACAAAGCCTTTAGGCATCATCTGATCCTACCTCTTCTTTCTACCTACAAGGAAACCAAGGTGCTGAGGGGACACATTTGCCCAAGACCTCACAGGCACTAAAACTACAGAGTTCACTCCAAAAATGAAACTCTTAACAAAGTCTGAATCTAAACCTAATTAGAAATCATCAATGGTTTTTTATTATTTTATTTTTATTTTTTCCCAATTACTTGTAAAGATATTTTTTGAGTTCCAGATTTTTCTCCCACACTCTCTTCCCTCATCCTCCTGAAGCCAGCAAGCAATCTGATGTGGGTTATACATTACAGTCATGTTAAACATATTTCCATATTTATTATGTTATAAGAGAAAGGTCAAAACAAAAGGGAAAAAATGCAAGAAAGAATAAACAAGAACAGCAAAAAAGCAATAACAAAAGTGAAAATAGTGTGCTTCAATCTGCATTTAGACTCTGTAGTTCTTTTTCTAAATGTGGAGAGCATTTTCCATTATGAGTCTTTTGGCATTATCTCAGATCATTGTATTGCTGAGAAGAGTTGTCTATTATAGTTGATCATCACACAATGTTGTTGATGCTGTGTACAATGTTTTCTTGGTTCTGCTCATTTCACTCAGCATCAATTCATGTAAGTCTTTCCAGGTTTTTCTGAAATCTGCCTACCCATTGTTTCTTATAGCACAATAGTATTCCATTCCATGCATATACCACAACTTGTTTAGCCATTCCCCAATTCATGGGCATCTCCTCCATTTCCAATTCTTTTCCAATCCTTGTTTTTTAAAGTATGTTCTCTTAGCTAGGTCAGTTAGGGTAACTTATTGAGAGGTCAATGACTCAATGTGTTTTTCATTCCCCTCAATATTTTTGGCAGAAACTGGCTGTGAGGCCTTGCCACCTGAGATATAGTAATGTAAGTAGGTTGATTCAACTCACATTCTTTTCGGTTTTTTTTCTTCTTTTTTTTCCTTCTTTTCATTTTTAACAGTTAGGCCCTTGCAGTATCTAACTTAGTCAATGGAGATGAGTAAGAGGAACTTTCTGGAACAAGGAGGTCACATACACCTAAGGAGGACCCTGGACTCACTTCTCAAAGAGTGTGCAAGCATTGAGATCCCAAAAGTGCACCACCAGAAGAGTAGTTAAGTTTCCAGCCTTGGTAGAGTCAGTAAAAAGAGAGATCAAATTTGTTGCTTTGGGAGAAGCATCACAATACAAGGTACCTGATCGCCCCATTGGTGGATGGCAGCTCAAGCAGTGTAGATCTGTAATATTTTCTGTGTAACCTGAGAATCCATTGACTTTAACTTGTACAGCACCTGCCCTGACCCTGTTAAATGGATGAGTGATGTCTCTGGCTTTCAGTTTCCTTAATTGTAAAATAAAGAGGGTAGAGTAGGTAACCTCAAAGGGGACATTCAGATGCAAATCTATGATTCTATGGTCTGGAAGGACCCATGGAGTTCTAAGTTCAAGTGTGTGTGTATATGTGTGTGCACAGATGTGCACCTACATGTGTGTGTTTTATAAATAAGAAAACCGAGGCTTGACAGGCTATAGTGAATAGGGAGTTAAGTATGGAGTCAGAAATTCCTGGGGCTAAATCATGGCCATGACACATGCTTTCTGTGTGACAAGGGACAAGTCATTCCGCCTGTCTAGGGTTCAGTTTCCTAAAACGGAGGTATTAGCAATTATAGTACTTACATTGGTGCTGGGGTAAAACTCAGGTGAGATGAGGCATGCTGAAGCACTATAATGCACACCTAAGTTATTATTATGTAATTTGCCCAAGGTCATCCAAGGAGCAAGTGCCAGAGTCAAGATTCACAGCCAGGTCTTGGAACTCTAAGTCCAGGACTTTGCCCCATGCAGCACTATATTTGGAGTCAGAAAGACCTGGGTTCAAATCCTGCCTCTACCTCAGACACTTACTAGCTCTCTGACCCCACTTAGCCTTATGTGCCTCAGTATCCTTGTTTGCAAAATTAGGGGGTTAGACTCAGTAGCCCCTGAGGTCCTTTCTCCCAGCTTTAAATCTCTGGTTCTTATTGGGATAAGTGTTAAGGACACATTAGGACTCCAAGGTTCTTGCATACAATCAGAAAGAGTGAGAGACCATTTAAAAAAGGGGAGAAATGTAGGTAGCCTTTGTTGTTTTTGCTGTTGTTATTCAGTTGTGTCCAACTCTCTCTGACCCCATTTGGGGTTTTCTTGGCAAAGTGGTTTGTCATTTCCTTCTCCAGCTCATTTTACAAATGAGGAAACTGAGGCAAACAGGGTGAAGTGACTTGCCCAGGATCACACAACTAGTAAGTATCTGAAACCAGATTTGAACTCAAGAAGAAGAGTCTTCCTGACTCCAAGTCTAATATTCCATCCACTGCACCACCTACCTGTCCCTAAAGGTGACCTAGAAAAGCATATTTTTAAAGGGGAAAATACTCATGGATTTCTGCAGAACTTTTGCTTTTCCCCTCCCTCATTCCCTAACACGCATCAACAATGAGGGGGTCTCTTGATTTAAAAGGAGGCATTAATTTTAGAGATATAGCTCAGGAAACTTCAACATCCCCCCACAGTTACTATTTAATACCCTCAGCCCCACAGACTTTAAATATAGTTAATGTAGCCCCCCAAAAGTGGGGGGAGGGGTGTTGTTGCAGATGGTAGAAAAGGAGACTTCCTGGCAGGCCAGATTTAGCTGAGGCTCCTACTCACCCTGGACAGATCCCAGCCTTGGGGAGGGTATGCAAATAGAAACAGACTGGCCTGGAAGCTGGGGACTCTAGAGAGAATTCAACACTTGTTAGGATAGGAGAAGAGCATGTGAAAAACAACGGGGTGGGGGAGCAGCTAGATGGCGCAGTAGATAGAGCACCAGCCCTGGATTCAGGAGGACCTGAGTTCAAATCCAGCCTCAGACACTTAACAATTACCAGCTGTGCGACCCTAGGCAAGTCACTTAACCCCAATTGCCTCACAAAAAGAAAAAAAAGAAAAACAATGAGAATCTCCAGGGCTGAAATCAGAGCAAGTGGAAAGACTGTGCCTTTACTATGATGCTCCCTGTCAAAGACACAATTCTAATAAACCCTCAGGAACTTAGGAAGTCAGGGCTGGAATTAAAAGAGGTAAAACACCAAAGGACTTTGAGGCCTTAGGAGTATCATAGACAGTGGGAAAGTTGCCCTGATTTCAAATGGCAACCAGAAAAAAGATATTTGGGGGGGAAAGCCCACTTCCATCAACTATGCTTTAGGCCATCCGGAATGATGCATAGTTATGTAAACCATGGCCTGGTACCCCAAGTTCTGGGGCAAATAGAACAAGATTAATCTCATATATGCATATGTGTGTATACACATATACACATACTTTCTTTTTTTGTTTTTGTTTTTGTGAGGCAATTGGGGTTAAGTGACTTGCCCAGCGTCACACAGCTAGTAAGTGCTAAGTGTCTGAGGTCGGATTTGAACTCAGGTACTCCTGAATCCAGGGCCGGTACTCTATCCACTGCACCATCTAGCTGCCCCACATACTTTCTTTTTAAATTTTTTACATTAAATTTTTTATTTTTCTCAATTACATATAATCAAAAATTTTTACACTTGTTTTTAAAATTTATGACTTCGAAATTCTCTCTCTCTCTCTCTCCTGTCTCTCTGTCTCTCTCTCTCTCTCCCTCCCTCCCTCCCTCCTCCCCCATCCTTGAGAAGGCAAGCCATTTTCTATAGATTATACGTGTGCTGTTATACAAAATATTTACATATTTCCAAAACATTTCTATTTGCAGCCATGTTGCAAAAGTATGCTCCAATCTATAATCAGACTCCATGAGTTCTTTCTCTGGAGGTATATAGCATTTTTCATCATAAGTGCTTTAAAATTGTCTGGGATCGTTGTATTACTGAGAATAGCTAAATCATTCATAGTTGATCATTGTATGTTATTGCTGTTACTGTGTACAATGTTATCCTGGTTCTGCTCAATTCACTTTGCATCAGTTCATGTCTTTCCAGGTTTTTCTGAAAGCATCCTGCTCATCATTTCTTATTGCACAATAGTTCTCCATTAAAATTATATACTCCTACTTGTTCAACTATTCCCCAGTTGATGGGCATTCTCTCAATTTCTAATTCTTTGCCACCATAAAAAGAGATACCATAAATATTCTGTACATATAAGTCCTTTTCCTTTTTCTTTGATTTCTTTGGGGTACAGACCAGGTTTAATCTAGCAAATGTCTTAGAAATAATTTCTCTTTGGCTCCATTTGCCCCTACCTAGGTTTTCCCTGGGAATATCATGATAGAGCCTGTATCTATATACAAAAATGTATATAAAAAAATGTCTCCAAAAATGTGAGTAAAAGGTGCCCAGTTCCCTTTAAGCACCCACATCATAACATCAGGTATAGAACACGTTTTACTTCAACCCACAGAGAGTGAACCATAATATTAAGGACTCATGGTAGCCCACAAATAATAGATAAAGCTTTCCTTTTCTCTCCAGTGGGTCCTATCTATTGGCTTCTCTGTGGTTTGTCCTCTTTCTCCTAGAAGACAGAAGAATTTGGGCTGGCTAGAGAATAATCCTCTTATTTTCTGTTAAGTCATATCTTGCTATGCTCTTTAGTTAAATGTCTTTTGCTTTGAATGAATGTCTACTCTGGTTTGGAAAAAAATTGGTAAGGGTTCTTGAGTGGTGGTTTTGAGGGTATAAGGATGATGATGATAGCTTATATTTATATGGTAATTTAATACTTAGAAAATTCAAATTTAGCATTATTTCATTTCATCCTTACAATAATTCTGTGATGTAGGAGCTAGTAGTATCTCCATTATTTATGTAAGGAAAATGAGGCTTAAAGAACACATCCAGTGTCCGTGATGGTATTTGAACCAGTTCCGGCTTTTTTCTATTGCACACTGTCCTCTCTTTACTCAGGGGATCCCTGGTACCACATTTTGGGGCTTTTCCAGCCTGTCTAATTTTTCAAATCCCCTAGTGATGTCCAGATCTGTTTTCTTTTATATTTCTTTCTAGGCTGTGATAAGATAGCAGGTTTGTAAAAATGCCTTTTTTTTTTTTCAGGCCAGACTGGTCTTTCCATTATACTTTCTATGTTTTTGTGGACAATGCCTCCACAGAGTCACTGTTGATGATCACTATTAAATATATCCACTAAGAGACTATACATAATATATCATACACACACATATATATACATATGCATGTATGTCCATATAATACATGTGTATTATATATGTGTAACACATTTATACAGAGAGAGGAGAAGAGGAAGAAGGAGGAGGAGAAGGAGAAGGAGGTGGGGAGGGGGAGGGGGAGGAGAGAGGGAGAGGCAGAAGGAGGTGGAAAAGGAGAAGGAGAAGGAGGAGGAAGGAAGAAGGAGGGAGAGAAAAACAGATTTGGGATTACTCGGACTACAGAAATGCATTCTACTTTTGAAGGTTTTTACTTCTCAGCTTTTCACACTAGCCTTATATGTAAATCTAATTGCCTCCTAGAATTGTTACTCTACTTAGATTTACCTATATCAAAAATCTAATTATCCTCCTTCTAAATGTCAATGGAAACAAAAATCAAAGAAAAGGAAATCAAGTAATTTGGGGGGTCATTCTGTTACTTAAAATAAACATTTGGTTTGGAAAAGCAGTGCTAGATTTGAGTTTCCAACTGTGATGTTTAAAATCTATATTGTGTGATCACCTTAAATTAGAAGATTCGGCACCAGTCTTTGGGCATTAAATATTTATTAAAGCATAGAGGTATTCACAAGGAGTTCAGAAAGTTAAGAAAAAGAAGTCCTACCTAGCCTAGAGTTCCAGCCTGGTTGGGTTCTTCCTCAAGTCCTCCTCCATGTGCCTGCTTCAATCAGGAACTCCCCAGCAAGCTGATTGTGGAAGCTTTTTATAGGTCTGGAACAGAGGCAGTCCTTACACACTGCTTCAAGCTGATTGGTTGCTGTCCTCCAAATCCATTGGTTTTGAAGGTGTTCTCAAGTTGAGTTCACAGTCTAGCTTCTGAGAACAACACCTTCTTAAGGGATAGTCAGGTGTGATTACAATCCAGTTAACTAATCAGCAGTCAATCACTCTCACTTGATTCAATCAGTCTAGATTAATCTCCAGGTGGGTCTTTGAGTATCTGCTAATTCCCATTATTTCATCACACTTCCTTCCTCTGACACCATTAATGTGACCATGATCAAGTCATCTAACTTCTCTCAGTCTCAGTTTATATATATATATATATATATATATATATATATATATATATATATATATATATATATATATATATATATGTAAAATGAGGAGCTTGGGAAGTCATGGACTCACTTTCCTGCCTCCAGTCTATGATTCTGCAAAGAATAGGAACAATCTCAATCAGTTTTTCTTTTACCTGCACCTTAATTTCCCTGACTGGCACGGAAAATGAAACTCACCATATTGGTCCTGAGACAGAAAAGATATTTCAGTCATTGCTGTTTGTGACTTGTCTATTTGTCTTTCACCCCTGGAATGCTCTCATGCCTGAAGACAACGGAGCTTTGAGTTTTAAATCACTTAAATAAGAGATTTATGACTTTTTTATCCGATAAAAGGCCTCTTGGCTTACCATGCTTTAGCAAGAATGGAAAAGTTTGTCTTGGAGTCTCAGCTGTTTGGGTTTGCTTGTCTTTTCTTTAGGTGGCCACAAAACAGAGAGAAGTTATGTAAGGAAATACCATCTGTAAACCCCCCCAAAGTGAAGTTACCAGCACAGACCAGCTTCAAAATCCCTGCCCCATTTTACAGTGATGGTTTAGAATGGCCTCTGTACTACATTGTGCCATGACTTTAAATTTCATCATGAAGTTAAATTCAGAATAATAGCACCCTAAGGATCTCCGAAAAGGACGACTCATTTTGTATGGACTTGTGCACTTGAGCCAGCAGGATGAATTGTAGCAACCACTATTTACAGGCATGGAACAAACACAGACAAGCTTGGTTCACATGCCTCAGTGAGTGTGAAAACATTAATAATGGGGAGCCTGGCAAATAGGACACTTGGCACTATGGAAACCCAACTGTAGCCAGACACACTCCATACAATCCCAAGCCCAGGGAAACTCACTGTGCATTCAGACTGGGCATCAGAGAAGACCAGCAACAATGGGGCCAAGAACCAACAACTGTGTCAAACTTCACTTTCTCAGCTTGCACTCATACAGCTTCACATGAACAGAACAGCAATGAACTTAGCAAGGAGAGGAGATGGCATAGAAATTGCATGTTATAATAGAAACCTGGAGAACAAACTTTCTTTTTTTCTTCTTAATGCTGATATAATTTGTGTGATGTGACTACTGGGAGAGTGAGTATCAAAATAATTTTTATCCAAGAATTATGGAATGATATCCATATATTAATCTTTACTGGCATAAATCAGGGGTTCATTAATATACTGATCAAAATACAATGTGGCCCTTAATAGTAGAATGATTGTTCAATAGAATGTAGCCTTCTTGAAGTCCAGGACTAAATTTTAATTTTGGCTCTGTGTTCTTAGTGTCTATCACAGTATCTGGTACATGAGTTAGATATGGAGCCTGGACTTGAGATTTTATTGGTATAGGGAACTCGAAGATAAGGCAATAGCTCTACCCATTCAGGTCAGCATCTTCTTTGAAACTTAGAGCCTTCAGAATTGAGTAGCTCACAAGCAGCTATGGGTCATGGGTGGGACTTGAACTTGGGTCTTCCTGGCTACATGATTAGCTCTGTATCTACTATACCTAAGATGTCCAACTGGTGGCCAGCCAGAACAAGATAAAAATGTTGAAGAGAAGTAGCTAACAAAATCAATTAAAAACACAATAAAAGATACATTACACAAGAATTACATAGATAGGTAATCACATATATAATTACATACATACACAGATAATTGCTTACATACATACACACACTTTAAACCTAAGTCAATATGTAGCCCATGAGAATTCTTTTTTTTTTTTTTTTGGTGAGGCAATGGGGGTTAAGTGATTTGCCCAGGATCACACAGCTAGTAAGTGTCTAGTGTCTGAGGTCGGATTTGAACTCAGGTCCTCCTGACTCCAGGGCTGGTGCTCTATCCACTGCATCACCTAGCTGCCCTGAGAATTCTTATTCATGGTTTGGCGGCCCACATTGTTCTGATACCACTGAACTATATACCACACTGCTTCTCTCCTGGCACACACTAGGTACTTAATAATTGCTTGTTGGCCTTTATGGGAAAACAGTAATTAATCCAGGGAATATAAGCAAAAGATATGTACCAATACGGAGACTTAATAAAGTCATCCTGAATAATGAGGGGGTCGAATAATAAATCATAGAAACAATAACTATGTAAAAGAATAATGAGATAATAGGATGTTTTTGGATGTTGCTAAAGCTCAGAGGAAAAATTACATCTCTGTAAGCATACATTAAGTAAATAAATGCTTATTGAGCTGATTTTAATTGATTGCAAAAATAACATTGAACCAGAAATCAAGAAAACTAGGGTTAAGGCCCAACTCTGTCCCTAAGGTATGGTAGGACCCGGAGTCAATGAGCTTCATTTCTCCAGGCCCTGATCTCCTCATTTGTAAATAAGGGGGTTGGACAACATGGCCTTGAAAGTTCCTTCTGGCTTTAATATGCTATGATTCCATGGTCCCTCAAAGCACATAAACATAGCCCTTCTGAGACTGGTTAAGGAGGCTGACTTCATAGGCAGCCTAGGCAGCGTTAGATTGGAGCAGACAGAAATGGCGAGGTCTAGTGAGATAACCTTTTGGAGGATCACCTGAGGTCAGCATATAACAGGATGATATGATGGAGTTAGATATGAGCGATTGCAGATGAAAAGTACTGTGCTTAAATGTATCATACTTGACTTTCTGTTGATTATACTAGAAAAGATCGACATTTGTTCCTGGATTCTTGTGTTTCTAACCAATTAAGTTATTCTAAGAGAACTTCATTCTTTAATTGGCAAATTAATGGTCCAGGGAGCATCGTACAAATAGATTCAATCTCCATAGTGAAAAGAAATTTTCAAAAAAGGAGGCATCTTCTGGTATGAACAGAAATCTCATCACCAGAAGGTGGCACCTTCAATGCAGGTTCTGAAGTCCCTGATGGAGGAAAGCAGGGCAGTCGGTTCTCATTTTCACCTCGCTGGCATTTCATTTGCTACAATATAGACAGTAATGAAGTGAATTTGAAAATATGTATCCAACATTACATTCTATTTGGAAGATGTGGTTGTTTACACGGGTAGTTAGAGCTTTGTAAATGACCCGGTTTGGATCTCACAGCCCAGCTTGAGGAATCATAGAGCGTTGTAATGTTACATGATTGGTGAAGAGAAATTATTTTCACCGAAGATATTAACTTAAACTGTAAGAGTACATCTTTCTCTAGTGCCTATCTTACTACCAGTGATGGAGAGCCAAATGTTGGGGAGGACATTCAGATTACAGATAATAAAAGCTAAGTGGAGGTAAGTAAGGGCTCAGGATTTAACTGGCTCTAGACTGAGCACCAGTTATATTTTTCTACTTGGCTGCCAATCATTGGTATTTATCCTTTAGAACCTCTTCTCATGATCCCAATAATTCACAGGGAGACAATGTGGATAATGGATAGAGAGCTGAGCTTGAAGACAGGAAAATCTGGGCTTAAATCTTGCTTCTGATACTGGCTGTATAATCATGTTTGTATAACTCACAATCTCCCTGATTCTCAGTTTCTTCATCTGTAAAATGAAGATAATATTTATAGTGCTTATCTTAGAGGGTTCTTGTGAGGCTCCAATGAGATCCTAAATGTGTATTTCTATAAGAATGGTTTTTTCTATGAATATCAACACCAACCCCACAAATCGCTCTGTCTTTTCTTGTAGATGGAAAAAAAAAACCCCAACAACACAAAACTAGGGTGGGAACACCAGGACTTTGCTCCAGGGTGATAAATTTAAATGTTAAATTACAAGGGATCCTGTTCTTTTAAAGAAAGAGACAGGGCAGCTGGGTGGTGCAGGAGATAAAGTACTGGTCCTGGATTCAGGAGGACCTGAGTTCAAATCCAGCCTCAAACACTTGACACTTACTAGCTGTGTGACCCTGGGCAAGTCACTTAACCCTCACTGACCCAAAAGAAAGAAAGAAAGAGAAAGAAAGGAAGAAAGGAAGAAAGGAAGGAAGGAAGGAAGGAAGGAAGGAAGGAAGGAAGGAAGGAAGGAAGGAAGGAAGGAAGGAAGGAAGGAAGGAAGGAAGGAAGAAAAAAGAAAAGAAGGAAGGAAGGAAGGAAAAAAGAAAGGAAGGAAGGAAGAAAAAAGAAAGGAAGGAAGGAAGAAAAAAGAAAGAAAGGAAGGAAGGAAGGAAGAAAGAGAGAAAAAGAAAGAAAGAAAGAGAGAGAGAGACAGAAAGAAAGAGAGAGAGAGACGGAAAGAAGGAAAGAAAGAAAGAAAGAAAGAAAGAAAGAAAGAAAGAAAGAAAGAAAGAAAGAAAGAAAGAAAGAAAGAAAGAGAAAGAAAGAAAGAGACAGGGATAGTACCTGGTATTGGGGCAGGAAAGAGGAGGAACCTGGGCTTAAGAGCTATGGAAAGTCTGGGAACAGTATGGCAAGCATGGAGGTGGAATCCAGCTAATATTGGGGAAGAAGATGGAACAGATCAATTGTCTCCCCAGTTTCCTTGGGAAAAGACAGGCTGCTGGTAACCAAGTTCTTCCCTAGCCTAGAGGTAAGGAGGAAGAATTGACTTGGGAGTAGGAGGTAGGGTTGAGCATAGATTATAGAGTATAGTGGCCAGGAAGATGTTTAAATTCTGTCTCTGATGCTACCTATGAGACCTTGAGCAAGTAATTTTACCTCTTGGCCTCCATGTTCTCATTTAAAATGAAGAGATTGGGCTCAATCTCAAGATTTCTTCCAGTTCTAAATATATATACCTATGAGTTTAGGGATGAGGAAGTACTTTAGTGGGTCAAAGGGTCCATTCCTTATCCAGAGTCTATAGACCAAAGGCTCTGGATGGGCCACTCCCTTTCATCCATTCCTTTGAGGGATAACAAATACATACACACATATACATACATACCCACACATATATACATACATGTACCACACTGTCTGAAACAGCACTGGTCTGAGAGGTAGAACTTGGTTCTAGGAACTGCTGTAATATGAATTCTGGGTCTCTCTTTGTGCTGCAACAGTCAACATGGGTTAAATTGGACTCTACTTAAAGTCATCATCAATTTCAGTAATGGCTGAATCATTCTTCTCTTGTGACTTTGGACAAACAATTTCCCTGTCTGGTGCCTTAGTTTCTTCCTCTATAAAAACAAGGATGTAGACTAGATGGTCCCTCTAGTGTCTTTCATTTCTAATATGACACTTTAAGGATTGGGGGAAATGTTAGCTTTAAGCCCTTTTCCAGTTTCCTCTTACAAAACATCTATACATTGTTACCTATCAGGATTACCACTTCATACTCTAGTAATTAGGTTTCTTGAATGTCCACACTGAAGAACACTGACCATAGCACCTTAAGATCATTAGTTTGAATAGGAAGCTACTAATGGTATAGGACTGTAAATTACTCATGTCAACTTTCTTATTCCTGTCACTAAAGGCTCGTGATGAACATGCACTCTTTACTTTCTTAGCACCTCATGTACTGAGGCAAAAGGGTCTAAAATGGTGGTTCTGCTCTCATTAATGATGATAATACAATAGATCCTTATAGACATGTTGGGAAATCTGTTCCATTTTCTACTTATTGTCCTCCTTTCCTATTTATCTATCAAGGGTCTCGGGATGTTCCAAGTTAGTTGGAGCTCAAGTACAATGTGCAGCAGACTAGTTTTCCCTTTCACTCGTTTTTTTTTTTTTGTGGGTCAATGGGGGTTAAGTGACTTGCCCAGGGTCACACAGCTAGTAAGTGTCAAGAGTCTGAGGCCAGATTTGACCTTTCACTCATTTTCACTGTTTTTTTAAGTGATAGTGCTTGCGATTGTGTGCCGTCACAGTAGATAGCGTATAGGTGAATTTTTCTTGAAGTCAGTGTTGCCCTCATGTTCTCTCTTGGTCAGTAGATGGAATGTTTGTTGGCTGAGGCTTTTACATGGTTCTCTTGGCCTCTTCCTCTTGCTGCTTTTTTTTTAAATGTTGCTATTGGGGACCGCTAGTGGATAAAGCACCAGCCCTGGATTCAGGAGGACCTGAGTTCAAATCCAGCCTCAGACACTTGACACTTACTAGCTGTGTGACCCTGGGCAAGTCACTTAACCCTCATTGCCCTGCAAAAACAAAAAAAAAACAATAAAAAAATTTAAAAACAAACAAACAAAATATTGCTATTACACTTCTGTAGGGAATTTTGATAATCAGCCAATTTAATTCAAACTTAAAAAAAAATTACATGGGGGAGAAGCTAGGTGGTGCAGTGGATAAGGCACCAGCCTTGGATTCAGGAGGACCTGAGTTCAAACCCACCCTCAGACACTTACTAGCTGTGTGACCCTGGGCAAGTCACTTAACCCCCGTTGCCCTTAAAAAAAAATTACATGGGTCTTTAAAATACATAAAGTGCTTTCCATACCTCATCATCTTTTCTAGGGGCATGCAACTAAGAAATGAGAAAAGTAGGGTTTGAATCCAAGTCTTCTCAGAGTCAAGAAGCTGGATGATCTGCTTCAAGGAAAGCTCTAGCTTTAGAAAGTATGATGATCTTGCATGGATGTCCCATAGGAAGGAGGATCAAGGGACCCTGATTGCCAGTGTTCACCTATGTTGTCAGTTTCTGGATGTGTCCTGGACTACGTGAAAGATCACTGGATCTTTTTTTTTTTTTCTGTATGAGGTATTTTATTTTTTCCATTACATGTAAAGATAGTTCTCAACTTTTGTTTATACATGCTTTACAATTTCAGATTTTTCTCCCTCCCACCCCTCCCTCCCCCCTCCCCCAGACAGCAGGTAATCTGATATAGATTATATATATATATATACATATATATATACATATATATATATACATACATATACATATAGATATATATATATACACACACACATATATATACACACATAATAACATTAATCCTATTTCTGCATTAATCCTGTTACAAGAGAAAGAATCAGAGCAGTGATGCAAAACCTCAAAATAGAAAGAAAAAAAAAAACCCAACAGCACCCAAAACAAAAGAAATAATATGGTTCAATCAGCATCTATACTCCACAGTTCTTTCTTTCTTTTTTTTTTCTTGGATTTGGAGATCCTCTTCTATCATGAGTTCCCTGGAACTCTTCTGTACCATTGCATTGGTGAGAAGAATATAGTCCATCACAGTAGGTCAACACTCAATGTTGATGATACTGTGTACAATGTTCTTCTGGTTCTGCTCATCTCACTCATCATCAGCTCATGTAAGACCGTCCAGGTTTCTCTGAACTCTTCCTGCTCATCATTTCTTACAGCACAATAGTATTCCATTGTATTCATATACCACAACTTGTCCAGCCATTCCCCAATTGATGGGCACCCCCTCAACTTCCAATTCCTTGCTACCACGTAAAGAGCAGCTATAAATATTTTTGTACATGTGGGTCCCTTTCCCCCTTCCATGATTTCTTTGGGCAAAAGACCTAAAAGTGGGATTGCTGGGTCAAAGGGTATGCACAGCTTTATCGCCCTTTGGGCATAATTCCAAATTGCTCTCCAGAATGGTTGGATCAGCTCACAGCTCCACCAACAATGCATTAGTGTTCCAATTTTCCCACAGCCTCTCCAACATTTATTATCTTCCTTTTTTGTCATTTTAGCCAATCTGATAGGTGTCAGGTGGTAAGAACACTGGATCTTGATGCCAGAGACTTGTTACCCAGTCCTGGTTCTGGCAGTCTGATAGCTATGTGACATCTGATTGATACCATGGAAATTCAATGCACCTCCCAGGATTGTGGTGAGGAAAGGATTTTGTGGATGGAATGCTAGAGTTTAAAGTACTAGGAATATGAATTAACCATTGCTAGCCAATGAGGTACTTTGTTGGGACCTGGAAGGTGACTCTGGGTTTTCTACAGGAAATGCTGGTAGGTCTAAGTCAGTCTTAGAGTGCAGACTGGGCAGAGGATGCCACATGCAACCAGCCTGGCTAAGTGCAGAGAGATTCTTAGTGGGTTTGGCTACAGAGTAATGACTGTTTTAGCCATAGCATTTCTTGAAAACCATAGAGAAGGTGCAATCTGCATCAGTGGTGGAAAGACCTACACTAACAAAATTGAAGCTACGTCAACCAATGAAGTACAAATATCACGGGACTGGCTAAGGATTAGATTGCAAAAATGGCCAGTCTTGGCTCTAACATCAATATTTTTGTTGTTGTTCAGTCGTGTCCAACTCTTCATGACCTCATTTGGAGTTTTCTTGCGAGCGATCCTGGAGTGGTTTGCCATTTCCTCCTCCAGCTTATTTGACAGATGAGGAAACTCAGGCAAACAGGGTGAAGTGATTTGTCCAGGGTCACACAGCCAGTAAGTGTCTGAGGCTGGATTTGAACTCAGGAAGAAGAGTCTTTTGACTCTAGCCCTGTCATTCTATTCATAGCACCACCAAGCTGTCTGCCAATATTCCTACCTTTCTATAATGCAGGAGGCCCTAACCTTTTTTGTGTCATGAACTTCTTTGGCAGTCTGGTAAAGTCTATGGACCCCTTTTCAGAAGAATGGTTTAAAAATGTATAAAATAAAATACAGCATTTCAAGTATTGGCGCAGTTGTGAGGGCTAATAGCTTATAACTGCACTAACACTTTTACATAGGATTACAAAGGGAAACAATTATATTGAAATACAGTTCTCAAAACAAAATGCTTTTAATTAATGGATTTCAGGGTAAGAACCATTGTTGTAGAGGGTGAGAGGATTTTGTTATGGCTACAGATATAGAACAAAGGTCACTAGTTCCATCCATTCCCTCCATTCTTATTAAGAAAAGCTTTGGGGTAGTTTGCATAGACCTGGCACTAACAGGCAGAACCATGACAGAAACTGAAAGGGATTTGCTCACCCCAACCCCAAAATCAGGTTCCCAGAGGGAATTGTTATGAGAAGTAAAGGCAGTTGAGAAGGAAGCCTTGATTGAGGGCTTTTGCTCTGCAGGCTGGGCATAGCTGGAGATTCAACAAAAATCCACCTAGGCTGTAAGGTAACCCACGAGAGAGCTATAGCCACTCCCCCGTGGGGAAGAGGCCTCTTAGTACCCATCACTCCCCAGGAAGAAGAGGCATTTCAGCGGAGAACCTTTGGGGAACTACACATTAGAGAAAGAAACTCATCCCATGGCATCAGCCACTTCATGGGCAAGTTACAAGCAATCGCTTCCCAGGGAGGAGGGTGTGCCAGCTGGGATGCACCACAAGCATGTAAATGGTCCATGCTATGCTTTTGCCTTCTCCCTCTGGTCGTGTGGTTATAAAGCTTGTGACAAAGTTCAGGTTCTTCCCCTTCCCCCAAATACATGTATGTGTGGGGGGGGATTTTTTCCTTTTTATTTATCTAGCTCATATATTTAACTAAATGCCTTTGCTTTATGTGAATGTGTCTTCCATTCTAGTTGTTAAAGAATTAAGAAATGTCACCGGTGGGGGCTTGTGAGCCATAATTTTGAATAGTTCCTAACGTAAAGTATGCCTTTAGGCTAGGTGATATTTTTCAGGACCCAAATCTGAACCGGACTTTGGTTATATTACATGAATATACCTATTTTCGTTACATTAATGTACCTATAAATATATCTATTTTCAAGATGTTTTTGTCCACATCATCTTATTTGATGCATTAGCAAAGTGGGTAGGTTAGATATTACCTGCAGATGAGGAAAGTGATTCTGAGAAAGGTTAGTTGACATGCCCGACAATTAAGGAGAGCAATAGAACCAAATTGTCCTAACCACAATCCAGTGCTCCAACATATAATGTGAACTCAATAAAACGGGCTGCGCTGTTGTGGTTGTTTGGTCATTTTCAGTTGTGTTCAGCTCTTTCTTGTGCCCAACCCCATTTGGGGTTGTCTTGGCAAAAATACCGGAATGGTTCGCCATTTCCTCCTCCAGCCCATTTTACAAGTTAGGAAACTGAGGCAGACAGGATTAAGTGATTTGCTCAAGGTCACACAGCTAGTAAGTATCTGAGGGCAGATTTGAACTCTGGAAGATGAATCTTCTTGACTCCAGGACCAGTACTCTATTCACAGTGCCACCTAGCTACCCTAAAATGGGCTGCACAGGAAGCCAATCAGTTGAACTCTTCAGTGCTGAGACAGTTGAAAGGTCTGTATAAATGTTATTTCGGTCAATTTGGTAGAGAATAGTTAAGACTCTGCCTTTCTTCAAGGGGGTTATTTGTAGCTCCTCTCACTTCTTAAAGATATTTAATTTTGCTAAATCTGCAGCTCAGCCAAAAGGGGAAAAAAAAAGCACTGGGAGGTATGAACTTTCTTCATTTATATTAATGGGGTGTTAATTCTGAAGCTTAATTATCAGTAACACTGTCCTTTTGCATTTAAAGAATCCAATCAGAAATAAGGAACGCAATCAGTAGGATGTAATTTTCATCCTATGCTTGTGTGAATATGGAATGTGATGCCTAGGGGAGGGAAAACAGAACTAAGGATTACTTCTGAGGCATTTGGGCTTCCTTAGGTGAGGAAATCTATTATCTGATGCCTCCTCAGACCTAAGAACCAATTAATCATCAACTCATTGTCCTCTGCCTTTATTGTCTTCTGCACAAATAAGAGCAGCATATAAGTCTCTTGATAGCTGACTCTTAAGAACCCAGGACTCAGTTTCTCTTCAATATATGTTATAGGATTTATTACCATTGCAGCAGCCTCTGAATTATCCTCCCTGCTTCCCCTCTCTGCCCTCCCCAGTCCATCCTTCACACAGCTGCCAAATTGATATTCTATTCCTAAGCACACTGCCTTGCTTATTATAGAACTCAGTTCTACTCTCAGTGCTCAATCCCACCCATCATCTAGGTTTAGAGAATGGTGAGGGGGAAGGGCTGGGGGAAAAGGAATGCCGACCTGGGGTGGGGTGAATGTCTTCCAGTATCTCTAAAGAGCCCTGTGTGACATCCGTCTTCAAAGGGGAGCTCAGACTCCGGACTTGGGGGAGAGGATGGTCCAGTCTCAGACTCACAGAGGTAGAAAAGGCCAAATGACTGCTTAAATGGTTTTTTGGGTTTTTTTTTTTAAGTTTCAGTGTTTTTTTAAAAAGCCATTCGACTAAAAGGTTTGGGCTCTCTAAATTAAAGGACAAACTTCACCAGAAACCAGGGTAAACACTCACTTGGACAAATCAAAATGCACCTGCCATTCCTGAGTAGAACAGACACCACTCAAGCAAAATGGGACGGCATAAAAGCTTCTTTTGGGAAATCTCTATTTTTATCATTTTTGTGTTAGACTGAAATGGAGAGCGCCCACTTTGTCAGAGTTTTCTTTTTCCCCCACAAAAGTAAGAAATAAGTGGCAAATGAGGACATTTTAGTGGCACAATCCAGCAATAAATTGATAATTTAATTTGTTTTTTAAAAATCACTTTGGGGGTGCGTGTGTATGTATATAAATAACAAATATCATATAATAGACATTATATATAATATTTTATATACATGTATATTTATAAATAAGAAATATAAATGTTTATATAAATATATAAATATAAATGTTTACTTAAATATATTTTATATAACTATGCATGTTTATATAAATACATTTCTCTAATAATTCCATAAATATATGACTATAAAACAATTATATGAATATATTTATATAAAAACATGTTTGTATAAATATTTCAATTAATATATATCCCTAGGATGTAAGCCTCTTGAGGGCAAAGGCTGCTATACTGTTGTTCCTGAATCTAGTTCCTAGCACAGGGTGCATAAATTGAGAAGTGGGTATGAATCAACTCAGGATTGACCTGAGTAGGTATTTGCTTTCACTAACTTGTGAATCTGTGGGCTCTGAGGAATTGGAAGGGACCTTAGAAACCATGCAGCCCAATCCACATCTGAGAAAAAAATCCCTATTCTAACACACTGGACAAGTGGTCATCCAGTGAAACAAATCCCACCACCTCCAGAACTGGACACTTCCACTTTTGGACAGCTCTCACAATTAAGTAATCATTCCTCCGACCCTGAAGTCAGGAGAACCTGAGTTCAAATCCGACCTCAGACACTTGACACTTACTAGCTCTGTGACCCTGGGCAAGTCACTTAACCCTCATTGCCCTGCCCCCCCCAAAAAAAAAAAGAAAGAAAGAAAGAAAAGAAAAGAAAAAGAAAAAGTCATTCCTTATGACAAGCTTATATTTGCCCTTTTTACAACTTCCATCCTTTGCTCCTAGTCCTACCCTCTGGGACCAAGCAGAACATGTCTAATAATTTTTTCCAGTCGATTGTCCTTCATTTGCCTGAAAAAAGTTATTAGATCTCGTAACAGCTTTTCTATCTTAATTGATCCTCATATGATGTGACCTTGAGGTCATTTACCATATTGGATGCCATCCTCGGGACACTCTCTAGTTCGTTAATCTCTGTCTGCAAATTTGGCACCGAAAGTGGAATCTGACCAAGACAAAGTATAGCGGAATTATCACGGGAATGGCTTAACACAGCCCAAATTTTGGCTTTCTTGGAAACCACATCATTGTTGGCTCATGATGACCTTGCAATCCATGGGATCTCTCCCATCTTTCTTTTGGATGACCTTGTTCTCCTGCTATGAACTTGTAAAGAGGGTTTGTTTAAAAATAAAAGTATAAGATGATGTTGACCTTTATATTTAGTTCAATTTCATCTTCTTCTTCTTGGCTCAATGTTTTGTTTTGTTTTGTTTTGAATCTGCCAAGGTCTTCTTGAATTCCAGCTGCTGCAGTGAAATCCCTCTCTACTTTGGATCACCTTTAAATTGAACATATATATATATATACCTCTAATATTTCGATCAGTGACTTAGATGATTATGATAGCTAGCATTTATGTAGCACAATAATGTTTGTAAGAGAGATAGGATAGGGACAGATGCCATAGGAGCAAGCATAGATCCCTGGGGCACTCCACTGGAGACTTTCCACATTGACATAAAAATGTTGACCATTTGGGTTTTTTCATTGAACCACTTCTGAATGTACTGCCTGCCTCATGCACCTCAAAATTTCCTGAAAGCATTTAGACTTTGACATCTACTTGGCTAAAAATCTAAGTAAATGATATCTATATCATTCTCCTGATCTACCATTTTAATAATCCTATCAGAAAGGAAATTAGTTTAGCCTGATGTGACCCATTCTCAAGAAGCCAATAACACTTCATCAAGACCACTGTTTCTTTTTCTAGATGCCAACTCACCTGTTCTTTCATTATCTATTCTAGAAAATACCAGGAACCCAAGTTAAACTCATTGGCCATAGCTTTCAGATTCCAGTATCTTCCCTGTTTTGATAAGTCAGGGCAGTATTTGCTCTTTTCCAAACCTTCCTATTACCTCTCCTGTCCTCTAGAATCTTTTGAAAATTAGAGACAGCAGTTCAGCAATCACATCTGCCAATTCTTTTAATACCCAAAGGTGTACTTCAGTTCTTATAGATATTATTATCCTCTGACCTGCCTACATAAATGCTTTGGTGATATCTCTTCTTGTCTATTCCAATGTGAAGTCTGGCAGGAAGGATGTTTTAAACCAATACTCTTAATTCTCTCATTAGGGAAGATGAAAATGAATAAAGGTAATTTAGGAGTCGGAGATAGGATGTTGCCAGTCACCAGCATGAAGAAGAGAATGGAGTTTCTGAGCAAGGATTCAGAGATATTAGAAGGCTTTTCAGTTATTCTCCAATTAGGTCTTCCCAGTGTGGTTCCACTATTTTGTGGTAAGTGTTATGAATTTCCAGAATTTTAGAATCATTTGTCATAATATGTGAGCATATATTCTGAATACAATTTTAAAAGCATGTAAGTGCTTATTAACAATTTTTCTCATTTATGTTCATTTTCTTTCTAGCTTATGCATGTCATTGGGTCATAGATTCAGGGATGGAACCAAAGATTCTTGTCTTCAAGTCTAAACCCTTCATTTTACAGATGAAGAAACTGAGACCCAGGCTGGTTAAGTGACACAATGAACATCACACAGCTAGTAAGTGACACTAGCAAGATTCAAACCTGGGCAAGTCTGACTCAAACTCTAAGGCTCTTTTCTGTACTTATACCACACTATCTCTCAAACTGTTCATTTAGAAAGATTGTCAAGAATTGCCTTCCTTCAGTAACCCCCTCCAAGAAACAGGCTAAAATGATCTAATGGTCTGCTATTTCCTAGGAACCCAATGAAAGCCCTTTAGTGGTGACTTGCTTGGGCAGTGTACCATAGTAGAGAGAAAGTTAGCCTTGGAGCCTCAAAGCTCTGAGGTCAAGTCCTGGCTCTGTGATCTGGGCGTAGATTATCTGACATCTCAGTGTTCTACTCTCTAAGGAATGGGTAATTAAGCTGGGGTTGGTCAACTTGTGTCGCATTTTTTAAAAATTATACTTAAGGGGCAGCTAGGTGGTGCAGTGGATAGAGCACTGGCCCTGGATTCAGGAGGACCTGAGTTCAAATCCAGTCTCAGACACTTAACACTTACTAGCTGTGTGACCCTGGGTGAGTCACTTAACCCCAATTGCCTCACCAAAAAAAAAAAAAAACCAAAACCCAAAACCTGTACTTAAATAGAATTAATCCTACTATTTTGTAATCCTGCTATTTTGCTTTATGTATTTAAAAATATTATTCTGAAAAGGCATCTCAACAGACACAGGGGCCCCAGATACACAAACAAGACTAGGAGCCCCTGCTCTGGGCCGATTTGTCACAGAGATGATGATGCCTTGGATAACAGAGGAGGTTTCTCTATTCCTCGCCTTATATAAAGAAAACCCCAGGTCCAGTCACTGACCTTTGCTTGAGTCCTACATCTTTATGTGTATAATTCTTTGAAAGAATCAACAGAGTTTTAAAGCAATCGCTTTAAAAAAACAGAAGTTGTGAGACAAGAATGCTGAATTATTGAAATATTTAGCTGCTGCACGAATAAGCAAATAACCTTGGCTTCCTGCCTGAACTTTGTTTTCTTACCAGTCCCAGTTCTAGATCAGCGATGACCCTTCAAGAAGGAAACACTGCCTTGTTTGCCCTTTGACATCTCCAAGTTGCAGCTTTGGACCGAGCCATCTCATGTTTCCATGGATACTACCTCCCAGTCCAGGACATCTCCTCTCTTGACTACCTGCTGTTGCTCATTGGGTCAAACTAACACTGACCCCAGATATTTCCCTGAAGACAAGAAGCCTGGTTTCCTATTTATCAAGGCTGTAGCTTTGCTCTTCTTCCAGTTCTCTATTTTTGGGGGAGTTGTCAGTTCTGGGCACAACAGGGTGGCAAAGGCAGATGTTCAAGATTTCACCTCCTCTTTCTTTGCCTGGCCCTCTGTCTCCTCAGGCCTTGCTGCCAAATAAGCTCTGGCCTTGTGCTCTCAAGAGCCTCAGAAATAAATGTGTGTTTGTTTCCTCACCTCCACCTGCCAATCAGGAGGGGCAAAAGAGCATGCTTGATTAGCTAGCTGCCTGCCGAGGCTGGCTTTTGCTGCTAGTCAGAAACAAACACATTCCTTCTTCCAGACTAAGCCTGCCCCGCTCCTAGTCTGCACCCTGACTGGCACAAGAAAATCTCCTCAAGGCTAATAGCTTTAGATGGATGTCAAAGACATTATGGGTGTTACACATGTAGCTATGAAGTGGTTTGCACATACCCTACCAGATGGGCAGGTCTCTCCCTTGACACATCTTCCCTGGATGCTCATGGGGGTAATTGATTGTGTAAAATAAAATGACATCTTTATGGGCCAGTCTCATTTTTCCCACTTTATCCATGCCAACAGGTATCAGTTTTGCATAGTCAAGATTAATAGATAATAGTTTAGTGAAATCAAATGAGACCACTTGAGATATTGGCATCTAGGATAAATTGTGACCTGGGACCAGAAAACGTATTGTCACATCCCTGTGACATGAAGTGTATGACATGTCTTTTACTGAGAGAACTGTTACATAGCCCTGTACAATTTTTGTTCATTAGAGGCATAGTATTTAGGGCTGGAACAAATCTTATCAATTCCCTTCTTTTAAACAAAAGGAATTAGACCTAGAGAGGTTAAGAGTGACTTTTTCCAAGATCATCATCACTCATATAATTGTTGGAATTTCAACTCAGATTCTCTAACCTCAAATCCATGGACCTCTCCTGGATGAATATACTACATTACCTTGTCATTAAAGGACACTAATTAATCTAACTTGATATTATATTGCTCAGAACATGGGCCACCCCCCCAAAGGAAATATTTTTGAAAGATAGTATTTGTAGATCTATACTAAGGAATAACATTGAATACAGATCACACATTTGAGAGATAAGCATGACATTCAGATTAATATGACATTTTTGCTTGGCTACCCAGCTGACACCAGACCCATCTATTGGGTGAGAATTGAATCTTAATTCCTAAATGCAGGTAAATTAGATTTTAAAACTTCTTTAAAAATGGAATCAAGATTATTGGCAATGGTAGCCTTTTGAGTTAATTCTTTCACATTCAAGTGTCTGAACCAAGAAGATGAAAAATCTTAGGAGAACAACTTTGTGGGGGACACATCTGGACCCCTTTCTACCACCATCATTTAAAGTCCAGACTACAAGTCTACCACAAATTACTGTAAGTGATGGCTGTTGCCTACTTCCACTCCATTCTTTTCACTCTGACCCATTTCCATATTCCTCAATGGCTTCAGCATCTCACTTTCTACCTCATCCTCAATTATTTCTCCTTGCAGAATACTCTATGACATTTCAGTTGCTCATTCTCCTTGGATCTACCCACTTTGATCTCCACATTGCTATAGTCAAACACCTGTAGGATGTCATCCTGACTTTCACGATTGCATTTTTCCTGCTCTAAAAGCTCCAATTCTTCTTTCACCCTTACCCAAAGCAACATCTCTGTTTAAAATAATATTTTATTCCCCCCCAATTGCATGTTAAAATAATTTTTAACTTTTAAAAAGTTTTGAGTTCCAGATTCTACCTTCCTCTCCTCAATAGCTCTTAACCTGCAAAAGAAGTGTATAGAAAGTGTTAGTCCCATCATACCCATGAGATGGCCACATGGTCATTTTTGGAAATATGTACCATTATAGTCATGTAACACACATTAAGTGCTTACTATGTGCCAGGCATTGTTCCAAGCGTTAGGGTTCAAAGAAAGTCAAACATTATAGTCTCTGCCCTCAAGGAGCTTACATTCTAATGAGAGAGCTACTATGTATGCTCTATGTACATAGAAGATATATACATTATAAACAGGAGGTCATCTGAGATGGAAGGGACGTGGAGGAGAGGGGAAAACTGCGGAAAATGGGTCTTGAAGGACCCAGAGCAGCCAGGAGATAGAGGTGGGGAGGGGAAAGCATTTCAGGCATGGGGGAAAGTGAGTAAAAAGGCTGAGGGAAGGCTTGTCACTGGTAAGGAGTAGCATGAAAGCCTGTTTCACTAACTCAGAGTATGGAGAGGGGAATGAAGAAGACAAAACCTGGTAAGGTTGGAGGGGGCTGAGTCGGGGATGTCTTTGAAAGCCAAGCAGAGGGTTTTCTCTTCTATGTGTGGCATTTAAGCATATTGTTACCATTCAGAAAAAAAGATGCTAGGATGGCAAATTCAGGGTCCTATTACCTCAGACTGTCAGCTTTTCCCTGATGCTGGTTTGTAGAAGAGAAGAGAAAAGGGCTCAGGTGGTTAGGATGTGACTCTCACTGACCTGGTGATCAGGATTCAAACCCACCAAGTCACTTGGCTGTCTTTTCTGTCCAAGGCTCAAATAGTTTCACAGTCTAGCCCAGCAACACAAGACCCTCAGAGATTACACAACAACCATGCCTACACAACCAAAGGCATCCAGGGATTAAGAAGCTAGGTGGCTTGGCTATGCTAAGGTCCTATCTGGCACTATCTTCTCTCCTACCACACAAGAAAGCACCAGTCTTGCAGTATTATAAGGCTAGTCTCAAATGTCAGCAGTGAACGTCTCTCATTTTATATGTGTGCTGGATGCAGGTGACCTCAGGGGAGATGGGAGGGGGAATAGAGATGGAGATGGGGAAGAGGGAGGACAGGCAAACTCAAGGGAGGGGGAATGAAGAGAGGCAGGGAGGGAGGGAAAGAGAAAAGGGAGAGGGGAAAGGGGGGAAAAGAAAGAGAGAGAACAGGTATCCTAAGGGAGGAGGAATGGATGGAGAGGAAAAGGGAGGGGGAAGGGAAAAGGAAAACAAGGGAAAGAGGGAGAACAGGCAACTTCAAGGGAGGGAGAATGGAGGGAGAGGAGGAAAGGGAAAGAAGGGAAAGGGGGGAGGAGAAGAGGGAAAGGAAAGGGATGGGGTTTAATTCTTCAAGGTTATTGATTACAGCTGCTACTCCCAAGCTTCAATAGTCCTGCTTCTTTTGCTGTGCTAACAGGTGAGGAAATGACACCATTTCATGTGAGGCTGATTTGAAAGAATTGTGGATGGTTAGCCCAGAGGAAGGAGAAGAGACAGTGTCAGGGCATGGGATACTGATAGTGGAGGATGACTTTGATAACTGCAAATATTTCAAAGGCAAACATGAGGAGGAGGAAATCAACTTGTGCTTAGCTCCAGAGGAGAGAACGAGATGGCAGAAATCAGAAGAAAAGTCTTTAATATTGTGTTTGCCCTTTGAAGTCAATTTTTTAAAAATCAATAAACAAAAACAATGGGATCTGACATCCTCTCTACCTCTTAGCCTGTCATGTGACTATCAAGTTGTGCTCTACTATAGAAAATTGTCCATGAAAGCCTGCCTATTCTCTACTTATTTTCATCAAGGATGTCATCAGAACAAACTTAGACCCTTCTCCAAAGGTTTCATAGAATGGAGAACGCACGCACATTCAGTAGTTATTGATATCGCCTTTTTTAAAAGTAATAATACCATCTTTGGGGTCCCTTCCCCCAGTTCATTTGGCATCTTTGAAACATCTGGGAAAACAATGTCCTTATGAAACTGTTGCAATTCCAGAATATAATTCTTCTGTGCGTGTGTCTGGTTTGTTTCAGTTGTTACCCTCTTCACCCTCTTAAGTACCATTTTGAATTCTTCATATAGCTAATGTTATACCACTGTCACCAATGATGAGAACACTGTAAAACCAGTGGTCAATATGCTTACATCTTCCACAATTTGTTGTCTCCCTTCTAGTTTCACTTGTAAGTGTTTTAGGGTTACCTGGATTAGTTTGCTCTGATGCCAAGCTTTCTGGTTTGTATTTTAACCCAGTGTCCCTGTTGACTGTCACGTCACTCTGTGTCATGATCTAATGTTTGCTCCTTGAGGCAGCTTTGGAACTCTGTTGACCTCCCCACTGTGGCAATTTCTTTGCATCTGTTAAACATCTCTAAGTAATGGTGATGACAAAACTCCATGTTTTTTACCATTTCCAGTTTTTCAGCATCAACAGCTTGTTCAAATCAGCCAGATGGTCATTTCACACAGTATCTTCTCACCTTTATCCTTGTTTCTAATTTTGGCCAATGTGCTACTTCATCAATTGTCTGACTATACATGTATGTGTATATGTATATGTGTATGTGTATGTGTATGTGTATATGTATATGTGTATGTGTATGTGTATGTGTATATATATATATATGCTGATTTAGTTATTCTTGTGATAGTTCACAATTTCAAATACTTTGCCATTACTTTGCTGGATCTGTGATCTTATCATCAATATGGGTACTCCTTTCAAAGATGAAAGTCACAACCTATCCATGCTTTATCATCTTACACAACTCTTGTATGTGTTGTCCCATGTGTCTTACACATGGTGTCCATACAACACCATAGGACTAATTCTCTAATTCTCTCCACAGTGTATAGAGATAGAAATAGAACTCCAAGTCTGTCCATTAGCTATACCCATCTCTCGATACACGAATGGCCCACTTTATTGTTTAGTCCAACATCTCATATATGATTACTTGTTGGTAATGTCTCAGCTTTTTGACATCATCACGTGCCTGCCCATTGTCCTTTGGGTCACTCCCAATTTTGATTCTTTGGAGATTGTATATAACTTATAGACCCATAGTATCACTGGGACAATATTGGTATTAAAATAATGGCCATTTGTTACAGAGATGCTTGGGCTCAAGCACTGCACAGTTTCCTCCCAAACTATCCCATTCACTCTCTGCCTTCTTTCGAATTCTCAACCCAATCATCATCCCCGCCCCCAACACTGTCTATCCAGGATACATTTAGCAATAGTCAGGCTCTATGGGAAGCCCATTCAATGGGATACCTTAGTCTGGATAGCCAGCATACCACAGCATTTATTTTTTAAATGATTGAATTTTTGATTTTGAAATAGATCTTTAGGTTGTTCAATAAAATTATTATCAACTTCTTTTAACCATTTTTCTAATCTCCAGCTCTTTGAACAGTTGTAATGATTAAAAGTAGATTCTGCAAATGGAAGATACCAGGATTGCCTTAGGCCCAGTACACTTCAGGCCATGTGGATCTTCCCTCCTTCCTCAAAGAGACAGGATATAGGAAGATTTTATTCAGTTATACTCAAGGTGAGGCAACAAACCTGCTCAGGCATACTCAGGAACAAACAGAACCCAAATTAAAATGGACTTTTACACATGTGATAACAAATGATAGTAATGAACAGGATGCTATATTTCATTGACATAAAATCTTTGAATTATGTTGACCCTTCCACCTATGGTCCCCAAAGCCCTTTTATAGAATAAATAAATTCCCACTGTACCCCTACAGAATAGGTATTATTTTTCTCATTAGAGATGATAAGTTTGAATGAAAAAATAGTCAGAGGAATTGCCCAGGGCTTCATTGTATATCATTGTCAGAAGAAGGATTAGAACTCAAAGCATATGGATTCCAGGCTTAGGTTTAGACTAGCCTAGTTCTGGCTAGAATCTGCATGTACCACTTCCTTGACATTTCTTCCCAATCTAATTCCTTTCTTCCCCAAAGAAACTCTTTTATTTCTCCATGTCTGAACACCCCCAAATTTTCACCCAACAGTCCTCTTGACGTCCTCCCTTTGAAGCCTGCTCGACTGGCTCCTTGGGGTGCTTTTAATGCCAGAGCCCAGAATGAACTGAGACTCTGACGCTAGCAATGAGAAAGCTATAATTTTCATATTGTATCTCCTTGCCAATTGTAAATCAGTCATTTTAAGGATGCTTTCCATTCTCACTCCCCTTCAGGCATCTCTTATTCTCTCTCCGGAAAAAGAAAAGATTTGGTTTATAGCTAACTGCAAGACTGAAATGACATATAAAATAGCAACAGCAGGGAACAAATGTGTCCCTAAAGTGGCAATATGGTGCCTTTTCTGTGTGTTTTAAGGCTTTGGAGCGAGAGGCAATTTTTCTTTTCCAGCTTCCATTTGAATAGTGGCTAGAAATTTAGAAAACAACATTAGGTGTGTTCAGTAATGGGGGCTGACCCGGGCTGCTCCGATGCTCGATGAACTAGGGGGATACATTGTCCTAGCATCAATATATTGTTCTCCAGCTATTAGCCAGGGTTCCTGTACCAGCTGCTTGGTGTGTGTGTGTGTGTGTGTGTGTGTGTGTGTGTAAGAGCACAACTACCTTGCTAATAATAAAAAGCATGAAGTTCCTTTTCTTACATTATATAATATTTTCTCACTATCAGCAATGATATTTTATGTCATTAATGAGGAGCTGGTGGAGAAAGATACATACTCCTTTCCTCCTTTTCCACTGAATTTCAAAAGAAAAGCCAGGCTCACTATCAAGTGTATTGTCTTCCTTTTCTTTCCCTTTTTTTGGTCCTTTCTTTTTTATCAAATAGGACAATTCAAACATTTCTTTTGAGTCACAGCCCCAAAGCTAGGGCAACGTCTGTATGCTCCCAAATCACTCCAGCATTAATAAATCTACAGGGCTGACAGCAGGAAAAAGGAAGGGAAAAACCCCACCAAGTTTTTTGCTGAGAGACAGAGAAAATGGAATCAAGTGTGTTGTTCATTATCCTCCATATCAGAAAATGATGCTGCTGCTGATGTTATTTCCTAAGGGGGTGAGTGAGGCTGAAAGGAACCCTGTTTGACCTATAGTCCCTACCGCCATTGATTGAGAAAGGTCTAGCTTTCAGCTACTTCATAAAGGCCATTATTACCAGGTGTCATTAAGACATAGATTTTTCTTCTCTTCCTCATTTCTGATAGTCGAATGCAAAGCTTTAAACCACCTTTGGAAATTCATTCAATTAGTAAATAAACAAATATTTATTAAATAATTATTATTTATTAAGTGTCAGTACTTATACCAAACACTGGGAATGCAAAGACAAAAAATAAAGGTTCCTTACCCTCAGGGAGCTTCTGCCCCAACAGGGGAGACCACACCCACAGAAGAAGATACAAAATACAAATGAGTAGTGGGGTCTTCCTTCTCTCTCCTTCTTCCCAAATGGATGTGCTCAGTTTCTGAGATAATGAACTGGCCATAACTAAGTAGCTGAGCTGATGACTTAGTGAATCTACAAAAGCAAGCTACTGGAGACCCTGCCTTTCTCTGCCTTTCTGCCTTCAAAACAAGAGTGAATCTCTGTGATTACCCAGTTTCCCATCCAGCCTCCATGTGGTCATGAACACAAAGCCACATCTACCTCTTTTGTGTTTGCTCTTTCCTGGCCTTAGGCAAACAAATACCCTATGGAAATAGCGCTGGGGGCTTGTCAGAAAAGGTGTTCTATGGTCATGTGAGAGGCGCATCTGAGCTGAGCTGTGAAATAAAGGAGGAATTCTAAAAGGTGGAGGCGAGGAGGGCAGCCTAGGAAGGGCTTGTGAGGCTCAATGGAGATAGCACTGGATATGGAATTGGACTTAGTTTCAAATCTCTGCCCTTCTATTTATTCCCTGGGTTACCTTGGGTAAGTCACTCCAATATCCTGGTCCTTAGTTTCTGTCAAATGAAGGAATCAGATCAAATGAGCCCAAAGGTACCTCCCAAAACTATGATTCTATGACATCTTTCTCTTCAGCTCGTAGAAGATAGAGTGGCAGGAGCCATTAGAATAGAACAATACACTAAGACTTCCTCCATTAAGAGGACTGAGAGATTTCTCATGGTAATAAGTCATATGGGAGAATAACTCCATTTCTTTTGTATTTCAAGGTCACTTAAATCCAATTCATGTTCCACTCAAGACATCACCCATCACATCATTGGTTCTCTTTGCAAATGAATGATGAACAATAACATTTCAAGGTTTATAACATGTATTCTTGGCAATGGCCTTGTGAAGTAAGTACTATAAATATTGTCTCCATTTTACAGATGAAGAAACTGGGACCCTGGGTGACCCCCCACCAAGGTTTCGAGGCTAGTAAATGTCAGAGATGGGATTCACACCTAGGTCTTGTAACAAGCTCTTTCTATTTTGACTCTAGAAGGGAAACTGAGTGGGAGTATGAGTAGCCAGAATCTAGTTCTGCTTCTCTCATTAAGCTACCCGGTGTATCACTCTATCTACTGTGCCACCTCCCTACCTTGATCATTTTCAAGGTAGAATAAAAAGAGCCCTGTCAGTTGTAATGTAACCTAGTTCTAAATAAAGAACAGGATCAGATATTTAGAATTGTAGGCGATATAGAAGGCCATCAGCCTAATCCATTCAAATTACAGATGAGGGAACTGAGGCCAAAGAGATTAAATGATTTGCCTAATTCTGTGCAAGCCATATCAGCAATGGGATTTGAACCAAGGTTCTTAGACCCTGGACTCAGTATGTTTTTCATTTTACCACACTAACCCTTTTAAAACATACACACATACACACACACTGGAAGTAGCTTTCAACATCTGGACTCTGAGGTTATGGCATCCCACTGCATTGGGGGATGGAATTGGGAAAAATTAGGGTCTCGCTGAGGTCTCCTGTAATACTATACTGCTCTGCCCTGAAATGATATGGAAAGTGTTAGCTATAGACAGCAGTATGGGTCAGTCAGTCAAGGTCCAGATGAATTCTGGGTAAGTCCTGAGAATGGTAGAAAGTAACAGGGTATATGATGAGCCCAGAACTCCAGATTCCAAGGGCACATGGAAGGTGAGACTTGAGCCATGTTCTTTACCCTATTCTTCCTAAAATCAGATGCAGCAAGATAAAGATAATGCTGGGCCTGGAGTCAGGAAGGCTCTTCTTCCCGAGTTCAAATCTGGCCTCAGACACTTCCTAGCTGTGCAACTCTGGGCAAGTCACTTCACCCTGTTTGCCTCAGTTTCCTCATCTGTAAAAATGAGCTGGAGGAGGAAATGGCAAACCACTCCAGTATCTCTGCCAAGAAAACCCCAAATGGGGTCACTAAGAGTCAGACATGATTCAACAACAAGAATAACAACATCATTATCGTCGTTCTCATCATCCTCAATAACACAAAACTGTTATTCTTGGCTGGGCCTCTCCTTCCCCTGCTGAAGCTGCTGTCTGCTGGTCTTCAGCACCTGGACATTCTGTCATAGGGAAGAGGAACTTGCAGCTCTATATCCCCCAGCTTCGGTGGCTAGCGAGCTTTTCTGTCTCAGACATCCAGCCCCTCTCTGCAGGCTAGCAGGAGAAGCCTTAGGCATCTCTACCTCTGTCTTTTACACAGACTCCCCCGCTGCTGCTGTTCCTTCAGACTCTCTCAGTTCAATGCTTTTCTGAATTATGGTCAGACACTTCCTTTCCATTCCTATTATATGTCAGGTCAGAGCACATCATTTTCCTGGGCTCTACTTTGCAAAAACTGCAAAGGAGCTGACCGAGAAGCCTCCCAGGATTCCATGGGAAGCAGGGTGGTGGAATGGGGGCAGGTGCTGTGGGTGAGGGGGTGGAGTGGTGTGCTCTCAGTGGGCCTTGTTATAAGATACCTCTGGTCTTTCTGACCTCCCATCTCTACTACCTGGGTGATCTATCTCCCGCTCTATGGTTCTCCAACTACTGTGGTAGAAAAAGAATTCTGTGCTGGAGTCAGGGGTCCTGGGTTCAGATCCTGAATCTTCCACTTTACTGTTTGGCCTTGGGAGATTCCCTTCCCTTCTCCAAATCTTGGTTTTCTCATGTGTTCAATAAAAAGGGTTGAACTAAACTATCTTTAAGATCTTTTCTAGCATTAGCATTCTGAGCTTTGTGAAAGCTCTAATTACCATCCCTATGCTATAATTATCATCTGATTATTAGCATTCTGATAACTCCCAGATCTAGATAGTCAGCCCTTGCATCTCTACCACACCCATGGCCAATCCTACATCATTTACTCCTTATTTTATATTACATTTCAGAGTGGAGGTCAAGTAGGGATCTCAGCCTCAATATGGTTAAATCATCTATCCCTCAAATCCCAGTCCTCTTACTAACTCCCCAATTTCTGTGGAAGACACCAGCATCCTTCCCATCATCCAGGCCCACAATTTCAGTACCATCATTGGCTCTTTACTTTTTGTTGTTCCCCATGTACAATCAAATCCTTTGCCAACTCTTGTCATTTCTATTCCCATGTCCCCTTTTCCCCATCAGTTCAACCACCATCTTGGTGCGGGCCGCCATGATTCTCTCCATCTGTCACTATAGCTTCCTAAGGGATCTTCCTAATTTAAATATCACTCCTCTCCAATTCATCTTCAATATAGGTACCAGAATGATTTTCTTACAGCAATGGCCATTGCCCTGTTCAGTAATCTTAATGGCTTCCTATTATTTTAGAATCAAATACAGAGCCCTCTATTTGACATTTAAAGCCCTTCACAAATTAGGCCCAAATAAGTTTCCCAGTCTTGTTGCACCTTATTCCCCTTTACACACATTGTAGTACAGCCAAATGGCCTTATCACTGTAGTTCATACATTGGATTCCATCTCCCCTCTTCATATCTTTGCACTGGCTGCTGCACGTGCCTGGCGTGAGCTCTCCTGTCCACTCCTCTTTGGTTGTTCAGTCCTTTCTCAGTCATGTCTGACTCTTCATGATGCTATTTCTGGTTTTCTTGGCAGAGATACTGGTTTGCCACTTCCTTCTCCAGCTTGTTTTATAGATGAGAAGACTGAGGGAAAGAGGGTTAAGTGTCTTGCCTAGGTCATACAGCTAATAAGTATCGGAATCTGGATTCGAACTCATGAAGATGAGTCTTCCTGATTCCCAGTATTCTATGTGCTATGGCACCACCTAGCTGCCTCCCTCCTCCTCTTAGAATCCCTTAGTTTCCTTCAAAGCTAACTTCAAATACTACCTTGTACAAGAAGTCTCCTGATCCCTCACAGTTGTGAGTGACTCCCCCTTTAAAAATTCTCCTATACACTTTGTACCTATTTCTGCCTATGTTTCTCAGGTGTAAGCTTTTTAAGGGAAAGGAATATTTCCCTTTTGTCTTTCTCTCTAAAGCACAGTGTCTGGCATACAGTAGGTGCTTAATAAATGTTTCCTTTTTTTATTATGCCCAGACCCTCTGATCCTAAATCCAGTTGTTTTCGCACCATATTAGCTTGCTTTTATTAATTCATTCAAAAAGGTCTCATTAGGCACTCATGATCTACCATGCACTGTGCTAGGTACAGTAAATGTATAAAGACAAAAGTGAGACAGTCCCCACAAACATATATATGTCAATTTGAAACTGCAAAGTTTGGCAAGGACATTATAGCAATCAGGTGGATAAGAAGACGGAGAATTGGAGGGGTCAGAATAGACCTCTAAAAGGTGGTGGTAGGTAAATAACAATCCAAGAGAAGCCATTAGGGAATTCCTGATGATTAATGAAAAATTTAAAAATAGTTAAAATTTATTTATTTTATTTTTTAATTAATTAATTAATTTTTATTTTTTAAATTAATAAAGTATTTTATTTTTTTTCCGTTACATGTAAAGATAGTTCTCAACCTTTGTTTATACAAGCTTTCCAATTTCAGATTTTTCTTCCTCCCTCCCCCCTCCCCTAGACAGCAGGTAATCTGATATAGGTTTTATATATATATATATACACACACACACACACACACACATAATAACATTAATCCTATTTCTGCATTAGTCATGTTATAAGAGAAAAAAAATTCAGAGCAATGATGGATAACCTCTAAATAGAAAAAAAAACAACAGCATCGAAAACAAAAGAAATAGTATGGTTCATTCAGCATCCATACTCTGCAGTTCTTTTTTTTTTTTTCCTGGATTTGGAGATCCTCTTCCATTACGAGTTCCCTGGAACTCTTCTGTGCCATTGCATTGGTGAGAAGAATATAGTCCATCACAGTAGATCAACACTCAATGTTGATGTTACTGTGTACAATGTTCTTGTAGTTCTGCTCATCTCACTCATCATCAGCCCATACAAGACCCTCCAGGTTTCTCTGAACTCCTCCTGCTCATCATTTCTTATAGCACAATAGTATTCCATTGTATTCATATACCACAACTTGTCCAGCCACTCCCCAATTGATGGGCACCCCTCAACTTCCAATTCTTTGCCACCACGTAAAGAGCAGCTATAAATATTTTTGTACATGTGGGTCCCCCTCCCCCTTCCATGATCTCCTCTGGAAAAAGACCCAAAAGTGGTATTGCTGGGTCAAAGGGCATGCACAGCTTTATAGCCCTTTGGGCATAATTCCAAATTGCTCTCCAGAATGGTTGGATCAGTTCACAGCTCCACCAACAATGGATTAGTGTTCCAATTTTCCCATAGCTTCTCCAACATTTATTATTTTCTTTTTTTGTCATTTTAGCCAATCTGATAGGTGTCAGGTGGTACCTCAGAGTTGTTTTAATTTGCATCTCTCTAATCATTAGAGATTTAGAGCATTTTTTCATATGGGAATAGATAGCTTTGGTTTCTTCATCAGAAAACTGCCTGTTCATATCCTTTGACCATTTCTTGATTGGGGAATGACTTGGGTTCTTACAAATTTGATTTAGTTCCCTATATAAAATAGTTAAAATTTATATAATGTTTTAGTGTTTGCAAAGCACTTTACAATAATTATTCCATTTGATCTTCACAATATGATCCCTGTTATATTGATGAGGAACTGAAGCTGAGAAAGGTTGAGTAACTAATCCAAGGCCACACAGCTATTGAGTATCTAAGGTTGAATTTGAACTTAGGTCCTTGATTCCACATCAAGTGGAATCATTAAACCAATTTAAAAAATGAAGAGATTCCCTGGATTTCAAGGGATGGGGGTAACCAGAGGGTTGGGGGGTAGGACTTGAGCTGGGCCTTTGAAAACAGATAGGATTCAGGGAGGTAGAAAAGCACTTAGGGCAAGGGTGGTAAAAGCTTGAGAGGGGACAGGAACAAAGAGTTAAGAATGATAAATGTGGAGCCAGAAGGAACCTTACCAGTCAGTACAATTCCCTTATTTTATAGATGGGGAAACAGAGACTCAGACAGGAGAGTCTTAACCATCATGAATTAATTCACTTGAACTCAATACTTCAATCAGTGAGAAACAACTCCCAGAGGCCACATTCCCATTAGTCTTTTGTCCATCCTCCCAGGCCAACTGTACATCAAGAAAGAGACAGTGCCTGAAATCCTTATAAAATAACTCTCCTCCCCCCCCAAACAGGGTTGTTGCCTTAGCAGCAAAATAAATGAATTTTCAACTATAACTTCAAGGGAATCAGTGTTTTCAAAAGAAAAGGGACAGGTCTTTTACAGCTCAAATCTGAGGGTCCCTCTGATGACCAAGAATGGAAGAGTTAATGCCGATCACATCATAGACTTTGGCTCCCCAGGAGCTCTCATCAGAGGAACAGGAAAAGAGAAGCCTGATGTCTTTGACATTTTCCCTCCTGCTGAAAAGTCCTTTGAATTCCAGGCGCTGCTGCAGAGCATCTAGAGGAGAACCCTACCCCAATGGTACAAGACCCACGTCCCACTTCTAATGGAGACCTCAGCAGGTCCGATGTTAAACCAGCAGCCAATGGCAGGTTGTATCATAGGCAGTTTATTATTAATCTCCTCCCCTCCACAATCTCTCTCACATCTGCCTTCTCTTCTCTGCTCTCCACCACCTTTGTGTGGACTCTGATTAAAGCTTGCTACTTGTTGGAATAAATAGTCTTTTTTACTAGTTTCTCTATTTCACCCTTCTTCATTGTGTGTTTATAAAGTCCTCATTGTATAATAGGGTCTGACGATACAAAGAACCAGGCCCCCACCCACAAAAAAATATCCCCTGCCTTCATGATGCTTAAATTATTTCAAGACAGATACTATTTATATATGTAAAGGTATTTTCATATACATATATGTATATATATATATATATATATATATTTGCAAACTTGACCTAATATCATACTAAGAGAGGGGGATAATTATCATATATACAAAAACCAAATATCTAAAAAATATGCAAGTAAATAAATTATATAAAATCATTTGTATATTATATAATTATATGTAATGTAATTTGTATTAAATAGTAGCTGGGGTGATCTAGAAAGGTGGTGTATAGGAGTGAATTTGGAGCTGAGTTTTGAAGGGAGGTAGGAAAAGGGGTAGAGGAGAAGAAAAAGCATTTCAGGCCTGAGATTCAGGGAGATGGGATTCCAGTCTCATTAGAATGTTGAGTGAGTGCATGGAGGGGAGTAATATGCAATAAACCTGAAAAAGTAGGCTAGAGGCAGATGGTGATGGTCAGGAAGGGAGAAGCAGAGGAGTGTGTGTTTCATTCAAATTGTAACTGGGAACCACTGATGATTTTGGAGGGGGTGGGGGAAGAAATGGGCCAGACTGTGCTTTTGGAGCATACCTAGATAGCTAAGGAGAGGATGTATCAGAGACAAGAAACATAAGTCAGGGGGCATCTGTTAGGTAGCAGTTGTCAAATGGCCCATATGAGAAGTGATGAAGGCCTGATCTAAGGGGGCTGTGGTTTTTGTAGTGAGAAGGGGGTGGAAGTAGGAGCTCTATGGAAGGCAGAATTGATGAGTCTTGGTATTTTAGGAGTAAGGGAAAAGGAAGAATCAAAGATGATTCTGAATTTGTAAGCAGAAAGGAGGAAGGTGGAAGGACTTGAAGTGGGGGAAATAATAAATGTTTCTGGACACATTGAGAGTTAGATGCATATGGAACTATTGTCAAACCACACCTTCCCTCTCCCTCCATCTTGTACTTGCCCAGTGTTTTTTAACCCAAGTCTAGTTGATTTTTTTGTACCCAACTGCAAGACTTTACTTTTATCCCTAGTAAATTTAATCTCATTCCATTCATCACCATGTTCTAATCTGAAAAATTTTTAAGAGATCCTGACTTTGTTGCCCCTCTAAGTTGAATAGACCTGAAAAATGTTAATGTCCTTGTTTAAGCTGATGATAAACATATCTAAAAAACATGTGGTCAAGCAGAGATCTCTAGAGTGCTCTACTAAGGACTACCTCATAGGAAGGTAATGAACCATTAATGACTACTCTTTAAGTCCAAACATAGCCCTTATCTTTGTATTCTTTCCACAAGAATAGCATGAGATATATTATCAAATAATATGGTAAGAAAATTAAAAGCTAACATTTTTCTATAGCAATCACTCTCTTGACCTACCAGTTATTAATCCTGTGAACAGAGGAATAATGTTTAGACTCGTGTGCCATTTTCTTCCTGAAGCCATGTTGATGTACTGTGATGACTGCTTCCTTTTCTATGTGCTCACTGACCATCTCTTTAATAAGACTCTCCACAAAATAAGGAATATATGTCAGCCTCATCAATAGAAGGATTTCCTCACCAGGGAATTCCCTACATTGATGAAGCCGTAAGTCCACCCCATCCCCCCAAAATTCACGTTAGGGAGGCTAAGGCTAAGCATGTTCACAGTGTTTGTCACATGGTTCATGTGTGAGACAGGATCAAAATCCTTGCTCCAGCTCTAATGCAGCTCACTGGAATAAATAAATGCTTATCTTAAAGGATATGAATACAGCTTTGCTCTCATTACTATTCAAATGGATGCACTGAATGATCCACCTCTCCTATACCCGTGCACACACTCACACACACACACACATAGAGGACTTCACGGTAGCCCACCTTTATACTTCCTACTATATAAGAGATCATAGAAACATGAATGTAAACGAGTCTTCTGCCTATTAGTGAATCATCACCACATTAGAGAGCTTTCAACAGCCAATCTTTCTGCCGTTCTTCGACAACCTTGACCTTCCTTCAGTTTCTTGCCACGTGAATAATATTACATCATATCTAAAAAGAACAATGTAATCATCTTTTCTATTTGCAGTCCTAAGACAGTCAACAGTATTTGATACAATCAGCATGTGTCTTGATACTGAAGGCACATGGTGACAAGTGTAACTGAATGTAGTTATTCGGCTGTCATGAAATGCACCTTATGGTGATAAACTTCAGCCATAAAATTGGAAGACTATCACATAAACATGTTTCAGGAAGAAATACACTAACAGAATTCACTGCTAGGTTATTGTTGGAAACCCACATTCTATTTATCGCGGGGGCAATTTTTACAGTACGAGGCAGGGTTGGGATGCTCATTACATTTTACAATGAAGTAATTACTGGGAGGTAATTTCTTTATTTCAGCCAACAATTCTATCTAATTAGCCAACAATAAATTGAAGTGGCAAGATTAGGAAAATCTGGGTGGACAGACCAGAACAGGGTGATGCTTCGTCAACACATGTACCAAATTCTTTCAATTTCAGTCCAGCTGTCAAAAATAATATGAATTCATTTTTTATTTCCGCAGCTAAATTTTTCCCTCCATTTCCTTGCTCCTCTCAGTCAATTCTCGTTAAAACCATGGCATCATTCATTAGGAAAAAGACATATTAATTATGTTGATGGGGCAACTGAGATACATCGTAGGGCTGGTTTATAATGATCAGATGTTGTACTTCCATAGTCCCTAAACTGAGGATATAAAACTTCTTTATTGGCTTGTTTCTGCAAACTTCATTGCCCCCCTGAGAATGAGGCACATATTCAAATTCTTGATCTTCAGGCTGAGAAAAGAGGCATGAGGGCACTGTTGGGATGCATGTCATAGGAAGTCAATATCGCTTGGGCTCCAAATGCTATAATTCTGCATCAAACTGTGTCCTGCTCAGCATTTAACATAAAGCCTTGCATAGGAGGGATTGGGGATCTCCTCCAGAAGGAGTATATACTCCTTCTGTCATCTAAGCCTGTCCATCCCGTGCAACTATTATCTGTGTCCTGGTGTGACTTTACCACAGAGGGATCACTCTATATCTTGGGGGTCCTACCTCTAATTCTCTTGGTCTTATAATGATAAAAATGGGCTGACCACTGGTTATCTGGTTATCTCTTGTTCTTGTCAGGTCAACAGCCCACTTTTTCTTTTTTTTGCTCATAAACATCCTAAATTATTTCTTTTACATTGCTTTGCCTTAATAAGTCTTTGTAATATTTATCATGAGTGATAGCCTGTAGGCTGAGCAGGTTGCAGGCTGGACTCATTGTCCAGCTAAGAAAGAAAGAAAGAAGGAAAGACAATTATCAATTATCAAATAAATTCCCAGACCCCAGGTTAAGAACCCCTTTTTAAATGTCCTTTTTAAAATGTTTGTTCAATGAATGGATGGATAAATGAATGATTAAATAAATTCAATTATAATTCATCTAGAACCAAAAGAAACCTCAGGGGACATCTAGTCCAACCCCTTCATTTTATAGCTGAGGAAACAGAGGAAACTGAAGCCTGCTAAGGTTGTGACTCACCCAAGGTCACACAGTAAGCAAACAGCAGAGTCAGGATGTCATTAATTCCTACCTTCAGGGTAGACAGTGGGGTGTATTGAATATTTTAATATGTTTTGCTAGTGTATCTAGTGATGTGAGGGAAAAAGGACTATTTCACTCCATCACAAAGGGCAAAGCCTCTACCTGGAGTAATCTCCTTTTAGCTCAGGAATCCTTATCCTTGAAGGACTTTAAAAACATTACCTCCTCTTGCAAGCCTTTCCAATTGATTGAAAGTGAGATCTAATTGACCCACAGGCCAATTTTCATTTGCAGGACCTGCAAATAAAAGGACTGCTGATGCATTTCTCACTACACAAAAAGGAATTTGAACTAATGCTTGTACTTTGGGGAAACATTTTATTTATCAGATAATGCTCTGACTCTTTATGGAGTTATATGAAGGTGTCTCTGTCCTTTGATTTGTCACTGTTGTTGTGGGTGGTTGCTGTTGTTACCTTAGCCTGTAAACTCTCACAGGGCAGACACTGGCTGGTTAAATTTCTACCACTCCATTCCTGTCTGGGCTCTGCTCCTGACTCTTCTGACATCTTTCTCAATAGTCTTCTCACCCTGACCCCTTCTCTGGTCCCTTCCTCTGATTGGTCCGTTCCTCCAGACCAACTGTGTTAACTCCTCCATTGCTCCCTAGGCTCTACTCCAGACCATCCAGGTTCTTTTCTCTGCCATGCCCCAATCAAAGACATTCTTTACCTTCTCTGCCCTTTTCAACTCCCTTTTAGATGGTGTCTTCCCCTATTAGGATGTAAGGTCCTTGAGGGCAGACACTTTCTTTTTGCTGGTATTTGTACCCCCAAGCAACATTGTTCTTTATTTCTTTTCTTTTCTTTTTTTTTTTCCTGTGGGGCAAAGAGGTTTAAGTGACTTAAGGGTCACACAGCTAGTGTCAAGTGTCTGAATTTGAACTCAGGTCCTCCCGAATCCAGGGCCGGTGCTTTATCCACTGTGCCACCTGGCTGCCCCTATTGTTCTTATTTCTATTGAGATAGATCATGACCCTGGAGATTCTATGGGAATTTTCCTTCATGGTCCCTATCACACAAATATGCATGTAAATGAAGAGATGCCTTAGTGGTTGGTTTGATGTCTTTTCTTTTCAGTTCAGCTATGAAAATGAAACAAAAACAAATCCTTCTTTTAGTTCCCTGAGTAAATTGTTCAGAAAAAGGTCAGAGTGGTAATTTGCCTAAGGTCTCATGGCTCGTTAAGTATCTGGGTATGGACTCGGGCCAAGGTCAGCTGACTCCTATGATCATAAGAAGGTAAAGCTAGGCCTGGAAGGGCTTTGAGAGATAGGGTCTTGTAGAGGGATCCCCTTAACCATTTTTGTGTCATGAACCTCTGGAAGTCTAGGGAAGAATAATCTTTAACTAAATGCATCCAATAAAATGCATAGGTTAAAAAGGAAACCAATTATATTGAAATACAATTATTGGGGTAGCTAGGTGGCACAGTGGATAAAGTACCGGCCCTGGATTCAGGAGTACCTGAGTTCAAATCCAGCCTCAGACACTTGCTAGCTGTGTGACCCTGGGCAAGTCACTTAACCCTCATTGTCCAGCTAAGAAAGAAAGAAAGAAGGAAAGACAATTATCAATTATCAAATAAATTCCCAGACCCCAGGTTAAGAACCCCTGCTCTAATCCAGTACTCCTCTAACAGGTGAGAAGCCTGAGGCCCACAAAGGTAAGGTGACTCGCAGAACATTCAATTCAGTTTCAATTCAATAAACATTTATTAAGCACCTACTGTATGTGTAAGGCACTGTGCTAAGCTCTGGGGGTACAAATAACAGTCAAAAGACAGTTGCTCCTCTCAAGTAGCTTTTGATCTAAGGGGGTAGAATGCTGCCAACAAATAGATACAAAGCAAGCTATATTCAGGATAAACAGTAAATAATTAAAAGAGGGGAGGCCCTGAAATTAAGAGAATTGGGGAAAGCTCCCAGGTTCCCTAGCCTGTGATGTTTTGCAATGATCCATTATATCACTCTTAACTGTTGCCAATGCCAGAAACCCTAGAAACAACTCTCTTGTGAAGCCACAGTGCTCCACACCGAATTTTTCCTCCAATTTCTTAATTGCAGATTTTATAGTTGGAACATATGTATGTTCCACGGATTTCTCCGTTTTATAATTAAACGAAAAATCAGAGGGGAATACATAATAAACTCTAGGACAGAGGCCCTTATTTTTTCAGATAACTTAGCCGAGTATCGGAGCAAAACCTAAAGCTTAAAAGTGAGGTTTCCATTGCCCCTCCCCCTCCCCCTCTACCTCCCCTTCCTTTCTCCCTCCTTTCTCTTTCCCCTCTCCTCCTCCCCTTCCCCATGTGTATGTGTATGTCCATTTGTCTAGCTTTACCTTTCTATGATAGTATGTCAGCAGAGCTGGGTTTAAGTCCATACCCTGACAGTTAGCTAGCCATGTGACCTTGAGTAAATTACTTTATTACTCTGACCTTCAGTTTCTTTATCTGTCAAACAATTTACCTGGGGAACTAAAAGATGGATTTCCCCCCCCCCCCATTTTCCCAGCTAAACTGAAATGGAAAGAAATCAAATCCACTAATAAGAGTACTCATTTATATGCATATATCTATGTACTATAAATCTCTTCTTTTTCTTCCCTGTGCCTTTCCTCTCTCTCTATTCTGTGCTCTCTTCTTTTCCTTTCCCCCTTTCCCTGCTCACATTCCTTCCTTCACCCCTTGCCCATTCTTGTCTATTTTCTCTTTTCCTACTCCCTTCCCATTCTCTGTTTCTTTCTTTCCCTTTTCTCTCTGCTCACATGCCTTCCCTTCCGCCTTCCTCATTTCTTTCTTTCATCAATGAAACCCTGTTTAGGATTGCATGAAACAAATGGCTAGAGTCAGATCCTCTCCTCCTGAAAAGAGAATTCAAATACTGGTTTACCTCAGTGAATGAAATTAAGAACTCATATAGGCAACAAAGACAGAAGAAGACTGCAAACAACAACCTCTCTTCAGCACTTTGGCAAAGGCAAAGGCAAATTCAGCCCAAAGTTGTGGTGCCCACTCCTCCCAAGGGAGAACTACTTCAGCACGGACCACTGAGGCACACTTCTCTCAGGACCCATCTCAATCACCTCCCCTCCTCCTTGGAACACAGGTGCAAGGGGTCAAGAGTCCCCGTACTCCCTGGGCTCTTAGAGCTCAGAGGCATGCTGTCCTGCCACCAGGTGGAAGCCAATTAAGGCTTAATGACCACGAGCCAAGGTCTGAAATAATAAACAGCTGAGGTGCTGAACGGAGAGAGGAGGGTGGTGGCAAAGGGGAAGGTACTGGCAAAATGAAAGTGCAGTCTGAACCTTTGGTCAGCTAAAGAGGTAAGACAGTGCCAACGCTAGTGGAAGTGGGTGTAAGAGCTGGTTGTCATACAGGAACATGAAGAGGTTCTGGAGTCAAATGTACTGGATTCCAATCCTGACCAAATTCCTAACTACATAAATTGAAACAAGTCATTCAACCCCATCACAGCTCAGTTTCCTCATCTATAAAAAGAGGAAGCTCAAGTACACTATCTATAAAGTGTCCTGTAGTTCTGAAACCTATGATCTTTTGATTGGAGGAGCCAAAGATGATCTGGGTTAAAAAAATGCCAGAGGAACGATGGGTGTTACATTCAGTGCCCTGCCTCCTTTACAGGAGGCAGTGTTGGGTAGTGGCAGAGGGTGGGAATAGAGCAGCCTCAGATGTTTATTGACTGTGTGGCCCTCAGCAAGTCTCTCTTAGCCTCAGTTTTCTCATCTGCAAAATGAGGAAAATAACAATGCCTCTCTCACAATGCTCTTGTGAAGACTCAAAAAGGTAATACGTGAAAAGATCTTTGTAAACCTTAGCCTGTCGTAGAACTGGGATTGCTTATTATTAGCTTCATTGTTATGGGAACACTTCAGTAAGGGGCTGAGCTGCACTCTCAGGGCGTCTTACAGGTGTGAAACACAGGAGGTGGAGGGACTTGCCCAAGGCCATATGGCTAATTAGTGGGCCCAAAAGGCTGAGAATGGGCAGGACCCATGCCCTGGGGCCACTGAGAGAATCAGGAGCTGGTGTATCGCCCCTCACTATGAGAATTCAGAGCTTTCCCCTGTTTTCCTCTGGAGTGACTATCACAAGCTAAGAAGAAGAGCTTCATTGATTTTTGTGCGAGGCTGTTTGTGTAGCTTTATTGGGTTGCTCTGTAGGGCTGGCCAGAATAATTCCTGTGATCGGGAAAGGACCTTGATATTAAAATCCATTACTCAGCTGCACTCAATGACCAAAACACGAAAGGTCCCAAAAAGGGCAATGAAAAAGCATTGGGTCATAACTGAAGCATTTGGAATAATGAGTTTAATTTTCCAAATTTTCCATTGGTTTTTGTTGTTGTTGTTGGGTTTTTTGGTTAGGTCTAAACCATGCTTCCTTTTTTCCTGCATAGTCCCAGCTTCCACGTTGCCTTATTCTCACAGTTCATAGAATCAGAATTAGGTGAATGATTTTGAACATCTCTGATTCAGGGATTAAGATGCCAGGCTTGGATTTGCTTCCTTGCACAAATTTGGCACAAGACAGGACTGCTTTTAGAATACAGTGCCTGGGAATCCAAATGGAAAGACCATGGGATTTGGAGTCTGAGGACATCTGAGTTTGAATCCTGGCTTTGCCTGTACTGGTTGTGTGCCTTTGGACAAGTTGGTTAATTTACCTGGGACTTAATTTACTCATCTCTAAAATGGGAGAGGAACTGGACTCGATGATCTTTAAGATACTTTCTAGCTCTAATTCAGTGATCCTATTACTGTTTTTCTTTGTTATTATGTCAGGTTGTATAGTTTACACAGCTTAGCATGGTTCCTGACACATAGTGGTTGCTTAATAAACATTTATTTAATTGAATTAGTGAATCATATCAGAAAATTGCAATTATATGCTGTCTCAAAAAGTCTTAGTTCGATGTTAAAGCTTTAAACTGCACTAAAACTTTGGTGGGACTCACTATAATGAGTTAGGATATTAAAGTCCTTCCCTGATGACGCTGTTAAGCATGGAGTGGTTTATTATCTCCATAATTACAGATGAGGAAACTGAGGCTCTAAATCCAGGTTTCCTAAGGTCTTCTTATGAAATGAAGTAATATTTGTAAAAGCACTTGGCACCATATAATTGGCTGGCATATAATAGGTGCTTAATAAATGCTTATTTTCTTCCTCTTTCTGAATTAGAACTCAGAGACCAGGGGATCAAATATAGTGTCTGTCACTCTGCCTATATGACTGTGGATAAATCACTTGACCATTCTGAGCTTCAACTGTTTTCTCTCTGAATGAGGAAGTTCGATTCAGTGACCTCCCTAGGATCTCTTTTAGCTTTACATTTATGATCCACATGTCCTCCACTAATGTCTTACTCCATTGTTTAGCTGTGGAGTTCAGAGGACCAGGGAGATATAAGACTTCACAAGGAAAGTTAGCCAAAAAGGCTTTGAGGTGGGTCGCCCGTCTATTAGCTAAGGAGCAGCTATTCCTGATCCATAGAGATTCATCATCAGCTTGGACGCAGGCTGGTAGATTCATTGGCCAAAGCCACTCATGTAGAGCAGGAGTGAAGGAAAGCATGGTCATGGGTGGCACTGGAGTTTGGAATGTCAGTATGGAACAAACCATGGCCCCTTGAAGTGTTCAAGTTTCCCAATGTGCTTCACTCAACCTACTTTTGCTAGATTTGACGCTAGACTGACGCTTGACCAAATACTGAAGAGCAGGGGCGAAGGAAGTAGAGTTCTTGAATTTTAGAACTAGCAGGGACCTTCAAGAGTATCTATCCAACACCCTCATATAGTGAAAGAAACCAAGACTCAGAGAGGTCAATTGACATGTCAACAATCACATGGATAGTTAATGGAACTGCCTGAGCCAAAATCCAGGCCCTGTGGCTCTTAATAGAGTGCTACTTCCAGTGTTCCATGCTACCTCATTCTGATGAGAAGATCAAGGAATTGCAATGAGGGCAAGTAGGGGAATCATAGAAATAGGGATTTAAATGGGGATGGGACTTTGGAGGGTTATCTAATCCAATTCCTTTATTTTATTGATGAGGAAACTGAAGCACAGATATAAAGGGAATTGCCCCCAAGATCACACAGTATTCTGGACCAGGCCTAAGGAAGATTGTACAATGATTGAGGCTAGAGGTTTAAAATTCAATGAAGTCCTCTTAGACCAGGGCTTCTTAAACTTTTTCCACTTGCAACTCCTTGCCCAAGAAATTTTTATATGACCTCCGGTATATAGGTGAATAAAATAGGTGTACATAACCTTTTACTCTTACCACATTTTTCATGATGCTCACATTCAGTTATGGGACCCCAATGGGATGGGAGAGCCACAGTTTAAGAAGCTTTGTCATAAACCATAAAATGTAACCAAAAAAGACATTTTACTAATGAAGAGATTAAAACAATTAACTTCAAAGTTAAAAGGATACAAGATAATCCCCTCTACTCAAAAAAAAAATTATTCATAGGCTGTAGGAGCTGGTGTATTCTGTGTGTGTGTGTGTGTGTGTGTGTGTGTGTGTGTGTGTAGGGGGGAGGGCAATGAAGGTTAAGAGATTTGCCTAAGGTCACACAGCTAGTAAGTGTCAAGTGTCTGAGGTTGGATTTGAACTTAGGTCCTCCTGAATCCAGGGCCGGTGCTCTATCCACTGCACCACCTAGCTGCCCCAAGCTGGTGTAATCTCAAACCAATCCCTCCCTATCCCCCCACACTGGGTCCCGAATGAATGAATGAATGAATAAGAATTTTTAAAGTTCTTTGTTCCAGGAACTGTATAAAATAAACTGAGGACACAAAAAGAGGAAACAAGGCAGTTTCTACCCACAAAGAATAAAGGAAATTACCACATAAAGGGAAGCAGTTAAGCAGATAAAAGAGAGGTTCAGTGTTATGGTCTGGAAATGGCCAAGAAGTGACATGGATGGCAAAGACAAAGCTCATCCATGAGCTCCCAGGGTTCTAGATACCGAGTCTAGTTGTTTCTGACAGGGGAAGGTTGAGCAGCATGGCCAGAGGGCAGGCAGCACACTCTGGAAATGTCCTAGATGTAGTGTGAAGTCCTGCTTCTGGACAAGATTAGAGGCTAAGAAAGTCAAACTCCTCCCTACTTTACTTGAAGGATGAGTCTTGTCTACTTGATGCTGGAGTGACTGCCCTGGGTAAAAAGGGAAGGGAAATGAAGTGGGGAAGAGAACAAAAGTAAAAGGAGAGAAGGGAAGGATGTTGTGAGGATGAATGGATATAATTGTAAAGCACTTGGTACAATCCCTGGAACATACTCAATTCTTTGTAAATATAGAAACATTAGTAGTTATTATTATTATTTTTATCATCACCATTACCACCACCACCACCATCATCGTCATCGTCATCGTCATCGTCATCGTCATCGTCATCGTCATCGTCATCGTCATCGTCATCGTCATCGTCATCTTGGTGTCCTAGGATTTTCCGAAGATCTGCGGAGAGAGACATGAGATTTGAAGGCCATGTCAGATCTACATAAAACTTCTCTTCACCCTATCTGCATAGGCAGATCTAAACTGTGCCATCTATTCTCAGACAATTTCCAGCTTTGAGAGTTTTTTACCCCCTTCTGCTAGCTTGTGGATGCAGAGTTTTTCTGTTTTTTCTTCTCATTTCCCATTCCTTGGTCTGCAATCATTGACCCAGATTTCTTAGAGCAGAGAGGATGGAGGCAGGCAGAGCCAGCATCCCTATGTGGGTCAGAGAATATGGCTTTATCACATTATCATTTCAAGAAATAGTGACAGCACTTTGGAAAGCAAAAGTAGATGGTATCAGGGCCACTGTCCCTCTGTCAATCAATAAGCATTTATTAAGCCCTAACAATGTGCCGAGTACTGTGCTACATACTAGCAATGCAAAGGAATACCAAAACAGTCACCTCGAAAAGAGGAGAGAAATTCACTCCCAAGGTTTGGGGGGAATTGTTTTAACCACATTTCAGTTTTCCATTTAACCCTCCAACCCTGCAGTCTGGGTGGGAGTGGGAGGGAGGGGGGTTGGGATAGAGTTTTCCAGGGGAATTTCCCTTCTCTGTAAGGCTTTTCCCCTTCTGGTTGTCTTGAAAACACCCACATTTGGATTTCTAGATCAAATTAAGTAATCATTGCTATTTCAAGACAGTGTCACTGTCATTTTTTAAAAGTGCTATCAGTAGAAGAGCTTTCAGCCAAACCCAGGTCCAATGTGAGAGATGGGGCTTCCAGAAAGGTGTGACAAATGCCTGAGGTTGTCAAGCCGTGACAATCTAAATGGACGGAGATTTTGAAAAAGGGAAAAAAAAAAAAGAGCAACCATATGAGAGACTTTGAAATGGCCCATTTCAGGGCAGCCAAACCTTTCATCACCAGAGACAGAGATTCTAAACACAGCCTTACAATTAATCCAGAATGAGAACCTCTCTGACCGAAGAAGGGAAGGAAGATGCCCTCCCTGGTCTGAATGGGCTATAGCATAAGCCTGCATGTTATTGCAGAAGGAGCTTGGGTCTCATTTCTTAAATTTATAATTATATCAACCATAGTTTCATGAGATGCAGCATCGATTATTTTTTAAAGGCCCAAACCCTTATGGAGCTATTCAAATAACTGTCAGGCCATTTTCCCCCGCCAAAAGGGGCACTCCATAAATTGGAGGGAGTGCTGTCTCAAGGAGAAGGCATAAATACCCAACACACTGTTAGACGAACCTGTTGACTGAGAGAGTCAATTTTCGCCGTCCACGCTAATGGAGGGGAGTGGGAACCAGATTGTCCGAAACCAGAGATAATGCAGAAATTATTTTGATTTGCCTTTTGCATCCTGCTGGAAGACGTGCACTCTGTCAGGTCCCTGCGCAGAAACGTGTTTTGACATAAACATATATCCAATCACTTAACTACTTCCTTGATGCCTAATTGCAATTTCTTTCCTAGGCAATTGTGGCTTAGAGGGTAGATCGCTGGACTTGGAGTTAGGAAGGCCTAGGTTCAAATTCTGCCTCTGATACCAGCTTTCTAACCCTGGGCAAGTCGTGGGAATCTTTCCCAGCCTCAGTTTCCTCATTTGTAAAAGGAGGGGGTAATATGAGACTGCCAAGATCCTTTCTAGTGCTGAGTCTATGATCCAGTGACTAAATCCTATTTTAATTAGATGCTGCAAAGGTCCGGTAAATGCCCTTTAACTACATGGCACTATCCGTGGCCTGGAGATGGAAGAGGTCTGGGCCTTCTTTGTGTAGGGAATTCTCAAGGAGAAAACTTCATCTACCAATGTCAATTGGCATGTGTGCTTCAGCTTCAAATCTTAGTGAGCTTCCTGGGGATGGAGAACTTAAGTGACTTGTCCGGGGTCACAGAGCTAGTAAGTGTCAAGTGTTTGAAGCCAGATTTGAACTCCGGTCCTCCTGAATCCAGGGCCGGTGCTTAATCTCCTGTACTGCCTAGCTGCCCCAGGAGTTTCTTTATAGGGAGGGAAAGTGCATGTGGAAGAAGTCATTCTTGGAACGTCTGTCACCTACTGGTCCCCTGAAAGGTGTGTTGCTGTTGTTTCCTTCCTAACCTAACCAAGTAGTTCAGAGGAAAAGCCCAGGAGAAAGCTCTGAGTTCAAATCCTGTGTGACCTTGGACAGATAGTCTATCTCTGAGAATCTCCCCTTCCTCCTCTGTGATACACAGCGATTGGAGTAGATCTGAAAACCTCCAAGGCCCACCTTTGACACTCTCGGGCTTTATTTCCTCCCCATGATCTATGATCTTAAGGTCCTGGATTTTCTCGGGGTTCATATCTTTCTCCAGGCTTGACATTTCTAGGACAGTAATAACATAGAGATGTTACTTGAACAAAGCTATTTTGTGTCTGTTTCATAAGTTTCCCTGTTGTTCATAGGTAGAAGTAAATGGATTTTATGTTGATCACAGCATTCCCTTGTTTTCCTTAATAATCCTTTTCTTGTTTTTAAAATCCCATTTTATTACAAGCCTCCTCTTATCAAATTAAAGTATGGTAACGGTCAGGGCTGTGCTATTTTTTTTTTTTTTTGGTGAGGCAATTGGGGTTAAGTGACTTCCCCAGGGTCACACAGCTAGTAAGTGTCAGGTGTCTGAGTCCAGATTTGAACTCTGGTCTTCCTGAATCCAGAGCCAGTGTTTTATCCACTGCACCACTGAGCTACCCTCCACTTCATCTTTTTACAGCCCGAATTGTTAGTCTCCTTACCTGAACTCACAAAATTACAGAATCTGAGACCTGCAAGGGACCTCCAACATCATCTAGTTCAACCCATACCCAAATAAATTACCCACAGTAACACCCAACAGGTAGCTCTCCAAGATGACCTGAAGACTCCCCAAGGACCAGGATCTCACTACCTCTAGGGGTAGCCCATTCCACTTTGGACAGCTCTACTTGCGAGGAAGTTTTTTTTTCTGGTATCAAATCTCAATTGGCCATTGACTTCTACCCCCTGTTCCTGGTTCTGCTCTCTGAGTCCAAGCAGAAAAGAGCCTAATCTTCCTTCACATGACAGCCTTGCAAATATATGAAGACAACGAATATCCCCCTCCAGGCTTCTCTTCTCTGGGCTAAGCATCCTGAGTTCTTTCATTTTCTTTTCATATGTGATGTACTTCGAGCCTGCCACCATCTGAGCAGCCCTCCCGCTTGGGCACGGTCCATCTAAGGCTGCAATGCCCAGAGCTGACCTTGGCCATTCAAACTCCTAGTTTAAAGAAGAGTCTGTAACTTCCACCCACCATTTGGAATTCTGTCCTCCAGGGCCAAGTAAAACAAATTGTATCCGTTTTCCCCAGGACAGCCCTCCAGTATTTACAAATATTTATTAATTTGCCTCTAAATTGCGTGGGTTTTTTCCAGAATAAACACCCCAAGCCATCCTTCTATGGTGCAGCCTCAAGGACCTTCATTCTGTTTTCCCTTCCCAGGATGCACTTTAGCTGGTGATTAGACTTTCTAAAATGTTGTGTTGAGGACTGCTGGTGATATGTGGTCTGGGCAGGGTTGGGAACAGTGGAACTTGCACTGCTTTCATTTTAGATACAAACACCACCTAAAGTCACGGCATTTTGGGCTGCCAGCTCACTCTCTTGCCTTTGCAATCAAGGTGAAACCTAGTTCGTTTTTCACATGAAGTGTCATCTAACCACATTTCTTCCATTCTGTATTTTGGTATTTATTTCTTTTAAACATTAGAGTAGGATTTTCCATTTTCTTCTGTTCAAGTTAATCTTATTAGATTGGAGTCTTTTGAAATAATTTCAGAAGGATTTTGATTCTGATATCTCTAGTGATATAGCTATTTCTCTCAACTTTGTGTCATCTGCAAATTTAAAAGCACCCCATCTTTTTTACTTCTTTCATTGGCAATACAGTTAAATAGAACTGGGCCAAGGACAGATCCATGGAGTTATAGCTGCAACCAACACGAGGTGAATGGGGCTTTGCCTCCGGGCACTAACATCTTGGGACTCATTTACTCCCCTTGAAGATGAACATCCCTAGGTTTTGTCACGTGGTCCCTTGGTTGTTAGTTATGATTATTCCATCTGGTTTGAGCATCAGTCCCATTTAATCTTTGATCTTCCACTTATGACCAATAGAGCTCAAACGCACCCTCCCACACACAGCACGCTACTGTTTTGTTGTCCTTAGCATTAATTACCAGCCTCAACTCCTTTTAGGATTTAGGATTCCTTACATCCTTCTTAAATTTCCATTCTGTGTTTGGCTTTTTCCACCATCAGTTATGTGTCCTTGCTTCCATCTTCATCTTTTTACAATCAGATTTCATCAATGAGTTCACATTGATCTTTTGGGATAGGTCTTCTTTTAATGACTCATTAGAATCATTTGTGTTAGTTTTATCAGAATGTCGTCCTTGAGAATGTCTCTTCTCTATTGAGCTGACTTTCCCAGTAGAATTTTAGATCATAGAATCCTCTCTGTCCTTTCTCTGAACTCTTAGAAATCTACCATTATAAGATCCAGGAAAGTGGTCTCCAAACTTTTTGACTGTTTACCCTCACCAGTATTTTTTATCATACACTTAATATATGTATACTTAGTTAACTGCAATTATTGCCTATTTTATTACTGAATCAATAATTATGTACATCACAAAGTTTATGCAAAAGCATAAATTTAAAAGAGGACAAGAGAAAAGGAAAAAAGAGAAATAAATTTTCCTATACCCAGAGGTATAGGAAGCTGCTAGTTTATGTAACAGGGCAGCGATGTGGGCAGACCTGCACTTTAAGTTTCTCTATGGAGGAAATATAGAAATGGGGACAGACTTGAGGTATGGAAACCAATTAGAAGCCTATTACAATAGTCCAAGTGAAAGGTCATGATGGTGGTCATGTGAGTAAAAGAAAAGGGAACAAATTCAAAAGATGTTGTGGAAGTAGAAACAGCTATGGGGGTGAGAGAGAGTAAGGAATTGAGGATGACATGTGGGTTGGTAGCCTGGGTGTCTGGAAGGACAGATTCTCTACCGAGAGGATGTTGGGATAGGATCCATCTTCTCACCCTCAGTTAGTTGATCATGTACCTCTTAATGTCATGTCACAGCTTCAAGAAGGAGATCTGGGATAGTATTTGGAGATGATTGAGCTAGGATTCAAGCAAAACTGGGGGGGCATTTCTTATCCTTCTTACCTATCATAGGGTTTAAGATGGAATAGCTACTTACTAGTATCATTTCAATTTGAACAAACATATCTTTCTTATTCATCAGAATAATTTCCCAAATAGCATGTTCCTTTGTTACTTTTCCTACCTTTTGAAAAAAATGAAATTATCATTCAGAATTTATCAGGTGGTATGACTTTATGTATGTAAGAGGTTTCCAGCATATAGCTGGAGAATGAAAATCCACCATTACTACTAAATTATGCCATTAGGCCACCTTCAGAATCTGCTTTGGGAAACTATCATCTATTTCCTCCTTCTGTCCAGGTGGTCTGTAGTGTACTTCCACTGTAGCATCATTTTGGTCTGATCTCTTGATTAAGATTCATCTCGGTGCTTTCTGCCAGCAATTCTCCAGGGTAACCTTATGGATAAACCCCAAGTGTGCACATACATACGAAGCAATATGATATTCTATAATAATGTCATCACTCTTTACAGATAGTAGTAACAGAAGCAATGATTAATAAAAATATTTTCCACATATTCCTCCCCAACTTAATTACTTCACAAAGCAAGAAACACCATACCACTATATGGTACTTCAAGGTATAAACTTCACTCTAGATATATCCTCTCCTTTGTTCTTCCCACCAGGTCTACAAGGCAAATACGACAGGGATTATAATTCCCATTGTACAAATCAGAAGACTTAGGCTCATAGAGTCTGACTTGTTGAGAATTAGAGGTGGGATGTGAAGGTTGTGCAACCTCTTTAAGGTCTTCTGACTCCAAGTCCAGCACTCTATCCACTAGAAACAATTCACCTTATTTTTCAGTAATAAATTTAGATTCAAAAGAGAGACACTTCTTGAATCCCTCTGTCTCTTACCTTGGGTAAAAGTTGTCACTTTGGTTGCAATATTATGAGCAGCACAATTCGTTAACCTGGTGCCAGTCCCAGCTTTAAATTCCTTGTGTCACAACTTCATATGCCATTCCACTTATCATTAGTGATCTTTTTCAGACATCTTGTTGGCTACTGCCATGCTTCTTTGCTCCTCTTTGAACATCCTACAACCTAATCAAACGTAATTGAGTAACAAGCACCAGTTTGTCCATATATTATGAACTTGATTCTTACCTAGTTGAAAAGAAGAGAGAATTTAAAAAAATACTTTCTGCTCTGCTCATATCTGTCAGTTCTTAAGAGCATTAATGAAATAAAAGAACACAAGTATTTGGAGTAATATGTTATATACTTAGGAGGCATGCTCAACCTTTTAGGGCATCACAGAATAGCCAAAAGGATGCTGCGTCTGGAGTCAGAAGGCCTGCCTTCACCTACCAGCTTTGCCACTTCCCACTTGTGTGATGTTGGACATTTCACTTAATCCCTCAAAGGATCAGACTCCTCATCTATAAAATGAGGGGAATCGGATCAGATAAGATCACCTCTAAAGCTGCTTCCAACTCTAATTCTGTGACCTATCTAGCCTGAGTTGTTCTAGCCTACAAACCAATTGCTGTCTTGGAACCCAGAGGGAATGAATGCAGCATTAGTTGAGAGGACTATGGCAAGAACACAATGACCTTTCTTGCCCTGGAAACTCAAACTAGTGTCCTGGCATCATGGAAACCGGACAAACATTATGGAGGTTTCCAAACTTGCATTAGGGACCACAGAGAAGTACTGCCAGTCCTCAACTGATGAATAGGTTATTGTGATGAAGAGGGTTGTTTTTGTGTTGAGGGGAAATGAACTGGTGTTGTAATGATGTTTTTTTTCTGAGAAAAAGGCTAAACTACATCACTAACTTTTTTTCTTTTTTCTTTTCTTTTTTTTCTTTTTTTAGTGAGGCAATTGGGGTTAAATGACTTGCCCAGGGTCACACAGCTAGTAAGTGTTAAGTGTCTGAGGCCAGATTTTGAACTCAGGTCCTCCTGACTCCAGGGCTGGTGCTCTATCCACTACGCCACCTAGCTGCCCCCATCACTAACTTTTTTTTTTAATTAATTAATTTTTTTACATATAAGGTATTTTATTTTTTCTGTTACATGTAAAGATAGTTCTCAACTTTTGTTTATACAAGCTTTACAATTTCAGATTTTTCTCCCTCCCTCCCCTCCCTCCCCCCTCCCCTAGACAGCAGGTAATCTGATATAGGTTATTTCTATATATCTATATATCTATATACATATATATACACACACACATACACATATATATACACATAATAACATTAATCCTATTTCTGCATTAATCCTGTTACAAGAGAAAAAATCAGAGCAGTGATGCAAAACCTCAAAATAGAAGAAGAAAAAAAACAACAGCACCCAAAACGAAAGAAATAGTATGGTTCAATCAGCATCCATACTCCACAGTTCTTTTTTTTTTTTCTTGGATTTGGAGATCCTCTTCTATCATGAGTTCCCTTGAACTCTTCTGTACCATTGCATTGGTGAGAAGAATATAGTCCACCACAGTAGGTCAACACTCAATGTTGATGATACCGTGTACAATGTTCCCCTGGTTCTACTCATCTTACCCATCATCAGCTCACGCAAGACCCTCCAGGTTTCTCTAAACTCCTCCCGTTCCTCATTTCCTACAGCACAATAGTCTTCCATTGTATTCATATACCACAATTTGTCCAGCCATTCCCCAATTGATGGGCACCCCCTCAACTTCCAATTCCTTGCTACCACGGAAGGAGCAGCTATAAATATTTTTGTACATGTGGGTCCCCTTCCCCCCTCCATGATTTCCTTGGGAAAAAGACCTAAAAGTGGAATTGCTGGGTCAAAGGGTATGCACAGCTTTATCGCCCTTTGGGCATAATTCCAAATTGCTCTCCAGAATGGCTGGATCAGTTCACAGCTCCACCAACAATGCATTAGTGTTCCAATTTTCCCACAGCTTCTCCAACATTTATTATCTTCCTTTTTTTTGTCATTTTAGCCAATCTGATAGGTGTCAGGTGGTACCTCAGAGTTGTTTTAATTTGCATCTCTCTAATCATTAGAGATTTAGAGCATTTTTTCATATGGGAATAGATAGCTTTGGTTTCTTCCTCAGAAAACTGCCTTTTCATATCCTTTGACCCCATCACTAACTTTTAATAATGATCCCTCTCCCCTGCCTCCATCCCCTTGCATAATTGGATCATAGTGCTGAAATTCTAATCCAAACCCTTCGTCTTACAGATGGGGAAGTTAAATGACTTGCCCATGGTCACATAGGTAGTAAATGTCAGAGACAGGATTTGAACATAGCTCTTCTGACTTCATGGACAGGGATCTTTCTACTGTGCTTCACTACCTTCTTTAATTATTTAGTGGTCCTATAGTGAATACAGGTCTAGATCCTAAAGCCTGACAGTAGCCAGGAAACTTCCCGATTGGATAAATGTATGTAAACTTGGGATTGTCAAACAAATTAGTTTAATAGTCTCTAGAGTACCCACATGGGTGAGTCCCAGTTTGGTGGGTAATATTCTACTTGCATCTTTTTTTTTTTTTTGGGGGGGGGGGGAATGAGGGTTAAGTGACTTGCCCAGGGTCACACAGCTAGAAAAGTTTCAAGTGTCTGAGGTTGGATTTGAACTCAGGTCCTCCTGAATCCAGGGTCAGTGCTTTATCCACTGCACCACCTAGCTGCCCCCTGGTGGGTAATACTCTAGATTGAACCTAGTTATCCTTACTTGAAGACTATGAAGAAGCTTTCGCTGATTTCTTGACCTAGACAGGAGACAATCTTTGTATCCAAGCTATTCCTGAGAAATGTTAGCTAAAGATTAGATTAACCATGAAGTTTAATGACCATCCATCTCCATTGGATAAAAATTTTTATATACCTTTTTAATGACCATATCCAATTTTATTACTTGGAATAAAAAATTGAAAAAATGTTTTCCTTATATATAAATATCCCTGCTAAAGTCCCAGTTAGTTTACATGTGGCCAAAGAAAAAGGTAACCAATGATACAGTTAGGCATGAAGGCATGATGGTGACAGCAGAGGAACATGGAAAGTAATTATAAGTTTGGGTTCAGGAAGTTGAAGCCAGGAAGTTAAGCCAACTTGAGGTCCTAGAAGGTCAAGGGGGCTTTCATGGTTCCTGAATACAAGGGTTTGAGATGAACAGAGTATTTAATAACATAGTAAGCTCTAAGGTATGGTCAGGATCCCTTATAATGGCTCCAAGAATGAACAAGAATCCTCAGGAAGCTGATCTCAAAGTAACTAATTACTTTTTAAATAGATATTTTCTTTTTCCCCAATTACATGTTAACAATTTTTAAGATTTTTTTTTAAGTTCTGAGTTCCCTCTCTCCCTCCCTCCCATTCCCCCTTCCTAAGATGGTAAGGAATCAGATATAGGTTATACACATGCAGTCATGTAAAACATTTCCATATTAGTAATTTTGTACAAGAAGGCTCGAATAAAAGAAAAAGAATGAAAGAAAGTGAAAATAGCATGTTTCAGTCTGTATTCAGACAATATCAGTTCTTTCTCTGAAGGTAGTTAGTATGGTTCATCGTTAGTCTTTTGGAATTGTCTTGGATTATTGTATTGCTGAGAATAGCTAAGTCATTCGCAATTCTTCATTGAACAATATTGCTGTTATTGTGTACAATGTTCTCCTGGTTCTGTTCACTTCACTTTGCATCAATTCATGTGTTCCAGGTTTTTCTGAAGTAATTCTGCTTGTAATTTCTTCCGTTACAATCATATACCACAGCTAGTTTAGCCATTTCCCAATTGATGAACATCCCTTCAATTTCCAATTCTTAACCACCCCAAAAATAGCTGTTGTAAATATTTTGTACAAATAGGTCCTTTTCCCTTTTTCTGGATATCTTTGGGATATAGACCTAGCAGTGGTATTGCTAGATCAAAAGGTATGCACGGTTTTATAGGCCTTTGGGCATAGTTCCAAATTGCTCTCCAGAATGGTTGGATAAGTTCACAACTCCATCAACAATGCTTTAATGCTCCAGTTTTCCCATACCCCCTCTGATATCCATTATTTTCTTTTTTTGTCATATTAGTGAATTTGATAGGTGTGAGGAGGTACCTCAGTTGTTTTAATTTGCATTTGTCTAATCAATAGTAACTAATTACCTTTGCAATTGTGCACTAAATCCAATTATTTCAAGTGCCCTAGACTAAAGCACTTATAACTTTTTGTGACCTGGACCAAAGGCCTAATAGCCTTGCCCTGGTTATTTCTCTGACCCTGAGGCTAAAGTTTTATATCCTCTGCTACATACAGAGTCTAGTGTCCAGGTAGGTCAGTTGGATGGTAATAGATGGATGTACCAGCAGCAGCAGGAACTCTCTCATGACAGTGGTGGGTTGTGTTGTAGTGCAAGGACTCAATGTGGCAGCAACATTTTATCTGTGTTATTCATTTGTACAGATATGTATGCTGGATGAGGCTAGGGACAACCTTTTTTCTTTTCTTTCTTTTTTCCTTCCTTCTTTCCTTCTTTTCCTCCTTCCTTCCTTCCTCTGTCCCTCCCTCTATCTCAGTCAAGCTAGAAATGCAGTGTCTACTCAGTGATTTAGTCCCCTTATTGATCAAACTTGAGGCGTTGTCCTTTTCCATTTCTTACTTTAGGCTGATTCACCTCTCCAAAAGCAGTCTAGTAGTCCACTCCCAGTGTCTCACTACATTTCTGCTAGACTTAGGGAGCAGACCTGATCCCAGCCTCAGGGTCCCCAGCAACTGGGAATGCAGCCATGTGTAACTACTCCTTTAAACACTCTAATGTCTTGACAAAATGCCTTCATCCTTTAATTTGGTCATATGATACACTCTTTGTCAGTAAGGGCTGAATTGCATACTCTAGTTGTAGAAATATATAGGAAGTCACTAGAAAAATGTGTCCCCACTATTGCTGCTCTGCATTACCATTGGTCTTCCCTTTCTCCTTCCCTGTCAGCTAATTGGTGCTAGCTCATTATCTGTTTAAAAATTATAAAAATTCTTTCTATATTTATATGATATAGCCCTGTCATTGAACTGGGTATGTATGTGTGTATGTGAATGTGTGCATATGTGTATTCCAATTCTCCAATACATCTATAATTTGATAAATGTAGATATTCTCTCCAGTAACACTGATTAAAACTCATCTACATTTTGCCTATTTTGTTTCTATCCTCCTTTGCATTTCCCACAGGGTGTAGAGGTCAGACTTACTGGGTACCTTCATTGAGTCCCTTGATATCATGAGAATACCAAAGGGTAGAAAATATGTCCGTCTTTTGCTTATCTATCAATCTTTCCATAAGACCAGTCCATCTTCCTTTTCAATTACATTTCCTTGAAACCTCTGTGTGTGTTCTCTTTATTATGCTTTTGTTATTGTGACTAGAAGATTCAAAACAAATGATTCAAAATATGAATTTGTTGAAAAATTTCCAAATTCCCAATTCCGGAAGCAATCAGTATTTTGAGAAAAAAAGAGAACATTTCTTTAATTTGATCTTTTGATATCTTTTTTTTTCTTTTTCACAGAAGCTATTGTCTTTGAAAACTGCAGAAACATGTCAGAAGTATGCAACTGTCCTCAGTTCACTACCCTGTAAAAGATGTGTGGCAAAAAAGAAAAAAAAAATCAAGGAATGCCTGCGTAAGTAATTTTGTTTTTTATGATTCAAGCCCCCCAAAAGGTCTTGAACTGTCAGATTTATTGTCTATCCAATTTTATGACTTTTCGTTGTATTTATTCTTTGATGTTTACCATCAACTGTGTCGACGTGAGCTCTGGGGTCTGTGGGCTCTCATATTGCTAAATCATTTTTTAAGCTTTAGCCGTAGCTTCTATTCAACATCAATCCCCAGAGACATGCCATTAACATGAATCATTTTTGAAAGTATTTGGTGCAATATGAACCTCTTGTTGAGTCGATCACTCATGGTGATGGAAAGAAGTGATGACCTTCACAGAAGTGCCCTATCCCAGAGAAATATCCGAGGACAGAGGACAGAGCTCCCTTCCACAGGCAGGGGTTTCAGTACAGCAGACTCATGCAGGCTTAATCACAAGGCCCTGCAAAGTCAAAGGATGCTTCTTTAAATAGTGGGCGAGGTCAACTTTAGAAAACACAGTGAACTGAAACCACAACTGTTTTATCTAATGGGCTGTTGTTTCTTACCTCTTCAAAGGTTATTTTCACAATTGGATGGCTGAGGGCTTTGATCAACCAAATTGGATACAGACATATACATTATATGTGTAATGTATTTATGTACGTCTTAAAATGGGATGTACTAGATGTCAATTATTTTAATTCACGTGACTATTTCCAAAAAAGTAGAATTATTGGGGGGGGGGCGGAGTGGAGAGAAGGACATAAACATTTATATAACACCTAATATGTGCTAGGCACTGTGCTAAGTGTTTTACAAATTTCTCATTTGAATCGTATGGCACCTCTTTGAAGGAGGTGCTGTTATTATTCCCATAGCTGAGGAAACTGAGACAGGTTAAATGACTTGACTTAGGCTCACACAGCTAGTAAGTGTCTGAAGTCAACTTTGAACTCAGTTCTTCCTAATTCCTGACCCAGAGCTATCTACTGGAACAACTAGATACCTCTAATTATATAGGGTGTCCCAAATGTCTTAGTGCGGTTTTAAGCTTTAAGAAATTAAGAAACTTAAAACTGCACTAAGACATTTGGGACACCCTGTATGATTTGGAGATCATATGTAGATTTAGAGCTGAAAGGCACTGGAAAGATCAACTAGTCTATCCTCATTTGACAGGAGAAGGAACTAAGTCTCAGAAAAGTGACTTCCTTAAGGTCACACAAGTAAGAAGTAGAGCTAGTTATTCAAACTCCAAATCTGATGACTTTTCATGACACCAAGCCTGGCCATACATAATCTATGTACCTTTCCAGCATGAAAATCCCAGCCAGCCATAGATGTTCCTCAAATTGGCTTGAGGGTTATTTTTTTGTTTTTGTTTGTTTGGTTTTTTGGTGGGGCATTTGGGGTTAAGTGATTTGCCCAGGGTCACACAGCTAGTAAGTGTCGAGTGTCTGGGGCCGTATTTGAACTCAGGTCCTCCTGAATCCAGGTCCAGTGCTCCATCCACTGTGCCACCTACTGCCCCAGTTTGAGGGGCTTGAGTAGAATTCCTGAGGCAGCAGGAAATATAGAAACCAAGTAGTCAGAAACAAGAGTTCCACTAAGTGAATAGAGAGGGTTACCCAATTTGGATTCTATGCGAGTGGCTCTGACCACTAAAATGCTTGAGGATGTATCTTGTAACCACACCAAGGAGTTCAGAATTGCTTAGAATTCTTTTACTGTCCCGAGCTGTTTCCTTGATCCAACATGCCTTAAAATTCCTGCTATTGTTATTTGGCTTGATGCCGTAATTAAATGAGATGCTTACTACCAGGAATGATGGATGCATCTGATTGAAAAGAAAGCACTCTGTTAAATTGTAATTGACTTATGAAGATCCATAGCTTGTCAGTTTCAGCAGCAGTATCTATTCTCAACAAGGAACATGGGACTGAAATTCCCTCATATCCCATGACAGTGTTTCATTTGTTGGTGCATGTGCTTACCTGCAAGTTAAGGCTCTTTGAGTTAAAAACCTTGACTGGATAAACAGATGATGTATTGTTGATTAGGTTTGTTAGTAATTGAGAAAGCAGTATCAACAGCAAGAAATGGAGTAGTGTCCTCAGCTTTAGGATTTAGCAGTAAAGAAAAAGGCTATTGTACAAGAGGAAAGCATAATGTAGTGGCCAAAGGGTGGGAGCTAGACTCACAGGGTCTGGGTTCAAATCCTGGCTGTCTCAGTTACTAATTAATTGCATAACTGTAGGCAAGTCATTTTGCATCTATGGGAATCTTTCTTCAGCTGTAAAATGAGGGGTCAGACTAAAAGATAATACCTAATGTTGCTCCTAGCTCTAAACCTATGATCCTGCCTCCTTCTCCTCTTTGCAGAGGTGGAAGGCTATGGGTATGAAATATTGTATATACTGTCATACATGATTGATGTATTGTCTGGTTTTGCTGAACAGATTTTCTTTCTTTTTTTTAAACCTTTGTTACAAGGCATGGCTTGCTGGGAAGGGTGGAGGTGAGCGATGCGTTCAGAAGAAGTGATATAAAAACAAAAGATTTAGATTCAAAAATATAATGTTAAAGAAAGTTATTTTTTTGTAATGTTCCCTATTGTGAAAGTTGCAGAAAAACTAAAAATCTTCCCATCTTATTCTGTCATGTGATGAGGAAAAAAAAGGAATGCTCTATTCATTTCCATGGTAACAATATGTAAACATCCCACAGACAGCCTGGCCAATGGATAGCCTGTTGGATTTAGGGAGATGTGGGTTCAAATCCTGCCTTTGATGCTTACTAGCTGTGTGACCATGAGCAAGTCGTACTAATCAATCAATTGATTGGACCAAACCACAAGCATTGCATAAACTCCTACTATATGCCTGACTTTGTACTAGCCACAGGGGTTATAAGGACAATTAATGAGACTATTCCTACTCACAAGGAATTTGCCTTCTAACAGGGAGACAACAGATGCATCTATAAGTATATACACTAAAGATATAAAGAGTAGATACAGGGGCAGCTAGGTGGCGCAGTGGATAGAGCACCGACCCTGGATTCAGGAGTACCTGGGTTCAAATCCGGCCTCAGACACTTAACACTTACTAGCTGTGTGACCCTGGGCAAGTCACTTGACCCCAATTGCCTCACTAAAAAAAAATAAAAATAAAAATAAAATAGATAAGAGTAGATACAGATAAATCCAAAGTAATTACATCTGAGGAGGTGAGCACTAGCACATGGGGGAATTGGGAAAAGACTTCATGACAAAGAGGTGCCTGAGCTATATATTAAAGGAAGCTCGAATTCTGTCCAGGAAATGAGGAAGTGTACTCCCGGCATGGTGAATAGCCCCTACAAAAGCAAAGAATGAGACAGGAAATTGAGTGTATTATGTAAGGAACAGAATGAAAGGGCAGCTAAAAGATCCGGTAGATAAAATGCTTAGCCTGGAGTCAGGAAGACCAGAATCCACCTGGCCTTAGGCATTTACTAGAGAAGTGATTCTGGGCAAGTCACTTAACCTCCAGTTTCCTCAACTGTAAATTGGGGGTAATAATAGCCACTCCCTCCCAGGATTGTTGTGAGGATCAAATGAGATATTTATAAAGTGCTTAGCATAGTACCATTTGTACCATAGTACAAAGTGCTATATAAATGCTAGATTTTTTTTTCTGGATCATAGAGTATGGGAATGAGAAAAACAATGTGTGGAAAAATAGTTTGGGGCAAGGTTGTAAAGGTAAACAGAGTTTATATTTAATTTCAGAGTTAAGAGAAAGCCAATGGAATTTATTGAGTAGGAGAGTGATCTTGTTTGGTACTTCAGGGAAATCATTTTGGCAAGCTAGGATGGGAGAGAAGAAGGAAGGAAAGAAACTTTTATTAATCACTTACCACAGGGGCAGCTAGGTGGTGTATGGATAAAGCACCAGCCCTGGATTCAGGAAGACCTGTGTTCAAATCCAGCCTCAGACACTTGATGGTACTAGTTGTGTGACCCTGGGCAAGTCACTTAACCCTTATTGCCCCACAAAACCAAAACCAAAACAAACCAAAAAAAATCACTTACCATGCTCCTGGCACTGAGCTAAGTGCTAAGGATAGAAATATAATCAAAAAGAAAGACAAGTCCTGCCCTCAGGGAGCTTACTTTCATTATAAGGAAGACAACACAAAAAGGGAACTAAGGAGGTGGGCTATGGAGAGGAGGTAGTTTTGAAGTACAGAAGCCAGGAACAGCTACAGAGAAGATGGATTGGGGTCAGGAAAGACATGAGGTAGATTGCAGCAATAAAAGTGTTGGGAGTTGATAAAGGCCTGAACTCAGGAGAGAAGGGGTCAGAGGGTAGACCCCTCATCACATCTCACCCAGAGTATCATGAGTGTCTTCTAGTTTCCCTAGTCTTTCCTGGCCCCTATTAGATTGGGATCTCCTTGAGGGCAGGGATTATCTTTTGTCCCTCCCCCCCTTTTTTTCCATCCCCAGCACTTGGTATAGTTTCTGGCCCTTAGTAAGTACTTAATGTTTATTTGTTGATCGAAAAAAAAATAATGTACTGCACAAAACTCATATTCCTAAGACAAGCATCTTATCATATTTTACTCTCCTGTGGGACTCGGTTTCAAATCCTGGCCATGTTACTTCACACCAATGTGAACATCATTGGGCAAATTTCTTACAATCTGTACCTCAATTTCCTTTCATGTAAAGTGAAGGAGTTGGAATAGATGACCTCTAAGGTCCCTGCCATATCTAAATATATCGCTCTGTTGTATTTAGAATAGAATAGTCGACAAGAAACATTTATTGACCAGACACTGTGCTAATAAGCAAAGATTTTTGAAAGCAAATGCATAGTCTCTGGCCTCAGGAAGCTTGCAGTCTAATGGAGGAGGCAACGTGCAAATAATGATCTCTCAAGATAAATGCTGCATAAAAAGGATGTGATCTCAGAGGGAAGGGACAGGGGTAGGGGAATAGCAGGGAGGAGACTAGGAAAGGCCCACTAGGGAAGGTGGGATTTGAGCTGTCTTAGCCAAGAAATGGAGATGAGCAAGAAAGGCTTATGACCATGGGAGATGGTCAATGAAAAGGTGTGTGTGAGGAACCCCAGGAAGGTCATGTCTAGAGGGGACAGGAGAGGAAAACATGAGGCTGAAATGGTAGGAAGAGACCAAGTGATGAAGGGCTTTAGGACCCAACTGGATTTTATATTTGAACCTGGAGGTCACAGAGAGGCACAGGAGTTTATTCAGTAGGAAGGTGAAATAGTCAGACCTGGGATTTAGGAAAATCATTTTGAAGCTAAGTGAAGAAGGATGGGTTGTAGAGGGGAGAGACTGGAGTCCAGGAGGCTGATCAGAAGGCCACTGAAGAGAGCACACACCAGTGGGGGTGAGGGGATAGAAAGGGAGATATATGAGAGATACCATGAAGGAAGAAATGACAATGGTGGTTATGTGGAGTGCCTAAGAGTGAGGAATTGAGAATGGCAAAGAGATAGAATGCCTGGGTACCTGGAAAAATGGTGGAGCCCAGCATTCTGATATGGAAATTGGGAAAGGAGAATATTTGAGAAGAGAGGTATGAGTTCTGCTCAGGACATGCAGAGTTTGGGATGTCTGTGGAATGTCCAGTTGGAGATTTCCAAGTGAAAAGGCCACTAGGTGGCACCAAAGTACATAGAGCACTGGGGTTGCAATCGGGAAGGCTCATGGTCATGAGTTCAAATTTGACCTCAGACACTTAGTAGCTGTGTGACCTTGGGCAGGTCACTTCACCCTGTTTGCCTCAATTTCCTCGTCTGTAAAATGAAGTGGAGAAGAAAATGGCAAACTACTTCAGTATGACGAGAAAACCCCAAATGGGGTCATGAAGAGTCGGACACGACTGAAATGACTGAACAACAATAACAACAATGCTGGATTGGAGCTCAGGAGAGAGTTTAGGGTTGGATGTATGGATTCAATGCTGGCTGCCATGTCCAAACCATGAAACCTTCACTCTGGCTTTTATTCTCATTTTCCCCATCTTCTGATTGAAACCTTGAACTCAGTCCTGGGTTCTAATAGCTGAGCTTTCACATTATTTCTACAGAAAGCAGGCTTCCACAAAGGGTATGTTCAGACCTGCAGGAGAGCAGATTGTTAAACGTTCAGTGTGGGTCGTGGCCGGCTGCGGCCGCAGCAGCCTGAGAGAGGAACCATGGTGGGGGGGGGGGGGGGGCAACCGCAGCAGGAGCCTGAGGTGGATAAAATCCTTCAGATGGCAGATAACAGTCATTCAGAAGGTGTTCCTTCAGATTCCTTTGAAGCTCCTAAAACTGGCAAAGAGAAACTCACAGACCAGGCAATGCAGAATCCACAAGTGCTGCCGGCTCTCAAGGAGCGACTTGAGAATGCGTCCCACACACCTTCAAGTCACACAGAAACTTTACCCAAAGCGGTCAAAAGACGGATCGATGCTTTGAAACAGCTTCAGGAGAAATGTGCTCCCATGGAGGCCAGATTCTATGAGGAAGTGCATGATTTGGAGTGAAAATATGCAGCCCCCTACCAACCTCTCTTCGATAAGAGACGGGATTTTGTCACTGGTGATGTTGAAGTTACAGATGCAGAATCAGAATGGCCCAGTGAGAATGAGGAGGAAGACAAGTTGGCTGGAGACCTGAAGAGCAAATTGGTGATAGCTGAGAGAAGCTTCTGTAGACGAGCCCAACTCCAAAGGGATCACAGAATTCTGGTTCACAATCTTTAGACCTGTGGATATGCTGAGCAAGTTAGTGCAGGAAGATGATGAACCGAGTCTGAAACACTTGCAGGATATTAAAATAAAGTTTTCAGACCCTGGACAGCCCATGTCTTTCTCACTAGAGTTCCACTTTGAGCCCAACGACTACTTTGCCAATTCTGTCCTGACAAAGACTTACAAGGTGAAATTGGGGCCAGATACAACGGATCTCTTTTCCTTCGAAGGTCCTGAAATAGTAGACCGTGATGGGTGTACCATTGAGTGGAAGAAGGGCACGAATGTCACGGTGAAGACAATCAAGAAAAAGCAGAAACACAAGGCTCGCCGCAGGGTGAGGACAGGCACGAACCAAGTCCCCAGTGATTCGTGTTTTAACTTCTTTAGCCCCATCAAAGTATCTGGGGATGGAGAATCACTGGATGAAGATTCAGACTTTACATTAGCTTCAGATTTTGAGATCGGGCACTTCTTCCATGAAAGGATCGTTCCCCGTGCGGTCCTTTATTTTACTGGAGAAGCCATAGAGGACGACTATAATTTTGAAGAAGGCAAGGAAGGGGAAGAAGAGGGTAAGGAAGATGACGATGCAGAGATCCCAAGATGAGGATCCCAAGGCGTAATTTTTGTCTGTTTATCATTCATATCATAGAGAGATTGCAGCCAGCCTTCGGAGTTCAAGCAGCAGTGACGCATGCGGATGCTCTTCCGGCCTTGGGAGAGGCTGGGCCACCTCTGACCGACGAAGGAACGCCTTGGGATCGCTGGCCTGTGGCTCGGGGTGTTCACTTGCTGCAGTGCAGTCTCATTAACACTTACGGTTTACTTGTTTTCAAGTGCGTGGGTTTCACTTACACTTTTTCTTTTTGCCTGATTTGTACAGTGGTGACTTTGATGCATTTCGCAAATAGGAGGTTTCAGTAAAGTGCCCTTTCTGCCCGCCGCGCCTGTGAGCTGGGCAGGCACGCACACAGGTGCCAGAGCTCAATTGTAACTTAGCTAAGACAAAGAGGGTGTAGGACGCACGGCGCACATGCACGCGCACATGCACCCTCTCTACCCTGCCCTCGCCTGCTTCTTATCATCACAGAGCTGCCAGGTAGAATAAAGCCATATTTGCTGGGGCTCAGGCAGGTCATCTTCCTATTTATTTCTTCATGTTTGTACCTGCTTTGAACTTGGGCTCACACTCATTTCTGAAACCATGTTTGTGTGACACAAGATTTGGCCACTTGGTGCCAGGGAGGGGCTTGCGTGTCCTTCCCGGAATGGAGACTGAGGCCGCTGTGCTGGGGAAGAGGTGGGGGTGCACTGGTTTGAGTGTGGGCATGTACACCAGCCCGGGGGTCTCCTCCCGGTCCCTGGCTCCTGTTTTTTCCCTGATGCTCTGGGATGGGTGGTTTCATTCTGTCTTTCTGTTGGCACCTTTCTAGTTACTCAGTACCCGATGCCAATCTCCAGACACCATTGATTAGCAGCTTTATCAACACTGTGGCCAGGCATGTCGAGAGTGCTCTGGCCTTACCTTAAACAATACACATTTGTAACTTAATAATAGACAGTGTTTTCAATTTGTACAGAATAGTTAGGATTTTCTATTAAAATTGTGAAATATAAAAACAATGTTCAGTGTGAACTGAAAATAATTACTTTTGATTCCATCAATCAAATATTGACCTGAATAATCAGAAAATATTCCAAATTAAGGCTTGGTTTATTGATTGTCTAGACTTTGAAAAGTGATGGAGAAAAGGTTAGGAAAGCAGATTAAATCTAAGTGTGCCATGCTTACTCTTTTCTTCCGGGTTTAAACATTTCTCAGCACACCCTTGCCTCTAGGTCACTTCCAAGTCACTATTTTCAAATCATGCTACTATGTGTTTCATTGTGCTTCACCCCCTTTCTAATGCCTATTTACATAGTTTTGGTTTTTTTTTTTTCGCCACTAAAATCTCAGCATCTTTAGGACTGGACGTGTCCTTTTTTTTTTTTTTTTTTTAAATATCCCCTTGATTTAGCACAGTGTCTAACACTGACCTATCCTGGACTCTGGGCCAGGTACTGTGGATACAAAACCAAAAATATAAGACTAGAATTTGTATCTCAAAACTTAAAAATGTTAAAAAATGGTTTTAAAATATAATTGAAGGAACATACAATAAAATATTTTCTAATATAATAAAAAAAGAAATAGTCCTTTCTCTCAAGGAGTTTCCATAAATTCCGTGCCATAAATATATGGTAACCTTGCCTGATTAGGGAATTATGATTAGCATTTAAAGTCCAACAACCCTTACTTCCACTTTAATAGAACTGCTTCAAATCTAGCCAACCATCTAATCATACAACCCACTCCTCAAAACTCAAAGGATTGTGATTGTTCCTAGAAGGCCCCCATAGGAGAGGATCTCTCTGTCTGATCATTTGGGATTATGCCATTTAAAGGTCACCCAAAAAGCATTTTCCTGGCACATCCTATGAGCATTGACCTCTTGGGGTGTTCACTGATAACCCATTGTTAGGAAGTCTTTTTGATAAATTGAAATCAAAATGTTTGCTGTCCAATATTTTCTGTTCCTTGTATATTTTTTTCAAAGATAAGTCACAAGATTTATTCTTCCATCTGTTATTGTATGTGAGCATTCCTATCAGAGTTTAATCTCTCCATAGAAATCGAGCTTTTATAGATATTATAGCCTTGAGTGGAGTTTTTTAACTATTAGGGCTATAAATGTTTGTGTCTGCTGCTCCACCATCAGTGATGATACTAAGTGTCCCTCTGGTAGTGGAGTGACAAAGAGAACTTTGAAAGGGAACCTGCTTGGTTTAGAAAAAAAAAAAGCTACATTTTCTCCTAGGCAATTATGTCAGCCTCTGGATAGATGCATTTACAGGACCATGTGCAATAGCTGTCGTTATGAAACAGACAGATGAATGGTGGGAGCTTTTACATGAACCCTAAACATGGATCTGTAAAGACTGGGGATATTTCAAAGTGGCACAAATGGTAGGGAACTGAAGGAGAGTGCCAAGAACAAAGTCAGGGTGAGCCTCTCTGTGGGGAATTGTGAAACAGTGGAAATCCTGCTTGACGAAGAAGAGTCAATTCACCTGACCAATGCAGCTGAACATGACTAGGGATAAGGGGTGAAGGTCTGGGGAAAAAAAGGTCTGGGGGAAAAAAAAGCATTTCATAAAAAATTACTCAATACCTTCTCTCTCTACAGGGATCATCTAAGGGGCCCCTTAATGAAGGCTATGTTACTATGGAAGGCCATGTGGTGCTATATATTTAACAGTTGACTCTGAGTAAAAACAAAAAAATGTAAAAGTATCCAAGACATACATGTGTGAATATAAGTATATGTTTAGGATTCCTAGCTAATTTCTGAATAGAAAACCACTGGAAATTCAGAAATCAACCTTTAATAAAATAAGTGTGTTTTTGAGCACTTCTTGTGATCAGCCATGGGGAATGGAATGTAGAAATAAGGCTTAGTCCCTATTCTATTCAGATTCATATTAACTCCATCATTGAGTCTGTGGTTTATGTTTGAATTTCAGTTGGACAATGGAAAGGTAGAGAGGTATCTGTTCTTGTTTCTGCAAGATGTGTGAAATAACACCATATCATTTACTGACAGTCACAATTAATCAATTAAATCTTTACGTGTACCTATAGAAAGAGAGGAGATAGAGACTAGATCTATGATTTCATCAATAAAGGGAACTCCTGGATGAGGAAAATCCTTCTCCCAATGCATGTAGGCACTATCTCTGCAACTTACATTCTTAGAAAATTGTCTGGGTCAGTGGTGCCAAAATTAAAAAGAAATGAGGGTCATCAATCCATACATGATTCCTAAAGGTCGATATTAATTTAGTTTTGGAATATAATATTTTCTATGTTTTCTTGTATTTTTATTTATTTTATTGAATATTCCCAATAATGTGGTCTACAAGGTATTCTCCATCATGTGTTTGGGGGCGGGGATGGGGGTCCCACCGCTGTGTATTTGACAACTCTTGCCTAGGTCACTGAAAGTCAGTATGTGCCACAACAAAGATTTGAACTCATATCTTTCTGACCTCAAGCCTGGCTCTGTCTGCTACACTGCTGCCTATACATATACATATACATATACATATATACATACATATACATATATACATATACACATACACACATATACATATACACACATATACATATACACACATATACATATACACACATACATATACATATATACACATACATATACATATACACACATATACATATACACACATATACATATACATATACACACATATGCATATACATATACACACATATACATATACATATACACACATATATACATATATATTCATTTTAATATATGTAGACTAAACACAAATAAATACTAGGTCATTTAGGGAGGGAGGGCATTAGCAATTGATAGAATCAACAACTATTAGTAATAACAATGCTTTTTATAGTGCTTTAAGGTTTACAAAGTACTTATGACTCTTATTTTTTTTATCCTTACAACCACTGTGAGAGGTAGGTCTTACTATTTTCCCCATCTAATTCTAGCGCTCTCCCTCAGCTGATTTCTCCAATTTATCTTGCCTATAGCCTGTTTGAGTATCCCCCCTCCCCCCTTTAGACTGAGTTCCTCGAGAGCAGGAACTATCTTTTGCTTTTTTTCATATTCTCTGTCTGAGCTTAGTGCTGACACATAGCACAGACTGTCTACTTTACAGATGAGAAAACTGAAGCAGACAGAAATCAAATGACTTGCCAATGGTTACACAGCTAGTAAGAATCAGATCTCGGATTGAACTCATGGAATTTTAAAATGCCTACTATGTGTTTGGCATTGAGGATAGAGACGAAAGTGAAATCGTCCCAGCCCTGACAAGGCTCCATGTATAGTAGAAGATAAAGCTTGACCTCAGTTTTGAAGGAAGTAAGGTACCCTATGAGGTAAAGATGAAAAATGGCTCATTGATAGCTACGGGGCTTAATTTTTTAAAAGTACATATGGTTGGGGCAGCTAAGGTGGTGCAGTGGATAGAGCAGTGGCCCTGGATTCAGGAGGACCTGAGTTCAAATTCAACCTCAGACACTTGACACTTACTAGCTGTGTGACCCTGGACAAGTCACTTAACCCCAATTGCCTTACCAAAAAAAAAAATACATATGGTCCATAAACTCAATGAATTTGCTAATTGTTCTTCCCTGCTAATATGGACAATAGCCAGGATTTGGTTATTAACTGTAATTTACATAGTCATTCACCTGTAAACGTTAAAGCATCCTCTATAAGTAGAGATTGAATTACATGGTCTCTGAGGTCCCTTCCAAATCCTAGAATCTATGACTTCGATAGTACTAAAACTCTGAGGAATAATTGCTAAAACAACATAGGAAAGCTGTATGTGTAGACCTTTTGCTACTTAATATTTGAGTGAAATATTACCGGTTCATTCTTAGTAGCCATTGGCTTTCCACTGGTATGGGAATTTCCTATACATCTCCAATTTCACCATCTGTTATCAAATTAAGAATAAATAAAAAATAAATACTAATTTCCTGAGAGGCAAATCAGATAAGAGCCCTAGATCATGCCAGTCTTCCATCAAAGAACATCGCTCTTCCTAGATTCTCACCATAAGTGACTATCACATAAATGTTACGCTTCCTCTCTCCCCCAAGATTTGCAACCCATCATTACATTGATCCATGTGTCGTGTCAGCAACAGCAGTGAAATTCATAGTATTTTTTATGTGAAATACACTGTTTTATTGCATTAATTCACATTTAATGTGTACACAGTAATAACCATAAAGTATGATAACCAAAGTTATATATTTTCTTCAGAACCTTCATTTAGAGAGCTTTCAAAAGAGTCCTAGGAAATTAAAATATCAGTCAGTTTACCTGCAGGATATAGAGCTAAAGTAGAGAGTAGTATAATATCTTTTACAAGCCTCCTGTTCTCCCCCTATAATGTCCTTACTCCTGGCTGATAAAATACAGTAGTCATAACACTGTACATATTTTTTTAACTACTGTACACACAACAAAGGCTTGTGAAATAAAGGAAAATATACCTCCCTCAGTAAAAATGTGTTCCTCACATGATTGCCAGGAAGAAGAAGAGGAGAGAAGTGGAAGAGGGAAGATGAAAGTAGAGAAGTACCAGAGCTCCTTTCCCAGTAATGAACCCCAGAAAGATGACATCCATAAAAGGGAGAAATCACAAGAAGAAGCAATGGGATCTCTGGGGATGCCACACAGGAGCAGACACCTAGGGGGGAAAAATCCCTTGGGATTAGGCCATTTTGGCCTTATCTAGTTTGGGAGAACTGGAGAGTAGCAGCACAGGGAGAATTTTATTTGAAAGTCTATATAAAAGGGGAAAACAAAACAAACAAAAAAAAGTCCTTTAAAATTGAATTCCTACTCAAATGGTTCTAGGGATTATAGAAAGCACTTTGTGGAATTAAAAAAAAACACTGTAGGGGTTAGGGAACATTTTCTTCCTATTATTACCTTTTAACTTCCTTTTACTTCCAATTAAGTCAAGGTAAATCCTGGTTAATTGCCTATTCAAAGCCCACTTACTGTCTCCAAGAGGCAGTGTGGCATGATTCATAGATTGCTGAACTTGAAGTCAGGAAGACCTGTTTGTGAAAACATTTACCAGGTGGCTGAGCCTGGGCAAGTCACAATACCTTTCCTGTGCCTCAGTTTCCTTTTCAACAAAATGGGGTAATAATACTTTTGGTACCTAACTTCCCAGAGTGACTGTGAGGATCTAATGAAATAAGGTGCAGTATATATGTCTATAATGATTATTATCAAGGCACTACCCAGTTTCGACCTTCTGAATAAGAAGGGTTCTCAACACTTCCAGCACATGTTGATTCTACCCATCCCCCAATCTTTGAATTCCTATGGCTTTTATCATCATCTAGAATCATAAAATTTAGAGCCGGAAGATCATTTAGCCTCACCCTCTAAAATGAGGCACAGACAAGGGAACGTTTAGGACATTATGATATAATGTGTGGAAGCCTAACCTGACCCACGATGCTCTAAGACACTTGAGGAAATGGACCACCATGTTTTATTTTTCTGAGGACAGGAGACCTAGGCTTGAATAGTGAAAATGGCCATTTTTGAATAGCTTTGTATGCCTTGGACAAGTCATCAACCTCTCTCAGCCTTAGTTTTCTCATCTATAAGATAGAGATAGCAATGCAGGTGTTACCTAATGAATACAGTAACTCAGGGGGAAAGTTCTTTATGAACTTCTAAGTGCTGCAAAAATGGAAGTGATTAGTTGTGTTCTCCCATATCCTCCAATATCTCCAAACACAGTTCCTTACACTGTGCTAACACCTAATAGACTCCCAACAAATACTTGTTAAATTAAATTAACCCACCATGTCTTATGTCGTGCCAGTTGCTACCAACCCATGCCATCATCATTATTACATAGTATTTATTCAGGCTTCCCATGAGTGTGATGCTGTATTGGAACTGGTCCCATGGCATGTCCTTTCCTTGCCCTAGGCAATGTACAAAGGTGAAAAGCTTCTTATTGTATGAGACCAAGTAGAATCATACCGACACACATAGTCCTATAGAATGAAATGCCTTTAGCACAGTGTTTGGCACTTTGTTGACATTTAATAAATGATAGGTGACTCACTGGTCTGCCTACCCCATTTCCCCATTTAGGGCTAATTATTGGAGTCTCCCTTCCACTTCTGGAAATCAAGAGATTACGTAGGAGTTTAGAGAGCTCTGTGTTGGTCATTTGTTTATCCCTTTGAAAAGAACAAAAGGGAGAAGATGAAGGATCTAAATAATCCCACCTCTGCCATTCAGTCAGTCTATAAGCCTGTATTAAGCTCCTGGAAGTGCTAGTTACTGGTCTAAGAACCTGGGATACGAAGGAGAATACAATCTATTGGGAAGGCAACTGCAAACAAGTGCATACAAAGATGTTCGCAGAATAAATTGGCAATAATCAATAGAAGAAAGGCACTAGAATTAAGACGAAATGTAAAAGGCTTCCTTTGGAAGGCTGGGTTTTAGCTGGAACTTGAAGGAAGGCAGTAGGTGGAGATGAGGAGGGAAAGAATTCCTACAAGATCTTAGTCAACTCTTGTGCCCTTTCTGAGACCCATCTTCTGAGTTCAAGACTGTCCTCAGACCCTTACTAGCTATGTGACCCTGCACAAATCACTTGGTCTTGTTTGCCTCAGTTTCCTCATCTGTAAAATGAGCTGAAGAAGAAAAAGGCAAACCACTCGTCTTTGCCAAGAAAACCCCAAAAGGGGGTCAAGAAGAGTTGTACATGACTGAAACAATTGAACAATGCCAACAAACATGAAAAGCAAAATGTTCTATTTACCTAGGAGCAAGATAGATGAGAAGAGATTTCACAGTTGATAGAGCTGGAATTTGGGTAGTCATTCAGAAGAGGTGCATGTTAAGTCAACAGGAAAAAGATCCCCAAACATGCTTATTATGTGACTAAAATTCTATAAGAAAAATACATACTGTGAAATAGTGAGTTTGCCCAGTTCCACAAAGATGGGGAAAGAACTCAAATGAGGAGTAACTCCTGATTATGGTGTCGAGAAATCAAACGAGGAATGATTTTTACTAGAAAATAGAATGGAAACATCTTGAGAGCCAGACTCTCTCATTTTTGTCTTTGTTTTTCCAATGCTTAGTATAAGCAAATTCTGTGTGGGTCATAAATCTTTCCCTATGAAAAGAACAAAAGGGAGATGATACAAGATCTAAATCCCACCTCTGACATTCAGTCAGTCCATAGACATAGATTAAGCTAAGCACTTGGGGTAAAAATAATAGATATGTACAAAGAAGTTCTGTGGAAGTCCTTTTCAGATTTGAACAATTTTACATGTGGAAAGTGGCAGAAACACAAGCATTTTTGTTTTGTTTCGGGTTTTTTGCAGGGCAATGAGGGTTAAGTGACTTGCCCAGGGTCACACAGTGTCAAGTGTCTGAGGCTGGATTTGAACTCAGGTCCTCCTGAATCCAGGGCCCATGCTTTATCTACTGTGCCATCTAGCTGCCCCCAACACAAGCATTTTTGAGGCAGCCTCGGAGAAAGCAGGCCCTAAGACAAAAATACTTGAAAAACACTGATGGTTCTTAGAGGACTTGGGGAAAAAGTAGGTCTCAAAAAATAAAGTCCTTAGTGAAGTCAAAGTTTCTCAAACGATCATGTTTCCCAGCAGCTTATGTATATAGGACTGCTATGAGGATTTTGAAGTTGCTAGTTAGGGAGCTGATAAAACTAGAACCTTTTGTTAACTATGGAACAATTGCAT